>NC_056744.1:153156486-153469779 GCF_019279795.1 Protopterus annectens | reverse complement strand
CTGTACAGCTAACATTTCTTTTTGATTGACATGCAGGTGCATTTGACTTGGGTTCCATTTGCCCTGAATGCACTTCCTTGCCAAGTGAGTCTGATGCATCTGTTAGGGTTTGGGCCGCAAGGGGAAGAGTGAAAGGTAGTCCCTTGTTTTTGGTGGCAGGCCTCTGCCTACCGAAGGAATTCTAACCATAGGCAAGGTATGATGGGAATCATTGCTTCTAGATCCTGAGAATGTTGACACCATAAGCTTTTTAGATACTATTGCAGTTTCCTCATATGCAGTCTTACATATGGAATTAGTAGAATGCAGGAGACCATGAACCCCAAGGCTTGCAGTATTTGCCTTGCAGATAACAGGGTTTTTGTGGCCACTAGTTTGAAGTAAGTAGTCAGATGAATTTGTTTCTCTGGCTTGAGGAAAGCCATCTGGGAAGTTGTGTTCAAGCTTGCTCCCAGGAATATAATTTGTTAACGATGTACCAGATATGATTTCTTTTTGTTTATGGTGTACCCCAGACAAGTTAACACCTTTTGTACAAATGCCAGATGATTCAAAAATATGTCCTGGCTTTCTGCATGAATTAGATAATCGTCCAGGTATGGGTATATCTGAATATTTCTTTGCCTGCAAAATGCAATTACTGGAGCTAGGCACTTTGTGAATACCCTGGGCACAGTAGATAAGCCAAAGGGCACTGCAGAGAACTGATAATGCATGTAGCCTGCTTTGAAGCATAGGTATCTTCTGCAAGATTCCCTGATTGGGATGTTCAGGTAGGCTTCCTTTAAATCCAGTGTTGCCAACCAGGCATCTTTGCCTAGCATAGGAAGCAACTGGTGAAGAGTTAGCATCTTGAATTTTGGAATCACCAGAAAGGTGTTTAAGATAGAAAGGTCCAAGATAGGACGCCATGAGTTGTCTTTTCTGGGTACCAGGAAAAGTCTTGAAAAGAAACCTTGCCCCTTTTCCTCTTCTGGTACAGTTTGAATAGCCTTTATGCTTAAAAGAGAGAGTGCTTGCTTTTGAGCATCTACCCACTGATTTGGGAGTAGATCTGGCCAACCGTTTGGGGTTGGTAACGTGTGGAAGTGAAATCTGTATCCTTGGGAAACTATATTTAAAACCCATTTGTCCTGGGTAATGAGTTTCCAGTTTTCTGCCTGCAGAGCAATCTTTCCCCCAAAGGAGCAGTCAGTTGAGAAGTGCGTGGAAGTTTTAAAGTTAAGTCATTGAGACAGTTTACCATGGGGGGAGTCTTACTACTCCCTAAATTGGAAGTGGGTGCCCCCCACTGCTTAGTCCTGTGTGTACCCTGGGACTGAAAGCCTGGGTGTTCTGCTGGTTCTGGGTTTGGACTGAGAAGGCCTGGAAGGGGCAGGAAAGGACCAATTCTTAGAGGGCGAATGCCTACTAAATCTTGGAGGCTGTACTTGTAGGAAATCTTTAACAGTTTGCATATATTTTAGCTTTTTCCTCCATCTTTTTAAGATCATCTGTTTTGTTGCCAAACAGCCGGTCCTGAGTTAAGGGAGCATCCAGCAATTTAGCTTTAACATGATCTGGCAAGGATTGCTCCTTAAGCCAAGCATGCCTTCTAAGTACAGACCCAGTGACAGCAGCCCTGCAAGATGACTAGTGAATCAAAACCACATTGCAAAGTATGCTTTCCAACCTGTTCAGCAGAATGCATTAAATCCTGTAACTCCTTATTTTCAGCACAGTCAGGAATCAAATCATTTTCTGTTTAAGCAATCAAATAATATGCTGCTGATACTTTAACATATGAAACTGGCAATTTAAGGCCCTAATGGCCAAGGTTGCAGAAGTGTATACCTTCTTACCCCATCTATTTAGCGTCCTGGAGTCTCTATCAGAGGGGGTAGGATTTTTGGCAGTAGTAGCCTTATTACCCTTGGGTCCCTGTGAAATGGTCTCAGGATCCGCAGTAGGATTTTTAAAAAGGAACTTGTGAGAGTCAGGAACCCTGTAATATCTATCAGGTTTTCTGGGAGCAGGAGGTGGAGAAGGGCCAAGCTGGATTCCGAAAAGGCATCAACAACAATGTCTAGTACAGGAGGGATAGCTAAAGGCCTGTGCTGGGGCAGGAGTAAGAAATCCCTAAGCCTCTTTTTAGAATCAGAGTAATCCTGGCTTTCCCAATGAAAATGCTCCCTAAGAGTATGCAAGGTTTCACCAAAAGAAAAATCCTCTGGGGGGGGGGGGGGAGCAGAGGGAATAGAGTCCTCTGCATCAGAATCCTCATAGGTAGATAAGGGTAAATCCTGGTCATCAGAGGAAACAGAAATTTCAGAAACCTGGTCAGAAGTATCAAGCATATTCAGTCCTAAGTCTCTTGGGGGGGGGGGGGGGGGGTTGGTTTCCCCTGATTAAAGTAATAAGGTCTTCTGCTATTCTCATCTGTTTTTTAGGCACAGAGGCCTGACCATGTGGTCTGGGTGTAACTTTTCTAGGCATGGTTCGACTTTTAGGCCTTGAAGAAGAAGATGGTGTCGGTTTAATATGCAAGTCAGTAGGCCTGAATACACCCTCAGAAGCCGGTGCCTGCACAGCGGCTCCGGACCCATCCAAAGTAGAGACATCCGCAGGTTCCACAGTTGAAGCATCTCGTGGCATACCAGACTCCGAATGGGTCTCAGTAGAGGCCTGCGGATCTGAAGTAGTGGGTATCAGGGGCTGCGAAAGCGCCTCACTGAGTACCAGCGAACTGGTGATGGGTTTAGGAGAAGTGTCGCTGGCAGCTTTGGACCTAGGCAGCCGGTCTCTGTCTTTATCTTTGCATTTTGTCCGGAATGTTGGTAGTCAGATGGCTTACCGAAGACATATCTGGACAATTGAACAGAGTACCAAAATATTTAGAAGCGTAAATATACCGACAACGAATAGTTTGTTGCTTAAATAAGGCACAAAACCAACACCGAGGCACGTCGTGGTCAGGGCCTAGGCAAGGAATACAGTACGAATGAAAATCTTTATGAGGTATTTGCTTTCCACAAGAAATACAATTATTGACTTTTACTGACATCAGTTTAGACCAAGAAAAAGTTTCCCCTATGGGATACTTAACTTTAGTTGAAGACTTCGGTTCTGAAACTCGAAAATGAAAATTTCAGGAGTCGGCCGACCGGCACTTGCGAACTGCTTCCGCTTCGGGCACCGCACGGCAAGAAAGACTGAAGTAATGGCATCTGCTGCATACTCTATACCCCTGACATCACAGAAAATGAGACCGCAACCGACTCAGGACCCAAGACTTTCATAATCAGGCCGACTGAGGGCTACTGCAAACAGATAACCCCAAATGTGATGACTGCAACAGTGAAACACGAAGAACATCAAATAGTTACACCAGGATAGGGTATTCCACTCCAGTCACTAGGATTCCAAAGGAAGACAAGAGGGGAAACAAAAACTACCTGTGATCTACTATAGTACTTTCCTACATCAGATGAAGGCTGTAGTAGTAATTACTGCTGGGATGATGCACAGAGCTCCCAAAACAATAATTAAAACTGGAAGTACTGGTCGACTTGGGTTGCAACAGACCCTACAAAATGGCAGCAGAAATCCCAGCCCTTTCCACAGAAGCAATATCTTGTAAGTAGTGATTATAAAAGGCATGGAATGAAAGACTTGGTAGCTGCCTGGAAAATAGATAAAAGTACCCCCCACACCCACCAAAGGACACAGTGGATATAGTACTTCAAAATGATGTAGGCTCTTACACACCCTTTCACTTTTTTCCTATGGTAAAGGCTTAAGCAATCTACTTACAAATAGTCTGCTTGGGCAATAGTTTCCCTTTTCTCTTTGATGCAAAGAACAGAAACAGGCAATCTGAGATTCTGAAGTCTTTGATATTGTCTAGAAGACACACTACAAGTATCCAAATTCAGGTGGTCTTATAGGTATACCACTCGATACAAATTCCTTCAAATGCACACACTGTATGTTTGAGGGACACCACAAAACCATTTCTGTCCCACCTGCCCCCTACATCCCCTTTTTTGTATTCAACTCCATGTCTGCACATGGAAAAAAAAAGAGAAAATACCCTTAAAATGTGTAGCACTGGTTGCATTACAGTAATCTCACATCAAGGTACGCATATTTACACTGTGCATTTTCTTAGCTATACAACACCTATGTTATCTAGGTAGATCTAAGTATCTTATTCTCTCTCTCTCATCTTGACTAGGGGAAAAACAGGCAAACTGACTACTTGGTTGAGTAAACTTTCTGTCAGTACTTTTGGTATAAGGGAACGAATGGACGCAAGGTGGACCTTCTTGTGGAACACTAGAAAGGGTGACAGCACGTAGAACAGTAGCTTTCCATGTTAGATACTTAAGAGGGTAGATGAAGCAGCAGGTTCAAAATTAGGTTGTGTAAGCTTTTCAAGACATAAAATCCTAAGGAGGAGCATACGACTTCCTAGGTAGTTTTATGAAACAGCCTAAAAGAAGTGCCCAACACTGCTTTCAGTGATGTAAGAGGGGGCTCCACACTTACACCCCGGATGAAATAGCTAAGAGTTTTACATCCACATAATTATATGCCAGGGCTAATTTGAACAGATCAAGTACTGAAAAATCAAGGGCACTGGTGTTGTATGAGGGGAGAGAGGGAGTCTCAGATTTACTATGGCACCAGAGAAAATCTCTGCCATTTTGTGAGATAATTTCCTTCTTGTAGGCTTGAAAGCCAGTAGGACAAGGTGAACTGGTGACTGAAGGTCAACAGGGTTAAAACAGCTGTGCAGTAAACTGCTCGGAAGGAAGAAGGGTTTACCAAAACCCCTTCTCCTGTATGAGAAGGAAAAACTGCAATGGTAGCATGAGTGGTTTCACCATGGACATCTAAATTAAGAGGAAGAAGAACAAATCCTGCCATGTTCAAAAGGCTGTTATTGGGAGCTCCTTGGGCCTTTTTCTCCCTTATTTCCATGGGAAGGAATCACATCAGGGGAAATGGATACATAAAGAGACTTGTCCATCTGAAGAAGGCATTCAATGCCCAAGCCTCATACAGTGGCAGTTGCTCAAGAAAGCAAACCATTCCATATCTGGGACTCACCACTTGTGATATGATAAATCCACACCCTGTTCAACATCTACTTGTTGGAACCTACTGCTGACGTGCTTATCAGGTACACCACACAAAGCTCAACTGGGATAGGAGGTGGATGGCCCTTTAAGCAATCGGAAAATGAAGCTCTCTTACACAGGCAGTCATGACTAGCCTGCATAAGCTAGAGTCCATCCTGCTATTTATATACTGTATTACAGTAAAGAATTCCTCCTTTCCAGATGGGTTTGAAAGCTTCGACTGTCTGGATCAAGGATGAAGTACAATAACTTGGTAAGGAATGCTACTCTTTTTGAGGTGAGACCTGAGTTGAGAATGTCAAATTAAAATTGTTGGTTTTGAAAACCACACATGATGAACAACATAGCATTTGGTGCCTTCTCCTCTGCCTGGATAAGTGTCTAAAAAAGGAAATAATCCAAGTAGAAGTAAAAGTGAAAGGATTTTGGTTCTGCAATATGCAATGACTGGAGCCAGGCACTTTGTAAAAACCCTGGGTTCAGAAACCAACCCAAAGGATAAGGACTCAAACCGGTAGTAGTAGTACCCCCCCCCCCCCATTTGAACCTGAGAAATCAGAGGTTCATGTGAACTGCTAACTGGTGGCAGGCATCCTTGAGGTCAAAGGCAACCAAAAAAGCCTGAAGGGAAAGGAATGGTAAATGGACTTGAAAGATTAACATTATGAATTCTCGGACCTTGTGGCATGTATTCAGCCTTGACAGGTCCAGAACCGCCCTTCCAAGGACCTCTTTTCTCAAGCACAAGGTAAAATCCTGTTCTGGTCCTGCTTTGGTGGTGGTTGTATTATTACTTCTAGAGAATTGTGAGACAGATGCAGTTGATCTTTTGAAACAGACAGAACTGACATCAGTAGTTTTCTTAAGAAGTGAAGTTTACAACCCTGAAAGGATTACATGACAAATGAATTTGTCTCTTGTGATCTTTCTCAAATCCTGATAAAAAAATGGGGTCATCTTTCTTTCTACCCTGTGGGTTGGTAAGGGGTTGGGATAGGGCTGGGGGTAAGTTACGGAGGCAAGGAGAAGCTCCAAGAAGCCATGGCTGTTCACTTTTGCAGGTAGGACCCTAGGATCCAAGGTATCCCCTTCTGGTCAGCCTGCCTTATGCCCCACCCTATGGTAAGCGGTGAACACCCACCCCCTTTAAAAGGCACCTGGCATTTGCAACATCTCTGGTAGTATCAACACACCACATGACAAGTGACTATCAAGACCAGGAAGGGAAGCAGGCCAGACCACTGTCACTGGTACTTGCACAGGGAGATATAATTTTTGCAGGATTTCAACCCTAAATCCTTCCCTTTGCATGATGGCATAATTTTCAAGGCCAGATCAGTTCTCTGAGATAGCAGTTGATGCTTTAATGTAATTTGGTAGTCTGTTCCATACAAATACTAGTTTAGACATTTTGCCTGGACACTTATTATAGTAACAAGTGTTTTGGTATACTGGCAAGCTAGAAGGGCATTAATGCCTGTACTTGAAATATTCGTATGTATGTATGCATCAATTTACCTCCAATTTCCCACTGTTTAAGGATCTGTGAAGCAGCAGACCCAAATATCAAATTCAGGCTAAGTGCAGAATTAAGAATTTCAGGTTTTAAAATCAGAAGTCAACTCCTCGTTGGTCAGATCCGACCATAAGCTAATCACCCTAGATATCCACAATCCCACCCCCCATTAAGAAAATCACGGTAAAAAATTTCTCCAAAGCTAACTTCATGCTTCTTAAGACAGAAGTGGCGAACTTCATGACACCCATGCAGATGGAAAACACAGTTAAGACTGCTGAATCCTACACAGATGCACTCTACAAGCACTTACACGAGTGCATGGATCGTGCTATCCAAAAAAAAAAAAAGAATCCAATCTGGTGGTCACCTGCTATAAACAAACTCTACAACAGAAGGAAGAAACTGTTGCAAAAGAGAGTAAAATCCCATGAGTGGAGGAGTTCCCTGGTCAGCCTCAGTAAGAAGCTGAGATCCCTAATAAGATCCTCCAAAGCTAGCTACAAAAACAAAATCTCCACTGATTCTAGGGACAACCACAAAGCATTCTATAGCTATGTCAAGAATCTCAATGGCAACACCCAGATCTGCTCTGAGTTGCAGCACAACGGTACGAAAATTACAAAACCAACTGATATTGCCAACGTCCTGGGCAGATAGTTTCAGTGCTAACTTTACTCCCCCTCTCATCCTCTAAAGGGCCCATATCTATACAGGAAGAATGCAGAGTCCCTGTAATCACAACTATGAAGGTAAAAGCTGCACTCTAAAGCCAAAAACACAGCATCCATGGGACCAGACAACATCCCAGGCTGCGTTTTACACGAACTTCAGAACGAACTAGCTCCCCACCTAAGCACCATGTTCAATCATAATCTCACATCAGGCTTTGTGCCCACTAAATGGCGCACAGCAACAGTTATCCCACTCCACAAAGGGGGAGCCACCACTGATCCCGGGAACTATCACCCTATTAACCTGACGAGCCTGGTCTGTAAGGCCATGGAACGTATCATGGAACTCAAACAGACATTGGTAACCTCCAAACTCTGGACCCCACCCAGTTCGGGTTTGTGAAAGGCAGATCATGCCTCCTGAACCTGATAGACTTCTTTGAGGCAGTCACAAAAGCTGTAAATGAGGGTAAGGTGGTTCACACAGCCTATATCTTGATCTTGCCAAGACTTTTGACACCGTCCCCCATTCTGGAATTATAGCTAAACTCACTAAACTAGGTATAAATCCCTACGTCACAAGATTGAGTTGCCAATTGGCTCACTGACAGAACCCATAATGTAAAAGTTTCAGACTCCAAATCTGACTTCAAACCAGTGACAAGTGGAGTACCACAGGGTTCAGTCCCGGGACCTCTCCTGTTTGATATCTACATCTCTGAAGTACCGGCCATCACAGAAGGCCTTTGGCTAACGAAGTTCACAGACGACTGCAAACTAGGAGCCATAATTGAGTCTTCAAATGACGTGGACATCCTACAGAAGGGCCTCATTGAGACAGATGCCTGGTGTCAGAGCCATCGCCTCACGCTCAATGCCAAAAAGTGCACTGTCATCCCCTTTGGTAAAAACTCTGTACCCATAAACTACCACATAAGCAGCAGTCTACTTAATGCCAAATGTGTGATAAGAGACCTTGGGTCCTAGGTGGACAGTAGTCTCGCCTTTGATAATCACATCGCCACAGTAGTCAGGAAATCCTTCTACGTGGCACACCATCTCAAAAGGGTTCTCATCTAGGAAAAAAGAGGTCATTGCTCCCCTCTACTCGACACTCATTAGACCCATTATAGAGTATAACGCCCCTTCTGGAATGTACCTCAAGACATCTGCAACAGCTGGAAATGCCACAGAAGTTCATCACAAAGAGGATTACTGGCCTCAAACAGATGCCCTACATTGACCGTCTAAAAAAACTCCAGCTTTACTCTGTAGCATATCGCCTACTCAGAAGTGATCTCTGCCTAACATATAAAGCTATGTCAAACCCAGAGCTGTTGGACATGCTACACCTAAAGAAATCCCAATCCCTCCGAGCTACACACTCTAGGGACCTAAACCTTGTCACCAAAATAAACAGGACATGCTGGAGGGATAGATTCCTGTCCCAGAGACTTCCCATACTCTGGAACAAGCTACCCATCTATGTCAAGCAAAGTTCCTCATTAGCACTCTTCAAGTAAAATCTTAAGTGGATGGGAAATAGGAAATATACCCCGGGGATCACTTCTGTGGCTCTGCTCGACAGGGGCACAGGAAAATAACTTTCTTGGGTGGCGTAAGCCAGGGAACCTTGTTGGCTAGGCTTACTTAGGCCCTTGGGCTGATAGCCTAGTTCCAACCTATGAAAAATTCTAATTACACAACCAAAAATGCTTCAATACTACAGAAACAGTAGAAGCTCTAGACAGTGTCAGCACAGACTTCTCAGAGCAGGTTTAGAAACTTGAGTCAAGTTAGAAACTATGATTCAAATATGACATGCCTTCTGGAGATGCTGAAGTAAAAAGTTATATACTTACCATAATGTTCCATCTGTGTTGTCGATCTTCATTTATTCTTGACCTTTGGAACCAACTCGGCTGTTACATAGCTTGCGGCAGCCAAAAACTCTCGATCTAAGACTCTACCTACAATACCCCTCTCCATATTACCTCAGATCAAGTTTGCAGCTACACAGAAAGACAAAGAAATGTGTAAACAGAATTGAAGAGGTCATGTCCTAGGTCAAACCTGATAAAGTTATTAGGACAAGTCTCCAATCCTCCAGGAATTCTGCAGGAGGGGGAAGGAGTGTGGGCTGCCAAGGATAAATGAAGATCGACAACACAGATGGAATGTTATGGTAAGTACATAACTTCTTTATCGGATGTTGTCGATGTTCATTTATCCTTGACCTCTGGGATAGTCTCCAGCTACTTAGGTCCCGGGTGGCATTATATAAGGATATTCCTAACAGCCAAAGGATGCTCTTCCCCTGGAGACCAAGTCCAATTTCTAATGAGTGATAAAGGTATGTGGAGTAGCCCAGGTTGCTGCTGCGCATATTTCATCCATGGAAGTCTTGGAATGGAAAACAGCTGACGTGGCTATTGATCTAGTGGAGTGCATTCTCACAGGTGCTGGTAACTTGAGATTGTTTTTATTGTATATGAAAGTAATACAGTCTCTTAGCCATTTTGGCAATGTAACTTTTAAAACAGATTTTCAAGAGTTGGACCAAAAAAAAGATACAAACTGGTCCGATTTTCTAGATTCTTTAGTCCTGTTAAGGCAGAAACGTAATTGTCTATGAACGTCTAGCAAGTGTAAACAATATTCATCTTTGTTGGAAAAACTGGGAAAGAAAATGGGTAAGTTAGTAGTTTGATTAATACTGGATTCTGAGACCACCTTATGAAGAAAAGATGGGTTGGTTCTTAGTGAAACCCTATCCTTATGAAAAACCAAATATGGGGGTTTTGAACATAAAGCCTGTATCTCAGAAATTCGTCTGGCAGAGGTAATGGCCATCAGAAAAACAGTTTTCCATGACAAACTATGTGATATGCCGTTGCTGGATCAAAGGGGGAAGCACCAAAGACTGCAAAACCAAGGTCAGCTCACAAGGGGCTAAAGGGTCTTTAAATGGAGGTTTTATTCGCAAAGCGCCTTTAATGAACACTTTACATAATCTATGGGAAATTAGTGAATGGTCTTCAAATCCATTGTGAAAATTAGAAATGGCAGCTATTTGGACCTTAATGGTGGAAGCAGAATCTCTTTGATCAAAAAGTATGGCTAAACATTCCCAAAACTTTTTCAACCGGTGCACAGAAGGGGTTAAGATCATTATCACAAGCCCAAATACAAAATTTCTTCCACTTGCTTAAGTAGAGTTTCCTGATGGATATTCTATGGGAAGCCAGTAGAATTTTTTGAACTGGGGAAGCTAAATTCTTCTGCCTGGTAACTAATGGAATTGGAGGAACCAAGCTTTAAGCTTGGGGTTCTGAAAGTTGGGGTGCACCAATCCCTCTGGGTGAGAACAGATCCACAACTGGGTCCAGAATACATGGACAGTGAATTAGAAAAGCCCATCGAAAGGGAAACCAGACTTGCCAAGGTCAGAAGGGTGCAATGAAGATCACTTTGCTTCTCAACCTGCTGGCTTTCTTCAAGAGGAGAGGAATCAGTGGAAAGGGGGGGCAAAGAGTAGACCTGAAGGCCAATCGAGAAGGACCGTGCCTCTCGGGAACTCCCTCCTGAGGAGTAATTAGGGCAAAACAGCTGCTGCACTTGTGGTTTTGGGGTGATGCAAAGAAGTTGCAGCAATGTTGGCCCCAGCAATGGAAAATCTCCTTCACCTTTCTGGGATTGAGGGACCATTTGAGAGGAGGGAGAATTCATCTGCTCAGCTTGTCCGCTATTACATTTGAGGTCCCCGGAATATGTGCTGCTATTAGAAAGTGGTTGGAGGATGTCGCCCATTATCACACTCGGAGCTTCCTGACACAGGGGATATGATTTTGTTCCAGCCCATGTTGTCTGATTGGGCTGCAATAGTTCCTAGAGGGAGGACAGACTGAAAGGCCTGCAACATTAAGAGCACTGCCTTCAATTCCAGGACACTGATATGCAGGTTGGTCTCTACTGGGGACCAAGTGCCTTGGACTGTTCTTCCCAGATAATGCCTCCCACCCCATCTGGGAGGCATCCACGGTCACTATGGCCTTGGGTTGAAGGGGAACAAAAGGACAGCCCAAAGGAATTTCCTTTGATTCCATCCACCAAAATAAGTCCTTCTTGCAGCGGCTGGTGATAAGAATTGCGTACGTCACTGGATAGGTTAAGACGGACCACTGGGATGCTAGAAGCCATTGTAGGAGCTGCATGTAGAATCTCGCTAGTGCTACTGAGGTAAAGGTCACTGTCATGGACCCTAACGTTTGGAGGACTAGAAGTGCAGTAGCCTTGTCTTTGGAGAGAATGGCTTGTACTTGGGATTTTATCTTCTGTAGCCTAAGGAAAACTACACAAGACATTGTATTCAGATGAGTTCCTACGAACTCTAGATCTTGAGTGGGACTTAGCTGACATTTTGACTGATTCACTGTCATGCCCACACGAGCGAACAGGTGCAGAATGAAGTCTGCTGCTTAAAGAAGTACATGCCTGGTGGGATCTGTGATGAGCCAGTCATCTAAATAAGGAAACACCCAGAATCCTTGCGGTCTCAAGTGAGCTCTTACTGCTGCCAGATGCTTTGTGAACACCTTGGGGGCTGTGGTGAGACCAAAAGTTAGCACTCTGAACTGAAAATGACTGGCCCCTATCTGAAAGCAGAGGAACCTTCTGGAGCGTTTGTCCATTTTTATGTGGTAATATGTGTCCTGAAGGTCTATACAGCACATTCAATCATTTTTATCTAGAAAGGGAAGTACAGACTGAACTGTGACCATCCAGAATTTTGCTTGCTGAACAAACTCGTTCAGAAGGCTGAGATCTAATATTGGTCTCAAGTCCCCTGTATTCTTTAGCACCAAAGAGAACCTTGAGTAAAATCCGGATCCTATCTGGTCTGGTGGGATTTTGGATGACTCTTTCTAGCAGCTTTTGAATCTCTAAGGCTGCTTGGTCCATCAGAGAGGCTTCGTTTTGATCTCAGACAAAGAGCGAGAGGGATATGATAACCTCTGGCAATAATCCTCTGCACCCAAGTATCTGAAGTTATTTGTTGCCAGGCTCTTTGAGTGCAGTGAAAATCTTCCCGATTGCTTCCAGAGGTAAGCAACCAGGCTCAGTTTCAGGAGTGCTGATAGGACTGTCCAGAGAAAGAATCTCTGGTCCAGATTTTGCGTGCAACCTCTACCTCATGGTCAGCGTCTTCCATTAGAGCTCCCCCCTCTGCCCAGAGGGGAGCCTCCACCACGTGTCCTGAAAAGGCCCTTGGGATTTTCTGAACCACATCTACTCCGATTCCTGGAGTAGGACCGCTGGGGAGCAGAAAAACGCACATCCACTGTGGATAGGGTCTTTCCAGCTTTCTCACACCTGGCTAAAGCTTGACTTTGGGGCTGAATAAAGAAAATCTGTTGAAAGGGAGCATTGCTGAAGAAAGACATGTGCGAGTTTGTGGAGCCATTCAAGTGCATCCCGGCATGTCGTCTTAAGGCAAAGCCTAAACCGGCTGCCCTGGTCACCCTTTCAGTTGCATTTGCAATGAGCTTCATAGATGAGTTGGAAATAGACTCCAGGGTGGCTAGCTGGGAGGCCACTTTATCCCGGATCTCCTCCCTCCTCAGACACAGCTAGCTCCTTGATGAAGTCTCTCTGGAGCCTAGTGAAATGTGCCATAAAATTCAAAGACCTTAACGTGAAGGTTGATGAAGTGTGTACCCACTTTCTGAATCTGTCCATCGCCCTTGACTCTGTTAGGGGGATGAACAGAGGAACTCTCTTCAGCTAGTTCCGTCACCGCCACCACCACAGCATCGACTGCTAACCTCTTAGTCCACTGCTGGTGGTCTTCCGGAGCAGATAAAATTTTGTCAAGTCTCTGGTGAATTGGTTCTATGGAATCAGGAGCCTTGCAAGCCCTCTGCGCAATCAATTTAATAAGATCATCAGCGGGAGGGATCACCCAAGAAGTAGATGAGCGAGTACCAAAGGCTTGCAAATACACAGACTTCTCAGCGTTGGGCTCTTTGGACTTCGTTACCCTTCTGTTTCAGAATCTCTAGGATATCTCTGAAGGAGACATCTTCCTTGGGTGATGGGGGGACCCTCCCCCTCATCGAAGTCCACATCTTTCATGACCAATTCCTCAGGGGGAATCTACACTTCTTTTTCTGGGGTGGCTCCTCAATGGGAATTTCTGAGGACTCTGAAGAAGAGGGGCCCTGTGCAGGGGGATCTTGCAGGCTAGGTGCCCGCTGACCAGGCGTGGAGATTGGTGGCAGCTCAGGGCAAGGAGTCTTGAGAGAAAACTCAGACACAGAAGGGGCCAGCTGAGAGCCTGCAGAGGCTAATGCCCTCTCCATTACCTGGAAGGCAGGTCCCCCCGAAAAGGGATGGTAGCCCAGAACAGAGAAAGACAGCCTCAGAACCTAGGTCACACACTGCTCCAAGAGACTCACCTCTGAAGCAGGAGCAGAGGAACAGCCCACAGCTGCTGAAGTTCCCAGAATCAAGGGTGACTCCAGATAAAAAGCTGGGGCTGATCCAAAACTCTTGGACCTGACAGTGGAGCCACGGCCCCAGGAGTCCACCGGTTCTGAAGGAACCAAAGAACTCAGGGCAGATCCTGGAACCAAAGGGGGAAGGCTGTCGGTACCACAGCAGCTGGAAAGAATAGTTGTGCAAAATCTTACCATAACCATAGATGTTCTTCTCTTCCGTGTTGCAGTATTCTGACTGTGGGATCTTCTGCCTCAGGTGATCCGAACGTCGGCTCCTATGCAAAAGCTTAAGCCTGGTTGCTGCTAGTGTGTGAGATGTCGCACGGACAGCCATAAACCAGGGTCCTTAAATGAGAGGTCTGCATGCACAGACCTCAGAACTGACTGCCCAGTTGGACGATAGTCTAAGTGGTGCCAAATGATGCCTTCTAAACAGGTTAAATGCAATGAAGGGGACAGGTGGGAGGGAAGGAATACTGCAACATGGAAGAGAAGGACATCTCTGGTTATGATAAGAATTTACACAACTCTTCTATGTATTTCTATTCCCCACGTTGCAGTATTCTGACTGTGGGAGAATACCACAGCTCAAGGAGGAGGAAGGGTGGCGGAAGAAGTTGCAGTTTCCAGGAATCCCTGCAGAATTGCCCATGCAAATCCTGCCCTGCCCTGGAGATAGGTCCAATTTGTAATGCTTGGTGAAGGTATGCACAGAGGACCATGTGGCTGCCTCAAGAATGGTAGTTTTGTCTAGGCCCTTGAGTAAGCCACAGCTCTTATAGAGTGTGCCCTGACCCCACAAGGTAATTCTTGCTCATGGTAGGAGTAGCAAAAGGTGATAGTTTTCACTAACCAGCAGGAAATATTTTGTTTGGACACCATCCTGCCCAGGGCCCTGGGGTGGAAGGACACAAAAAGTTGATTGGACTTTGATACTTTTGGTTTTGTCCGAATAGAATCTTAGTTGCTTGTGGACATCAAAGGAGTGAAGTATTTTCTTAATGTCATTCTTAGGTGAAGGAAAGAAGGTGGGTAAGTGAACAGACTGACTGAGCAACAGCTCATTGACCACTTTGGGCATGAAGGAGGGATTGGTGCACAGGGTCACCCTTTGTGGAAGATAGTGTAGGGTGGGGATGCCTTTATTGCTTGTAATTCTAAAACCCTTCTGGCTGAGGTAAGGGCTACTAGTAGGACAGTTTTCTATGTACACGTCTGCAGAGAAACAGAGCCACCTGGCTCGAAGGGAGCAATAGTTAGTTTTTCTAGCACATAGTTCAGGTCCCAAGGAGGAGGGACAGGTTTCTTTGGTGGCCTAATATGAAGAACACATTTTAAGTATAGTTAGACATCCAGTCTGGAAAGTAGAGGTGGGTCCATAGTTAAGGAGGCAGAAATGGTGGATAAGTGGACCTTGACTGAAGAATATAAAAGGTCTGATTTTATGAGCTCACACACAACAGGCTAAGACTAGAGGAATATCCACTTGGAAGGGGTCCTTATGCCTTTGGAGACACCATTTGGAGAACCTTTTCCATTTGGAAACATAGGACCCCCTGGTACTGGGTTTCCTGTCCTCCTGCAAGGATAGATAGCACATCCTCAGTGTAGCGGTGTCTGAAGGGGATCAAAAGTTTATCACCCAGACGGTCAAGCAGAGAATCTCTAGGTGTGGGTGAATCAGAGATCCCTTCTGTTGTGTGAGCAGGTCCACTTTGAGGCAACTTGTGGTGATTGCCCTTACCATGAGAGAGGAGTTAGCAGCATGATTTGTGGCTTGTCCCTCCTGATTTTTAGGAGGACTTTCTGAATGAGCGGGAAGGGAGGAAAGGTATACAGGAACAGGTCCTTCCAAGAGATGGTGAAGGTGTCAACTCTCCAAGCTTGTGGGGGGAGATCCTTGGTACAGAAAAGTTGCAACTGTCTGTTCTGGGGGGAGGCACATAGGTCTATTTGAGGTGTGCCCCACTGGTGGACAATGTCTAAGAAGACATCTCTGTGCAACATCCATTCGTGATGCAGAGAGAATGATCTGCTGAGGGCATCCGTCTGATGGTTGTCCTGGGATGGAATATTAACTACCTACAGCGATATGTTGTTTTAAGAGGCTAATTCCCATACCTGCATTGCTAACATGCAGAGCAGAGAAGACCTGTCACCCCTGTTTGCTGAAGCATCACACCACAGTAGTGTGTCTGTGAAGACTTCTAGGGAACCAGGTTGCATGAAAGAAAGAAAGACCTGACGGGCTAGGTGGACTGCAGTCATCTCCCTTATGTTGATGTGCTTTTTCTGGAGGGAGGGCTCCCCACAGGGCCTGCACTTTGAGACCACTCATAGTTGCATCCCAGCCTAGATCGGAGACATCTGTGTGCATGGACTGTACTGGCGTGGGGGGTTGCAGGAGTAGGCCTGGGTTTAATTGCACCTGCAAGATCCACCATCTCAGTTCTGTTTTCAGGCATGCTAGGAATGGTACCTGAAAGTCCAAGGGGTGGCTGTGATGTGACAAGACATTCTTCAGGTACCACTGGAACTTTCTCATGTACAGCCTGACCAGAGAGGCAGAATACGAATTGTGGCTGCCATGAGACCTTGTGGCTGCCATGAGACCTAGGAAGCTCATGAATTCCTGGCCGGCAGGTGGTTGACTTGTAGGAGGTCCTGGAAGTGGCTGACTAGGGAGGAGACCTTGCCCTGAGGGAGGAAGGCCTTCAAGTCGGTCCTGATTCTGCAGTCTAAGAAAATTTTGTCCTGAGCTGAAGAGAGTGATGATTTTGCAAGGTTGAGGGTGAATCCCAAACTGTGGAGAAGGGACTTGGAGAAGACAAGAAGATCTTTGAGGGTGACTTCCCCTTTTGCTAGAATGAGGTCATCTAGGTAGGGGTAAATTTGAATGCCCTTTGTTCTGCAGTAGGCTATCACTGGGGCTAGGCATTTTGTGAAGACTCTTGGTAGAGTAGATAAACCAAAGGGTGCAAGGCAGTGAATTGAAAGTGTGAAGAGGGTCCAGCAAAGCACAAATATTTCCTGTGGTTTGGGTGGATAGGTATGTGGAGGTATGCCTCCTTCAGGTCCAAAGTGGTCATGAAAGCTTTGGGTGGCAATAGTGGAAGTAGGATTTGAAGACCGAGCATTCTGAAGGAAGGAACCTTCAGAAAGAAGTTTAGAAAGGCTAGATCTAGGATGGGCCTTCAAGGGCCGTCTTTTTTAGGCACCAGGAAAAACCTGGAGTAAAACCCTCTTCCTTCTTGGCCTGGGGAAACGGTTTCTATGGTCCCTTAGGTGTGAAGGTCTTGGATAACCTGTGGAATTAAGTGAAGTTGGTTCGCTGGAGGGAAGGGGATGCCTAGTGGTATGCTTTTTTTTCTTGCCATGACAAAGTATCCTTTTTCCACTGCTGCCAGGACCCAGCAGTCTGTAGTGACCTTTTCCCAGACAGAAGACAGTGAGAGAGGCGAGATGAGAGAGGAAGGTGAATGAGGCAATCACGCATTGTTTGTCTTGAAAGAGCTGTCTATTTGGGGGGTGAGAAGGGGTTTCCCTAGGGGAGGGAGCATTCCTGGACCTTTTCCTGTGTCTGGAAGTTGAGAAGGCGGTTGGAGCAGGGGCTCTCTTGCCAAAGGAAGTTTTGGCTGCGTAATTTCTGTAAAATTTTGGTATTGGAGATACCAGTAAGTGTTTTAAGTCATGGAACTCCTTAATGATTTCTTGTAGGCTTTTAAACAGTTCAGCTGACTGTTTGCCAAACAGGAATTTGTTATCCAGAGGTACATCCAGTATTTTGGTTTTAAAGTCTTCAGGCAGGGGCTGTAGCCTAAGCCAGGAGTATCTGCACAGTACAGAAGCTGAGGCTGCAGGACTTGTGGAAGCCTCAGCTGCACTTTATCGAGTGTATGTTGACCTGAGATGCCAGGGATAGTTTAGATGCCACCAGAGACTTGATTGAGGGAATCAGGCAAGGAGGAGAGTAAAGAGGAAGCCTGTGAAATGAAATCTAGGGCATATTTGACCATGTGGGTCTGGTAGTTGATTGCCCTGAAAGCTTGTGAGGAAGAGGTATACATCTTTTTCCCCAGCCTGTCTATGACCTTGCTGCCCTTATCTAATCTAAGAGGGAGGAAAAAGGTATGACTCTGGGTGGTTTGTCAAGAGACACTGCAATAACTGCAGATCTGCCAGGAGGGTGGGTTTTATAAGGAAATTGGATTCCTGGACCTTGGAAGGGCGTCCGGTGGAGCTTGGTACACCCTCGGCCTTGACTGTAGCGGACGTCAATATAACCTCTGAGGAAGTGCCTATCGGTGCTTCAGAAGCGGCTTCCTCAAGGGTAGTTGCCGAAGACGCCAGTTCCAGCAGACGTCCCTCAACCCCTAAACCAGTCCTTGGCAGGGCATCCAACAGTGGAGCAGAAGTGGTAGGCCTTGAAACTTTGGCCTTCTTTTTAGGCAGCTCTGCCTCGACGGTTGACTCTGGATCCATCCGTAGGACTAATTGTTTTAAGATACAGATTTAGGGCTGCAGGACAACTACGGAGAGTTTTTAGCAGGAACGACTGGCAGCTGCCACAGGAGGTGTGGTCGTCATCTCAGCAAACAGAATACACAAAGTTCATGGGTATCTTTTTGTGGAATTGGACATCTGTACAGTACAGTTGTGCACACTTACCATAAATATAGATGTTCGAGTCTATTCACTGTTGCAGTCATCACATTTGGGTTATCCTGCCAAGGGTAGCCCTCAGTCAGCCCGAATACTAGAGGCTTAGTATTTCTGCGTCGGTTGCTGTCGCTCCAGGACTGACATCAGGACGTCAGTGGTATAAAATCAGGCAGCCGACACCATTACATCAGTTTTTCTTGCCCTGCCAGGAACCCCCAATAGGGAGCTAGGTTATGGTGGAAGACCACCACCAGTAGAAAGTAAATACCAAACATTCCTTGTGGGGAGAGAGAGAGAGAGAGACAAGGGGGATGGAGGGAGGGAAACCAGAACTGAAACAGTGAATACACTCAAACATCTACATTTATAGTAAGTGTACACAACTGTACTATGTTATTCGTGTTTTACTGCTGCAGTCATATTTGGGTGGATACCCAAAGCTGAAGAAAAGGGTGGAGGCAGTCAAGAAGACTGGGGGATCGTTTGTATGCCCTGCAAGATTGAGGTGGCAAAGCCTGCCCTGGATTTGGAAAAGACAGGCAGGTGGTAATGCTTGGTGAAGGTATGAACAGATGTCCATGTTGCAGCCTCCAGGATCCTGGTGGGGACCCCTCTGAAAAAAGCTGCAGAGGTGGAGGTTGCCCTGGTGGAATGTACCCTGACCCCCTTTGGGGCTGGTTTCTTGTGCTGTTTGTAGCAGAAATGGATGCAGTGTGCTATCCATTTGGAGATTGTTTGTTTGATATGGCCTTGCCCTCTGCTCCTGCAGTGAAGCTGACTAGCAATTGATCAGTTTTTCTAAAAGATTTAGTCCTTTCCAGATAGAATCTGAGCTGTCTGTGCACATCTAGATAGTGCAGAACCCTTTCCCCCTTGTTTTGTGGGTTAGGGAAAAAGGTGGGCAAATGAATGGATTGGTTGAGAGCCACACTGGACACCACTTTAGGTATGAAGAATGGGTTAGTCCTGAGGGACACCATGTCAGCATGGAAAATGATGAAGGGCTCTACAGCCATATGTGCTTGTAGCTCTGATACTCTTTCCAGCTGAAGTGATGGCCAGAAGCAAGGCTGTTTTCCAGGAGAGGAATTTTAACTCTGCTGAAGCAGCAGGTTCAAAAGGGGGAAGCGTGAGCTTTTCCAGTACAAAGTTAAGGTCCCAGACAAGGTGGGAGCTCTCCTAGGGGGCCTTAAATTGTTAGCCCCTCTTAGGAACTGTTTAATGAGCGGGTGAGAAAAGAGAGGTGGGCTCAGTGTTATAATGAGCTGAAATGGCAGAGGCATGAATCTTAACGGAGGAGAAGGATAGGCCTCTTGGAGCAGCTCTGCTAGGTAATCAAGGATTTGAGGTAAGGTTAGCACGACTGTGTCCTTTCCTTGACGCGGACTCCCAAGAATATCTTGCCCACTTTTCAACATAGGATTTCCTAGTACTAGGCCTTCTAGTCTCAAGGATGACATCCAGTACCTGTTTGCTGAGGTTTGCTGGTGGTGTAACTCAGGGGATATGCCAGGCCTGCAAGGTTTAGGGTTTGCAGCTGTGGCTGCAAAATCTGTCCTTCCTGCTGAGACAGCAGGGAAGGTGTCTGATGAAGGTGCCAAGGTGGCACTGCTGTCAGACTCCGTAGGAGTGGGTACCAGTGCTGGCGTGGCCAGTCCTGGGCAATAAGGGTTGCCCTTGGCATGTCCTATATGATCTTTAGTACTTTTGAGGGGGGGGGCAGAGGGGGAAGGCATAAATGGAGAGGTTTTCCCATGTGAAGGATAGGACCTCCACCTTCCAGGCCCTGCTGTGAGGGTTCCTGATGCAGAATTTACTCAACTGGTGGTTTTGGGGGAGGCAAAGAGATCCACCTCCAGTGTCCCCCACCTGTGGATTAGAAGTTTGAATGAGTTGGGTTCCAATTTCCACTTGTGTGGGTCCAGTAGATTTCTGCTTAAGTCGTCTGCCAGTGAATTTTGTTTGCCTGGCAGGAATCGAGCTTGTAGGTGCACTTGGTTGGTCAAGGCTGCGTTCCACAGGGCCATGGCTAACCTGCAGAGTGGGTAAGAATGAGTTCCCCCTGCTTGTTTATATACCACATAACTGTGGTGTTGTCTATCAGGAGCTGTCCTGGAAGGATAAGGTATTTGAAGGCTATCAGAGCATTCTGTACAGCTAGCATCTCTTTTTGACTGATATGCAGGAGAATTTGTTCTGGGCTCCATTCCTTGAATGCATTTGTCTGCTATGTGAGCTCTCCATGCATAGTCTGATGCATCTGTTGTCAGGGTTTGGACGGTGAGGGGTTGAGTAAAATGGAGTCCTTGTTGTGGTTGCATGCTTCTGCTCACCAAAGGAACTCTGTCCTTAGACAAGGTATGATAGGAATCACTGTTTCCAGGTCCTGAGAATGTTGACACCAGAGACTTTTTAAGTACCATTGAAGTTTCCTCATATGCAGTCTTGCATATGGAATTAGAATGCATGAGGCCATGAACCCTAGGGCTTGTAGTATTTTCCTTGCAGATAGATGGGTTTTGGTGGCCATTAGTTTGAAGTACTTTGTCAAATAGACCTGCTTTTGTGGAGTGAGGAATGCCATCAAGGAAGTTGTGTTCAAGCTTGCTCCCAGGAATACAATTTTTTCACTGGGCACCAGTTGTGATATCTTTTCGTCTATGGTGTAACCCCAGTGAAGTTAGGAGTCTTTTTACAAATTCCAGGTGCTGAAGTAGCAATTCCAGACTGTCCGCCTGAATCAAGCAATCGTTCAAGTATGGGTAAATTTGAATATTTCTCTGCCTGGGCAATTGTCCAAGTATGGATAAATTTAAATATTTCTCTGCTTGCAGTATGCAATGGCTGGAGCCAGGCACTTTGTGAATACTCTGGGTGCAGTAGATAAGCCAAAAGGAAGTGCAGAGAACTGATAGTGCACAGAGCCTGCCCTGAAAAGTAGATATTTCCTACAAGACTCCCTTATGGGGATGTGCAGATAAGCTTCTTTTAAGTCTAGGGTGACTGACCAGGCATCCTTGCTAGCACAGGAAGAAGCTGTTGCAGTGTAAGCATTTTGAATTTTGGGACCACCAGAAAGTAGTTGAGAATTGATAGATCGAGGATAGGGCACAAAGAGCCCTCTTTTCTGGGCACCAGAAAAGTACAGTTGTGTACACTTACATAAATGTAGATGTTCGTGTGTATTCACTGTTGCAGTCATCACACTGGTATTCGGGCCGACTGAGGGCTATCTGCAGGTAGATAACCCGAGTCTTGGGATATCTGCGTCGGATGCTGTCGCTTCTTCCATGACATCAGGTCGTCAGGGGTATAAAACATACAGCCGACGCCATTACATCAGTTTTTCTTGCCCCAGATGTCAGGAGCCCCCAAAATAGGAAGCAATTACATGGTGGGGAACACCTCCAGTAAAAAGTAAATACCACAGCCATAAAATATGTACAAAAAGAGTAAAGGTAGAAAGCATAGAGAAGTCAGGGGGCTGGAGGGAGGGTAGCCAGGACTGCAACAGTGAATACGCTCAAACATCTACATTTATGGTAACCGTACACAACTGTACTATGTTCTTCGTGTTTCACTGTTGCAGTCATCACACTTGGGTTGATTCCCAAAGTTGAGGAAGGGTGGTAGGCAGTCAAGAAGTATTACGGCTGGCTAGCAGACCTTGCAAGACTGCTGTGGCAAATCCAGCTCTGGATTTAGAAAAGACAGGTAAATGGTAATGCTTGGTGAAGGTGTGTACAGAACTCCAGCTTCCAGGATGTCCCTGGTAGGGAACTCCCCTGAGAAATGCTATAGAGGTTGAGGTAGCCCTAGTGGAATGAATTTTGATCCCCTGTGCGATAGGTTTTCCATGGTGTTTGTAGCAGAAAGGGATGCAGTGTGCTATTCATTTGGAAATGGTTTGCTTTGAAATGGCCTTGCCATCTGCCCCTGTAGCAAAGCTGATAGCAGATGGTCAGTTTTTCTGAAAGGCTTAGTCCTGCCAAGGTAGTACCTGAGCTGTCTGTGCAAGTTCAAGGAGTGCAGGATCCTTTCCCCTTTATTCTGAGGATAAGGGAAAAGGTTGGTAAATGGATGGATTGGTTTAAAGCCACACTGGATACCACCTTGGGCATACATGATGGGTTAGTCCTGAGGGAAACCCTGTCCGCATGGAAAATAATGAAGGGTTTGACAGCCATAAGAGCCTATAACTCCGAAACTCTTCTTGCCGAAGTGATGGCTAGAAATAAGGCTGTTTTCCAAGAAAGGAATTTTAACTCTGCTGTAGTAGCAGGCTCAAAAGGGGGAAGCGTAAGCTTCTCTAGTACAAAGTTAAGTTCCCAGGCAGGAGTGGGAGTTCTCCTGGGGGGTCTTAAATTGTTAGCTCCTCTCAGGAACTGTTTAATTAGAGGGTGAAAGAAGAGGGGTGGGCTCAATATTGTAATGAGCTGAGATGGCAGAGGCATGAATTTTAATTGATGAGAAGGATAGGCTTTTGTGGAGTAGCTCTGCAAAGTAATCTAGGATTTGAGGTAAGGCGAGTAAATAGCTGTGTCCTTTCCTCGAGACTGGCTCCAAGAACAGCATCTTTTCCACTTTTCTAAATAGGATTTCCTAGGACTAGGTCTCCTGGCCTCAAGATGACATCTAGCACCTGTGTGCTGAGGGTTGCTGGTGGTGTATCAGGGAATAAGCCAGGCTGCAAGGTTCAGGGTTTGCAGCAGAGGAGGCAAAATCTGTCCCTCCTACTGGGACAGCAGAGAAGGGATCTGGTGTAGGTGCCAGGGTTGCACTGCTGTCTGACTGCGTAGAAGTGGGTACAAGTGCTGGCGTGGCCAGTCTGGTACAACAAGGATTGTCTTTGGCCTGTCCTGTTTGATACAGAGTAGCACTTTTGAGAGGAGGGGCAGAGGGGGAAAGGCATAGATTGAGAGGTTTTTCCATGTAAATGATAGGGCATCCACTTTCCATGCTTGGCTGTGGGGATTTCCATTGCAAAATTTGCTCAATTGATGGTTTTGGGGGGGAAGCAAAGAGGTCCACCTCTGGTGTCCCCACCTGTAGATTAGAAGTTTGAATGAGTTGGGCTCCAGTTTCCACTCGTGTGGGTCCTGTAGATTTCTGCTCAAGTCGCCTGCCATTTTATTCAGTTTTTATATGAAGGCTGTAAAGATAAAAATATGCCAAACAACCATGCATATATTACTATAAACATTTCCTTCTTCTAAAAGCAAATACACCACATAGGTTGTATAGAGTTGAGAAATACAGAGTAGTCCCAGCAAAGAGGGGGATGGTGGGTGGGTAACCAGGACTGCAACAGTGAAGAGACACGAACGTCTACATTTGAGGTAGGTACACAACTGTACTATGTTCATCGTGATTCACTGTTGCAGTCCTGACACTTTGGTAGAATCCCAAAGCTGAGGTAGGGTGGCTGGGTCTAGACTGGATTTGGCGAGGCTAACAAGCCCTGCAGAACTGCAGTGGCAAAGCCTGCTCTGGATTTGGAGTATAGAGGTAGGTGGTAGTGCTTGGTAAACATGTGCACTGAGCTCCAGGTTGCAGCTTCTAATATGTCTTTGGTTGGTTACCCTCTGAGGAAAGCTGCTGAAGTGGCTGCTGCCCTGGTAGAATGAGGCCTAATGCCCTTAGGCACAGATTGCCATGTTGTGCATAACAGAAGCGGATGCAGTGTCCTATCCATTTGGAGCTTGTCTGCTTTGTAATAGGTTTTCCTTGTGATCCTGCAGCATATGCTACAAACAGTTGCTCAGTTTTTCTGAAAACTTTTGTTTTGTCCAAGTAAAATCGTAGCTGCCTGTGCATATCCAAATAATGCAGAAGTCTTTCCCCTTTGTTCTGGGCATTAGGGTAGAAAGTAGGCAAATAAATAGTTTGGTTCAAGGCCACATGGTTCAAGGCCACATTGGAGACCACTTTTGGCATGAATGTTGGGTTCGTCCTTAGAGAAACCCTGTCCTGGTGAAAGGTTCCACATCCATCAATGCCTGTAACTCTGAAACTCTTCTTGCTGAAGTTATTGCTAGGAGCACAGCAGTTTTCCATGACAAGAATTTTAGATCAGCTGTGCTGGCTGGTTCAAATGGAGGCAGTGTTAGTTTTTCTAAAACAAAATTGAGGTCCCGAGTAGGTACTGGTGCTCTCCTAGGGGGTCTTATATTCTTTGCCCCTCTGAGGTACTGTTGTAGTAGAGGATGTGAAAAAATAGGAGGATCAGTATTGTAATGAGCTGAAATGGCAGAGACATGGATTTTAAGAGATGAAAAAGATAGGCCTTTGTCCAACATCTCAGTCAAGTATTGCAAAATCTGATGCATATTAGGGACTAGTGGGTTGAGCCCTTGTGCCTGGTTCCAAGCACATAATCTCTTCCATTTTTCTGCAAAAGATTTCCTAGTACTGGGTCTCCTGGCTTCCAAAATTACATCCATAACAGCTTGAGAGAGAGGTGCAGTCTGAGTGGCTACATTATCTGCCATGCTGCCAGGTTTAAGGTTCTGAGTTGACTGTGCAGAATCTGATTGTTTTGCTGTGTCAGAAGATGAGGGATTTGAGGTAGAGGCCAAGGTGGGCCTTGGGACAAAATCTTTAGGATTGGGTACCAGTGCTGGCATGGCCAGTCTGGTGCAATCAGGATAATTTTTGGCCTCTCTTGTCTGACTTTTAGAAGCACCTTGGTGAGAAGAGGCATCAGAGGGAAGGCATAGACTGTCACGCGTTTCCAGCTGAACGATGGAGCATCCACTTTCCATACTTGAGAGTGATAAGTCCTTGTGCAAAATTTCTGTAATTGACAACTGTGAGGGGAGGCAAAAAGATCTATGTCTGGACGTCCCCACTCCCTTGTTATCATGTTGAACACTTGTGGATTTAGCTTCCATTCATGAGGATCCATGAGATTTCTGCTGAGTTCGTCTGCCAGTGTATTTTTTTTGTTCCTGGCAGGAATTGTGCTTGCAGATGTACCTGGTAGGTCAGTGCTGTGTTCCACAAAGTTATGGCTCGTCTGCATAGGGGGTAGGAATGTGTGCCCCCTTGCTTGTTTATGTACCACATAACTGTGGTATTGTCCATCTTTATTAATAATTGTCCTGGATGTATTAGGTCCTTGAAGGCTGTCAGGGCATTCTGTACCGCTAGCATCTCTTTTTGATTGATGTGAAGATGCATTTGTTCCTTGGGCCACGTGCCCTGAATACATTTTCCTTCCATATGTGCTCCCCAGGCATAATCCGATGCATCCGTTGTTATTGTCTGCCTGGCTTTAGGTAAGGTGAAAGGCTGTCCCTTGTTGTGGTGACAGGCCTGGGACCACCATCGGAACTCCTGTTGTAGGCAGGGAATCAAGGTTATGATTGTCTCTAGGCTGTGACAATGCTGAGTCCAAACACTTTTTAGATACCATTGTATTTTCCTCATATGCAATTTGGCATATGGAATTAGTAGTATGCAAGATGCCATGAAACCCAGGGCCTGCAGAATTTTTCGTGCAGGGAGCTGGGTCTTTGTTACCATCATTTGAAAGTAATGAGTCAGTTGCCTTTGTTTGTCTGACGTGAGATAAGCCATCTGGGCAGTTGTATTTAAGCTAGCACCCAGGAATATTATCTCTTGAGAGGGCACTAGTTTTGATTTCTTTTCGTTTACTGTGTACCCTAGGCAAATTAGCAATCCTTTTACAAACACCAGGTGCTTTAGAAGAACGTCCTTGCTCTCTACTTGAATAAGGCAGTCGTCCAAGTAGGGATAAATTTGAATTCCTTTTTGTCTGCAAAATGCAATTACTGGTGCCAGGCATTTTGTGAAGACCCTGGGCGCAGTAGATAAGCCAAAGGGCAGTGCAGAGAATTGATAATGCATTGAGCCTGCTATAAACCTGAGGTATCTTCTGCACGATTGTCTGATTGGGACGTGCAGGTATGCCTCCTTGAGATCCAAAGTAACTAGCCAAGCCTCTTTGCCCAGCATGGGCAGAAGTTGTTGTAGTGTTAATATTTTGAATTTTGGAACATCCAGGAAAGTATTTAGGATTGACAGGTCCAGTATTGGTCTCCAGGCTTTGTCTTTTCTGGGTACTAGGAAAGGTCGTGAGTAAAATCCTTGGCCCGGTTCTTCTTGTGGAACTTTTTGAATAGCTCCCATATCCATAACAGCAGTAATCTGTTTTTGTGCCTCTGCCCACTGGTTTTGTGGCAGGTTTGGCATACGTTTTGGTTTTGGAAGCGTGTGGAAGTGGAACCTGTACCCTTGAGAAACTATATTCAACACCCATTGGTCTTGGGTGATCATGTGCCAATTTTTTGAGAAAAGTGCTAGTTTTCCCCCTAGGGGAGCTGTCAATTGGTAAGAGCTTGGCATTTGCAGAGGAAAGTCATTGTGACGGTTTCCTATACGGTTGTGATTTGTCTTCTCCTCCTTTGGGGGCTGAAGCACCCCATTGTTTAGGTCTGTAGGAGCCTTGGGGCTGAGATCTGCCTCTTGGGCGTCTGTATCTGCCTCTTTGTGGCCTGTCTGACACTGGAAAGGACCAATTTTTTGAAGGCCAGTTTCTGCTAAATCTAGGTGGTTGAACCTGTAAGAAATCTTTCACAGTTAGCACTGACTTTGCTTTATCCTCCATTTTCTTTAACACCTCCTCTGCCTTAACACCAAACAAAGTATCATGCTGTAGTGGAGCATCCAATAATTTTACTTTAACATGGTCAGGTAAACTTTATTCTTTCAACCGAGCATGTCTTCGAATAACTGAGCCTGTAACTGTGGCACTACAAGAAGCCTCTAATGAATCAAAACCACATTGCAGAGTATGCTTTCCCACTTGTTCAACTGCATGCAATAAATCCTGCATTTCTTTACTGTCAGGACCTTCTATATTTGTAACCATTTTCTGCTTTAACAATGACATGAGATACTGTTGATATTTAAGCATGTGAAACTGACAGTTTAAAGCTCTTACAGCTAAAGTAGCAGAAGTGTAAACTTTTTCCCCCATCTGTCCAGAGCTCTGGAATCCCTGAGGGGACAGGAATTTTGGCAGTGGAAGCTGTAACCCCTTTAGGACCCTGAGAAATAGTTTCTGGGTCTGCAGCGGGGTTTTTGTAAAGAAATTTATGAGAGTCAGGGACCCTGTAGTACCTGTCTGGCTTTACTGGTGCAGGGTAAAGAATCTGGAGACATACTGGATTCAGAAAAGATATCTACAATATCAAGCACAGGTGGGATAGCCAGGGGCCTGTGCTGAGGCAATAAAAGGAAATCTCTGAGCCTTTTTCTTGGATTCTGAGTAATCCTGGCTCTCCCAATGGAAATGCTCCCTTCATGGTGTGCAGGGTTTCTCCAAACGAGTAATTCTCATGCGGTGAGGCTGAAGGAATGGACTCTTCAGCATCAGAGTCCTCATAGGGAGGAAGAGAATAGCCCTGGTCAGAAGAATCAGAAGAAATGGAAACCTGATCAGAGGAATCGTAATCAGTGTCTTGCCTAGGCCTTTTGTCAGGAGGGGGAATGGGTGCCCCTGATTAAAGTAATAAGGCCTTCGGCCATTTTAAGCATCTGTTTCTTTGGCATGGATGACTGTTCTGGAGAATGCTGCACTTGTTTCCTTGTCTTTAATGGTGTTTTTGACTTTGCCTTTGCTGCTGTAGTAGCTTTAATTGTAAGCTGTGAAGGTCTGAAAACACCCTCAGAAGCCGGTGCCTGCTCAGCGGCTCCGGACCCATCTGAGGGTATATTTTCCGTAGGCCCAATACCTTGAGTTTCCACAGGCCTCAGTAGCGGGAGTCAGGGGCTGCAAAAACGCCTCACTGAGAACTGGGGAACGACCTAGAAGAGGCTTCGTCAGTTTTGGACCTCGGATGCCTGTCTTGTTCTGTGTTTTTGCGTTTTTTATACATTCCGGTCGTCGGTTGTTCCGACGGCATTATATAATTAAATCTTCGTCCAAAATAATGCAAAGCAAAATCAAACCGACGTTTAATAGTGCGTTGAGTCTAGCACAAAACTGACAACTAGTAATGTCATGGTCAGGGCCTAGGCAAGGAATGCAGTAAGAGTAAAAGTCCTTATGAGGTATTTGCTTCCCACAAGAAATACAATTATCAACTTTTACTGACATCGGTCTGGAGCAAGAAAAAGTTTCTCCAACGGGGTACTAAGACTTTGGTTCTGAAATTCAATTTTGAAAATCTCAGGAGTTGGCCGACTGGCACTTGCGAACTGCTTTTGCTTCAGGCACCGCGCGGCAAGAAAGACTGAAGAAAATGGCGTCGGTTGCATCTTTTATACCCCTGGCGCACTGATGTCAGGGAAGAGGCGACAGCAACCGGCGCCGGACCAAGACTTTGGAACTCGGGCCGACTGCGGGTAGTCTGCCAGCAGGATAACCCAAGTGTAATGCCCGCAACACTGAAACACGATGAACATCTGTACTATGCTCTTCGTGTTTCACTGTTGCAGTCATCACATTTGGGTTGATTCCCAAAGCTAAGGAAGGGTGGAGGTAGTTACGAAGCATTAGGGCTGGCAATCAGGCCCTGCAAGACTGCTGTGGCAAATCCAGCTCTGGATTTAGAAAATTGAGGCAAGTGGTAGTGCTTGGTGAAAGTGTGTATAGAGCTCCAGGATGTCCCTGGTAGGGATTCCCCTGAGAAATGCTGTAGAGGTAGATGTAGCCCTAGTGGAATGAGTTCTGATCCCCTGTGAGGTGGATTTCCCATGGTGCTTGTAGCAGAAATGGATGCAGTGTGCTATCCATTTAGAAATAGTTTGCTTTGAAATGGCCTTGCTCTCTGCCCCTGCAGAAAAGCGGACTAGCAGCTGGTCAGATTTTCTGAAAGGTTTAGTCCCCCCCAGATAGAACTGGGGGGGGGGGGGTGTCTTACATTTTTGGCTCCTCTCAGGAACTGTTTTACCAGAGGATGAGAGAAGAGAGGTGGCTCAGTATTATAATGAGCTGAGATGGTAGAGGCATGGATCTTAATTGAAGAGAAGGATAGGCCTTTGTGGAGCATTTCTGATAAGTAATCTAGTATAGGAGGTAAGCTGGGCACAGTTGTAACCATTCCCTGAGACTGGCTCCAGGAACAGTATCTTTTCCATTTTTCCGAATAAGATTTTCTAGTACTAGGCCTCCTTGCCTCAAGAATGACCTCCAGCACCTGCTTACTGAAGTTTGCTGGTGTTGAATTCAGGGGATTAAGCCAGGCTGCAAAGTTTAGGGTCTGTAGCTGAGGGTGCAGAATCTGGCCTGCCTGCTGGGACAGCAGGAAGGAGTCTGAGGCAGGTGCAAAGGTTGTAGCACTGTCATACTGCACAAAAGAGGGTACACACCAGTGTTGGCGTGGCCAGTCTGGCGCAATCAGGATTGTCCTTGGCTTGTCTTAATTTTAGTAGGACCTTCGAGAGTAGTGGCATAGGGGGAAAGGCATAGACTGGGAGGCTTTCCCAGGTGAAAGACAGGGCATCCACTTTCCAAGCTTGGCTGTGGGGTCTGCAGAGTGGGTAGGAACAGGTTCCCCCCTGCTTGTTTATGTACCATAACTGTGGTGTTGTCTGTCTTTACCAACGGTTGGTCCTGGAAGAATAAGGCCCTTGAAGGCTGTCAGAGCATTCTGCGCAGCTAACATTTCTTTTTGATTGATATGCAAGTGCATTTGCTTTGGGTTCCATTTGCGCTGAATGCACTGCCCTGCCATGCGAGCCCCCCATTCATAGTCTGATACGTCTGTTAGGGTTTGGGCGGCAGGGGGTAGAATGAAAGGGAGTTCCTTGTTGTAGTTGCAGGCCTCTGCCCAATAAAGGAACTCTGCCCTAAGGCAAGGAATGATAGGAATCATTGTTTCCAGGTCCTGAGAATGTTGACACCAGAGACTTTTTAGGTACCACTGAAGTTTCCTCATATGCAGTCTTGCATATGGAATTAGTAGAATGCAAGAGGCCATGAACCCTAGGGCTTGCAGTTTTTCTTGCAGATAGCCAGGTTTTGGTGGCCAGTAGATTTAAATAGTTTGTCAAATAAATTTGTTGAATGCCATCTGGGAAGTTGTGTTCAAGCTTGCTCCCAGGAATACCATCTGCTGGCTGGGTACCAGTTGTGATTTCTTTTCGTTGATGGTGGACCCCAGTGAAGTGAGAAGTCTCTTTACAAAGGCCAGGCGTTGAAGTAGCAATTCCTGACTGTCCGCCTGAATCAGGCAATCGTCCAAGTATGGGTAAATTTAAATTCCTCTCTGCCTGCAATATGGAATGGCTGGAGCTAGGCACTTTGTGAATACCCTGGGCGCAGTAGATAAGCCAAAGGGAAGTGCAGAGAACTGATAGTGCATAGAGCCTACTCTGAAGCGTAGGTATTTTCTGCAAGATTGATTCCCTTATGGGAATGAGCAGATAAGCTTCTTTTAAATCTAGGGTTGCTAGCCAGGAGTCCTTGGCTAGCACAGGAAGCAGATGTTGGAGAGTTAACATTTTGAATTTTGGAACCACCAAAAATGTGTTGAGAATAGACAAATCCAGGGTAGGACGCCAAGAGTTTTCTTTTCTGTGGACCAGAAACAGTCTGGAGTAAAATCCTTGTCCCCTTTTTTCTGCTGGGACAGGTTGAATAGCCTTGATACTGAGAAGAGAAAGTACTTGCTTTTGGGCCTCAGCCCACTGGTTTGGTGGTAGGTCTGGCCATCCGCTTATGGATGGGAGTGAGTGGAATTGGAATCTGTACCCCTGGGAAAGAATGTTTAAGACCCATTTGTCTTGGGTAATGTACTGCCAATTTTTGGCATGCAGTGCAAGTTTTCCTCCTAAAGGTGCAAGTACTTGGGCAAGGCTTGGAAGAGTTAAGGATAAGTCATTGTGCAATTTTACCAAAGGACGGAGGCTTACTACCCTCTGTTTTGGGCACGGGAGCACTCCATTGCTTAGATTTGGGCATAGCCTGAGACTGAAGTCTTGGTGGACTGCTGCCCCTGGGTTTGGACTGAGAAGGCCTGGAAGGGACTGGAAAAGACCATTTTTTCAAGGCCAATGCCTACTGAATCTAGGTGGCTGTACTTGTTAAGAAATCCTTAACAGTTTGCATAGCTTTAAGCTTTCTCCTCCATTCTTTTGAGGACGACTTCTGCTTTATTACCAAATAGACACTCTTGATTTAATGGTGCATCCAGTAATTTTGCTTTGACATGATCTGACAAGTTTTGTTCCTTAAGCCAAGCATGTTTTCTAAGAACAGACCCAGTGACAGCAGCCCTGCAAGATGCTTCAAAATCATCAAACCCACATTGCAAAGTATGTTTACCAACTTGGTTAGCAGAATGCATTAAACTCTTGCAAATCTTTGTGTTCTGCACAATCAGGAATCAACAACATTTTTTGTTTAATTAGCCCCATAATATGCTGCCAATACTTTAACATATAAAACTGGCAATTTAAAGGCCTAATGCAAGCGTTGCAGAGGTGTATACCTTTTTTCCCCCCATCTATCCGATGCCCTGGAATCCCTGTCCAAAGGGGTAGGATTTTTGGCAGTTGTAGCCTTAATGCCTTTAGGTCCCTGGGAAATGGTCTCTGGATCCGCAGTAGGATTCCTAAAAAGGAATTTGTAAGAGTCAGGCACTCTATAGTAAATGTCAGGTTTCCTGGGAGCTGGAAGCACGGTATCAGGGGTAAGGCTGGATTCCAGGAAGACATTATCTACAATTTCCAGAAGAGGAGGGCTAGCTAGAGGCCTGTGCCGAGGCATGCTTAAAAATTCCCCAGAGTCTCTTTTTGGACTGGGAGTAGTCCTGGCTCTCCCAGCGGAAATGTTCTCTAAGGGTGTGCAGGGTTTCACCAAAGGTAAAATCCTCTGGAGGGGAAGCAGAGGGAATGGAATCCTCTGCATCAGAATCCTCATAGGTAGATAAGGGTATATCTTGGAAATCGGAAAGATCAGAGTAATCAGATTCCTGATCACAAGAATCAGAAGGAAAATCAGTTCTGGGTCTTTTGGAGGAGGAAGGCTGACTTCCCCTAATTAAAGTAATGAGGTCCTCAGCCTTTCTAATTATTTGTTTTTGTGGCATGTGGGCCTTAGAATGCACTTTAGTCAGTGTTTTCCTGGGCATAGTGCGAAATTCAGGCCTGAGAAATTCTGTATTTTTGGTTTGAAGGGAAGTCGACAGTTTAATATGAAGATCAGAAGGCCTGAAAAGACCTTCAGAAGCCAGTGCCTGCACAGCGGCTTTGGACCCATCCAAGGTAGAGACATCTGCAGGTTCCACAGTCAAAGCATCTCGCGGCATACCGGACTCAAATGGGACTCAGTAGAGCCCTGCGAATCTGCAGAAGCGTGCATCAGGGGCTGCGAAACTGCCTCACTGAGTACCAGTGGACTGGCAACTAGCTTAATGTTAGCGTCATCGGCAGCCTTGGACCTATGCGGCCTGTCTCTGTCTTTATCCTTTCATTTTTTGGAAGATCGGTAGTCTGATGGCTTACCAAAGACATTTCGGAGTACGGAGATCGAAAGCGAAAGAATTTAGCTACAAAAACAGCCCGACAAATAGTTCGGGAGTTGAACAAGGCACAAAACTGACAGCGAGGGACATCGTGGTCTGGGCCTAAACAGGTGACGCAGTAAGAATGAAAATCTCTGTGAGGTATTTGCTTTCCACAGGTAAGACAATTATTATTTTTTTCTGACATCTGTTAGAACAAGAAAAAAGGATCCCCAATGGGTACTTATCTTTTTAGAAGACTTCAGGTCTGAAACTCGAAAAACGAAAAAGTACAGTTTTGTACCTACCATAAATGTAGATGTTCGAGGATTCCATTGCTGCAGTCCTGACTATTGGGTATACTCCGCGTCCCGTCGGCCCGAATACCAGAGTATAAGGCTGACGTCGGTCAGGCGCGTGGACTGGCGTCAGTGCGTCAGGGTACTAATCGCATGACCGCGTCATATCCTCAGTCTTTTCTTGCCCCAGATGTCAGAAGACCCTAAAAAGACAAGTCCCAAAATACCTGCACCAAAACATGTACAATATATACAACAATATATACAAAAATATACATGTAAACTCACCTACACAACCACCCCTAAACATAGAGGGAAGGAGGGAGGTAAATTGGACTGCAGCAATGGAATCCTCGAACATCTACATTTATGGTAGGTACAAAACTGTACTATGTTCTTCGTTTTCCATTGCTGCAGTCCTGTCTATTGGGTAGAATCCCAAAGCAGAGGTAAGGGAGGCTGGCAAATCATAAAGAAGTAGGAGCTGACAACATGCCTTGTAAAACAGCTGTGGCAAAACCAGCCCTAGACTTAGAGTAGATAGGAAGGTGATAATGCTTAGAGAAAGTATGCACTGAACTCCAAGTAGCTGCTTCCAAAATATCATAGTTGCCACCCCTTAGAAAAGCTGTGGAAGTGGCAGTAGCCCTAGTGGAATGAGGCCTAATCCCAGCTGGAATCTCCTTGCCATGATGGGAATAACAAAATGCAATGCAAAGCCAATCCACCTAGAAATAGTTTGTTTCGACACAGGCTTGCCCTGTGAACTCAAAGCAAAGGAAACAAACAACTGCTGGGACTGCCTAAAATCCTTAGTCCTGCTTAAATAATAACGCAATTGCCTGTGTACATCTAAAGTGTGCAAAATCTTTTCCCCTTTATTTTGAGGGTCTGCATAAAAGTAGGCAAATGAATAGTTTGGTTTAAAGCCACACTAGAAACCACCTTAGGCATAAAGGAAGGATTAGTGCGTAATGATACCCTATCCTTATGGAAAATCAAAAAAGGCTCTACTGCCATAAGGGCCTGCAACTCAGACACCCTTCTTGCAGAAGTAATAGCCAACAGAAAAGCAGTCTTCCATGACAAGTACTTCAATTCAGCAGTAGCTGCAGGCTCAAAAGGTTGTAGAGTAAGTTTTCCAACACAAAATTGAGATCCCAAGCAGGAGTAGGAGCTCTCGTGGCGTCTTATGTTCTTTGCCCCTCTAAGAAACTGCTTGAACAAAGGATGCGAAAACAAAGGTGGGTCACAATCATAGTGAGCTGAAATTGCTGCAGCATGAATCTTAATGGAAGAGAAGGACAAACCTTTGTCCAATAACTCAGTAAGATATTGAAGAGCCACACTCAAATTAGGCTCAGAAATCTCCAAATTCTTTGCTGTACTCCAAAATAAAAATCTCTTCCATTTTTCTGTACACTCTCCTTGTACTAGGTCTTCTAGCTTCCATAATCACATTTAAAACTTGTTGAGGAAGTTGAGACCTGCTGTGTTTCAACACAGAATATGCCAGGCTGTTAGATGAAGAGAATGAAGCTTGACATTGAGCAGATGACCGTCCTTCTGAGATAACAGATGAGGAATCAGAGGTAAAGGCCATGGAGGCTTCTGTACCAGACTCCGTAGTAGTGGGTACCAGTGTTGCCGAGGCCAATCTGGAGCTATCAAGATCATCCTTGGCCTGTCTTGTCTGACCTTTAATAGTACCTTTGGAAGAAGAGGCAGAGGTGGAAAGGCATACACATGAAGGTTCTTCCAACTGAAAGACAGAGCATCCACTTTCCAAGCTGTGTGATGAAACCCCTTTGTGCAATACTTTGGCAGCTGGTGGTTTAGTGGAGAAGCGAACTGATCTATGTCTGGAGTTCCCCATGACACTGTCAGTTTCTGAAATACATGAAGATCCAGTTTCCACTCGTGGGGATCCATGATTTGTCTGCTTAACACATCTGCTAAGGAGTTCTGTGCTCCTGGCAGAAACCTTGCCTGAAGAGTTAGTTGCAAGCTTAGCAGTCTCCCATAAAATCATTGCTTGCCTGCATAAAGGATAAGAATGTGTTCCCCTTGCTTGTTGATGTACCACATGACAGTTGTGTTGTCTGTTAGAATCAACACCTGCCCTGGAAGAAGTAACTCCTTGAAAGCCATTAATGCAAACTGGACTGCTAACATCTCCTTCATGTTGATATGTAGATGCTGTAGTCTGGCAGGCCACTTGTCTTGTATCCACTTTCCATTTAGATGAGCTCCCCAAGCAATGTCCGAGGCATCTGTCGTTAAGATCTGACTTGCCTCTGGCGGGTCACAGAGAGTCCCTTGTTTAGGTGACATTCCTGAGCCCACCACAAGAATTCTTTTGAAGGCAAGGTATTATTTGAATGACAGTGTCCAAATCCTGGCAGTGCTGTGTCCATACATTTTTGAGATACCATTGTAGCTTCCTCATATGCAGTTTGGCATTGGGAAGCACCAGAATACAAGATGCCATGAACCCTAACGCTTGAAGGACTGTCCTTGCAGTCAGCACGGACTGATGAGATAGTTGATGGAAGTAAAGTGACAGACTCTTTTGTTTGTCCGGGGTTAAAAAGGCCATCTGGGCTGCTGTATTCAGTCTCACACCCAGAAAGCACATGTCTTGAGAGGGTACTAGACTGGACTTTATTTCGTTCACAGAATACCCTAGGCATCTTAGCACTGCTATAACATATTCCAGATGCTGTAGAAGGTCTTCCTTTTCTTGAGCCAGAATCAGGCAGTCGTCCAAGTAAGGATAGATTTGAATTCCTTGAAGCCTGAAGTAAGCTATCACTGGAGCCAGAACCTTTGTGAATACTCTGGGCAGTAGATAAGCCAAAGGGCAATGCAGAGAACTGATAATGAAAATTTCCAGCTCGAAACGCAGATACTTCCTGCAACTTAGCCTTATAGGCACATGAAGGTAAGCTTCCTTGAGATCTAAAGTTACCATCCAGTGATCTTTGCCCAGCAGAGGTAAAAGCTGTTGTAACGTCAACATCTTGAACTTGGGAATGTCCAAAACGTGTTGAGGAGAGATAAATCCAAAATTGGTCTCCACATGTTCCCCTTCTTTGGTACAAGGAACAGGCGAGAATAAAATCCTAGGCCCTTTCTGATACAGGGACTGGCTGAATGGCCCCTATCTGAAGTAACTGAGAAACTTGCTTGTGAGCCTCTTTTCTTTGTGGAGGAGGAACGTCTGGCATGCCTTTGAAAGGGGCATTGTATGGAAATAAAATCTGTAACCGTGGTGAATGATATCCAACACCCATTTGTCTTGAGTAATTAAATCCCAATTTTCTTTGAAAAGAGACAGTCTTCCTCCCAAAGGAGCTGCCAGGCAGAATCTGCTGGCAGCTGACAAGACAGGTCATTGGGTCTGTTTACGAAAGGACTGACCCCTGCCCTCACCAGAAGTCTGAGCAGGTGAACTCCCTGTTCTAGGCCTAAAAGAACCTTGAGCCCTGCCCCTACCACGTCTAGACCTACCCCTAGACTGGGAATCATAAGCAGGATATGTCCACCCCTTAGCAGGCCAATTTCTACTAAACTTTGGTGGCTGCACCTGCAAAAAATCTTTAACAGTTTGCATAGACTTAGCTTTGTCCTCCATTTTCTTTAAAACTGCTTCCACAGGCGATCCAAACACATCAGACTGTAAAGGAGCATCCAAAATCCTTGTCTTAACATGCTCAGCTAAATTCTGATCCTTCAACCAGGCATGCCTGCGAAGAACAGAACTGGTAGCAGCCACCCTCGAGGAGGCCTGTACAGCATCAAAACCACATTGCAAAGAATGCTTACCCACTTGTTCAGACACATGAACCAAATCCAGCAACTCTTTACACTCAATACCTTCGCCAAAGCATCCACCTTAGATTTTAATTGTGAAAGGAGATAATTCTGATATTTTAGCATGTGAAACTGACAATTCAATGCTCTCATGGCTAGAGTGGAAGAAGTATACACTTTCTTTCCCCACCTATCCAAAGCCCTTGCCTCTTTATCAGTGGGAACAGGATTTTTAACCACAGAAGCCTTAACACCTTTAGGCCCTTGAGAAATTGTTTCTGGGTCCGCCCTAGGACTCTTAAACAAATATTTATGAGCTTCGGGCACCCTATAATACCTATCAGGCTTAACAGGAGCAGGAGGCAAAGAGTCAGGGTTCAGGAAGCCTCTGCAAAACATCTTCCACCACATTCAACACAGGAGGAATAGCTAAAGGCCTATGCTGGGGTAAAACAAGAATTCCCTAAGCCTTTTCCTGGAATCAGAGTAATCCTGGCCTTCCCATTTAAAGTGCTCCCTCATGGAATGCAGAGTCTCTGAAAATGAGAAATCCTCAGGCGGAGAAGCTGTAGGAGTGGAATCATCCACATCGAATCAGAATAAGTAGGATACTCCTGCATATCTTCCACAGAAGATTCTGAAGCCTCTGAACACTGTTCAAAACTATCAAACTCGGTTCCACCCTAGGCCTCTTATCAGGCGGGGGCATAGAACCTCTAATCATAGTAATCAAATCTTCTGCCATTTTAAGCATATGTTTCTTAGGTACAGAACCGAAATGCTAGGAGAAGCCCCCACTGAAGCTGAACTAGGCCTACCCCTCAAGGAAGTTTTGGCAACAGAAGGAGAGGCTCTAACAACCTTGGGAAGAGAGGGAAGAACAGTCACCTGAGAAGCCCCTCAGCCTGGCCTACCTCCTGAGAAGGCACATCCTGTAATAGTAAAGTTTCTGCCTGGGACTCCATGGAAACTCCTGGCAAAACCTCTGGCTCCACTGAGCCTTCTAAAGAACCGGCGTCCGGGACTGCGGTTCATCAACCCTAGGCTTCACTGTTTTGTCCTTGCGCTTCTTGGAGGAAGGGCGTGAGCATCCGGCGGCATTTTATAATTGCAACGCTTCCCAAACACTAACCTGGCACAGTCTAACCTCCTCTTAATAGTGCGTTTGTTAAACCTAGCACAAGAGCGGCAACCAACAACGTCGTGCTCGGGCCCTAAACAAGGTATACACAGGGTATGGTAGTCCCTATGAGGTATCTGTTTACCACAAGAAATACAGTTATTCACTTTTTCTGACATCCGGTAAAATACTGAGGCAAGAAAAACCAAAATGTTCCCCAGCGAGTACTTAGCCAACTCTGTTTGGTCTGAAACTCCGGTTTGAAATATTTCAGAACGCCAACCTGCACTCGCAAAACTGCTTCTGCATCGGACCATGCGGCAAAAAAGACTGAGGATATGACGTCGGTCATGCGCATTAGTACCCTGACGTACTGACGTCAGTCTAATGCGCCCTGACCGACGTCAGCCTTATACTCTGGTATTCGGGCCGACGGGACGCGGACTATACCCAATAGTCAGGACTGCAGCAATGGAAAACGAAGAACATCTTCAGGAGTTGGCTGACAGGCACTTGCGAACTGCTTCTGCTTCAGGCACAGCACAGCAAGAAAGACTGGTGTAATGGTGTCGGCTGCATATTTTATACCCCTGACTTCACGTCATGGAAGAAGCGACAGCATCGGATGCAGAAATTCCAAGACACTGGTATTCAGACCAGATGAGGACTACCTGCAGGCAGACAATCCAAATGTGATGACAAACAGTGAAACACGAAGAACATCTGTGGTGTTTGTCTTTATCAAGAGTTGTCCTGGAAGGATAAGGTATTCGAAGGCTGTCAGTGCATTCTGTACAGCTAACATTTTGTTTTGATTGATATGTAGGTGAATTTGTCCTGGGCTCCATTTGTCTTAAATGCATCTGCCTGCCATGTGAGCCCCCCATGCATAGTCTGATGCGTCTGTTGTCAGGGTTTGGGCGGCGAGGGGTTGAGTGAAAGAGTCCCCTGTTGTGGTTGCAAGCCTCAGTCCACCAAAGGAACTCCAGAACTCCATCCTTAGACAAGGAACGATAGGAATCTGTGCTTCCAGGTCCTGAGAATGTTGACACCAAAGACTTTTTAAGTACCACTGAAGTTTCCTCATATGCAGTCTTGCATATAGAATTAGTAGAATGCATGAGGCCATGAACCCTAGGGCTTGCAGTATTTTTCTTGCAGACAGCTGGGTTTTGGTGGCCAGTAGTTTGAAGTAATTTGTCAAATAAATCTGCTTTTCTGAAGTGAGGAATGCCATCTGGGAAGTTGTGTTCAAGCTTGTTCTCAGGAATACAATCTTTTGGCTAGGTACCAGATGTGATTTCTTTTCATTGATGATATACCTCAGAGAAGTTAGGAGTCTCTTTACAAACATCAGGTGCTGAAGTAACAATTCCTAACTGTCCGCCTGAATCAGGCAATCTTCCAAGTATGGGTAAATTTGAATATTTCTCTGCCTGCAGTATGCAATGGCTGGAGCCAGGCACTTTGTGAATACTCTGGGCGCAGTAGATAAGCCAAAGGGAAGTGCAGAGAAAGTACAGTTGTGTACACTTACCATAAATGTAGATGTTAAGAGTGTATTCACTGTTGCAGTCATCACATTTGGGTTATCTGCCTGCAGGTATCCCTCAGCCGGCCTGAATACCAGAGTCTTGGATTCCTGTGTTGGATGCTGTCTCTTCTTCCATGACGTCAGGTCGTCGGGGGTATAAAACATGCAGTAGACAACATTACATCAGTTTTTCTTGCACCAGATGTCAGGTGCCCCCACAATGGGAAGCAATTATATGTTATGGTACACCTCCATCAAAAAGCAAATACACCAGAAAGCTTAAATACACCAAACAAGAAAGAAAGATAGAGCCAAGAGAAGTCAGAGGGTTGGAGGGAGGGTAACCAGGACTGCAACAGTGAATACACTCTAACATCTACACTTATGGCAAGTGTACACAACTGTACTAAGTTCTTCATGTTTCACTGTTGCAGTCATCACATTTGGGTTGATTCCCAAAGCTAAGTAAGGGAGGAGGAAGTTAGAGAGCATTAGGGCCAGCTATTAAGCCCTGCAAGACTGCAGTGGCAAAACCAGCTTTGGATTTAGAGAAAACAGGCATGTGGTAATGCTTGGTGAAGGTAAGTACAGAGCTCCAGTTAGCAGCTTCTAAGATGTCCCTGGTAGGGACTCCTCTGAGAAAGGCTGTAGAGGTAACTGCAGCCCTGGTGGAATGTGGTCTTATCTCCTGTGGGGTAGGTTTTCCATGGTGCTTATAGCAGAAATAAATGCAATGGGCTATCCATTTAGAAATGGTTTGCTTTGAAATGGTCTTCCCCTCTGCCCCTGCAGTAAAGCCAACTAGCAGCTGTTCAGATTTTCTGAGAGGCTAAAGAGTGCAGTATTCATTCTACTTTGTTTTGTGGATTAGGGAAAAAAGTAGGCAAATGAATGGACTGATTTAGGGCCACACTAGACACCACCTTGGGCATAAAGGAAGGACTGGTCCTGACGGAAACCCTGTCTGCATGGAAGACAATGAAGGATTCCCACTGCCATGAGGGCCTGTAATTCAGACACTCTTCTTGCTGAAGTGATGGCTAGAAGGAAGGCTGTTTTCCAAGAAAGGAATTTCAACTCTACAGTTGCAGCTGGCTCAAATGGAAGGAGAGTGAGCTTTTCCAAAACAAAGTTAAGGTCCAAGGCTAGAGTAGGGGCTCTCCTGAGGGGGTCTTACATTTTTGGCCCCTCTGAGGAATTGCATTAGCAGGAGGTGAGAGAATAGGGGTGGTTCAGTATTATAATGTTCTAAAATGGCAGAGGCATGAATTTTAATTGACGAAAAGGATAGGTCCATGTGGAGCATTTCTGTTAAGTACTGAATAATATGAGGTAAGCTGGGCACCGCTGTGCCCATCCCCTAAGTCTGGCTCCAGGAACAGTATCTTTTCCACTTTTCAGCATAGGATTTTCTAGTACTAGGCCTCCTTGCCTCCAGAACGACATCCAGCACCTGCTTACTGAATTAGCCAGGCTGCAAGGTTCAGGGTTTGTAGCAGAGTATGCAGAATATGGCCCACCTGCCGAGGCAGTAGGGAAGGGGTCTGAGGCAGGTGCCATGGTTCCAGCAGTGTCATACTGAGCAAGAGGGGGTACCAGTGCTGGCATGGCCAGTCTGGTGCAATCAATATTGTCCTTGGCTTGTCCTGTTTGATCTTTAGCAGAACCTTCAAGAGGAGAGGCAGAGGGGGAAAGGCATAAACTGAGAGGCTTTCCCAGGTAAAGGACGGGGCATCCACTTTCCAAGCTTGACTGTGGGAAGTCCTTGTTCAGAATTTGTCCAATTGGTAGTTCTGAGGGGAGGCAAACAGGTCTATCTTCGGAGTCCCCCATTTGTTCCACAAGAGGTTAAATATGTTTGGTAACAATTTCCATTCGTGTGGGTCCATGAGATTTCTGCTTAGGTCGTCTGCCAGTGAATTTAGCTTGCCTAGCAGGAATTGAGCTTGTAGGTGCACTTGGTAGCTCAAGGCTGTGTTCCACAGAGCCATGGCTAGTCTACAGTGAGGGTACGAGTGGGTTCCCCCTGCTTGTTTATGTACCATATAACTGTGGTGTTGTCGGTCTTTACCAATAATTGTCCTAGACGAATGTGGTCTTTGAAGCCTGTCAGGGAATTCTGTACAGCTAACATTTCTTTTTGGTTGATATGCAGAGGTGCATCTGTCTCGAGTTCCATTTGCCCTGAATGCACTGCCCTGCCAAGTGAGCCCCCCATGCATAGTCTGATGCGTCTGTTATTAGGGTTTGGGTAGCAGGGGTAGAGTGAAAGGGAGCCTTTTGTTATGGTATCAGGCCTCTGCCCACCAAAAGAACTTTGTCTTTATACAAGGAATGATAGAAATCATTGATTCCAGGTCCTGAGAATGTGGACACCATAAGCTTTTTAGATGCCATTGTAGTTTCCTCATATGCAGCATTGCATATGGAATTAGTAGAATGCAACGGGCCATGAACCTCAGGGCTTGCAGAATTTTCCTTGCAGATAGCTGGGTCTTTGTAGCCATTAGTTTGAAGTAGGCTGTCAAATAAACTTGTTTCTCTGGGGTAAGGAAAGCCATATGGGAAGTTGTGTTCAAGCTTGTTCCCAGGAATATAATCTGTTGGCAGGGTACTAGGCGTGATTTCTTTTTGTTTATGGTGTATCCCAGTGAGGTTAGCAGTTTCTTTACGAATGCCAGATGTTTTAATAGCAAGTCCTGGCTTTCTGCCTGAATCATAAAATCATCCAAATATGGGTATGTCTGAATATTTCACTGCCTGCAAAATGCAAAGGCTGGAGCTAGACACTTTGTGAATAGCCTGGGCGCAGTAGATAAGCCAAAGGGAAGTGCATGGAGCCTGCCCTGAAGCATAGGTATTTCCTGCAAGATTCCCTTATTGGAATGTGCAGGTAAGCTACCTTTAAGTCTAAGGTTGCCAACTAGGCATCTTTACCTAGCATAGGAAGCAGCTGTTGAAGTGTTAGCATTTTGAATTTTGGGACTACCAAAACGGTGTTTAGAAAAGAGAGGTCCAGGATAGGAAACCAGGAGCTGTCTTTTCTGGGTACCAGGAAAAGTCTTGAATAAAAACTATGTCCCCTTTTTTCTGCTGGGACAGGTTGAATCTCCCTGATACTTAGGAGAGAGAGAACCTGCTGTTGAGCCTCTGCCCACTGATTTGGTGGTAGGTCTGGCCAACCGTTTGGGGTTGGTAGGGTGTGGAAAGTACAGCTGTGTACACTTACCATAAATGTAGATGTTAGAGTGTATTCACTGTTACAGTCATTACATTTGTGTAATCTGCTGGCAGGTTGCCCTCAATCGGCCTGATTAACAAAGTCTTGGGTCCTGTGTTGGTTGCTGTTCCTTCTTCCATGACATTAGGTCATCAGGGGTATAAAACATGCAGCCGATGCCATTACATCAGTTTTTCTTGCCCCAGATGTCATGGGGAGCAAATAAAATTAAAAACACAAAATTATACCTCCAACCAAAAGTAAATACACCAAAAAGGCTTTTAAGCATAGAAGAGAAAAACAGGGCACTGGTGGAGGGTAACCAAGACTGCAACAGTGAATACACTCTAACATCTACATTTATGGTAAGTGTACACAACTGTACTATGTTCTTCGTGTTTCATTGTTGCAGTCATTAAATTTGGGTAGATTCCCAAAGCTATGGTTGAGAGGAGGAGTTTATACAGCATTAGGGCCAGCTATAAGGCCCTGTAAGACAGCAGTGGCAAAGCCAGCTCTGGATTTAGAGAAAATTGGTAAATGATAATGCTTGGTGAAAGTATGAACAAAACTACAGGTAGCAGCTTCTAGACTATCCCTGGTACGAACACCTCTGAGAAAGGCTGCAGAAGTAGACGGAGCCCTGGTGCAGCGAGATCTGATCCCCTGGGGGATAGGTTTTCCATGGTGTTTATAGCAGAAATGAATGCAATGGCTTATCCATTTAGAAATGGTTTGTTTTGAAATAGCCTTCCCCTCTGCCCCTGCAGCAAATGCTACCAGCAATTGTTCAGATTGTCTTCGAGATTTAGTCCTGTCCAAGTAGAATAAGTTGTCTGTGCACATCCAAGGAATGCAGAATCCGTTCCCCTTTGTTCTGTGGATTGGGAAAGACGGTTGGCAAATGAATGGACCGATTAAAAGCCCCACTGGAAACCACGTTAGGCATGAAGGATAGATTGGTCCTGAGACATACCCTGTCCGCATGAAAGACGATGAAAGGCTCCACTGTCATAAGGGCCTGTAATTCAGATATCCTTCTAGCTGAAGTGATTGGTAAAAGGAAGGCTGTTTTCCAAGAAAGAAATTTTAAGTCTGCAGTAGCAGCTGGCTCGAAAGGAGGTAGAGTGAGCTTCTCCAAAACGAAGTTAAGGTCCCAGGCAGGGGCAGGAGCTCTCCTGGGTGGTCTCAAGTTCTTTGCCCCTCTGAGATACTGCTTGAGCAAAAGATGAGAGAAGAGGGCTGCTTCTGTGTTACAGTGAGCTGAAATAGCTGAGGCGTGGCTTTTAATAGAGGAAAAAGACAGGCCCCTGTGACGCATCTCAGTTAAGTATTGCAAAATCTGAGGTAAATTGGGTGCTGCTGTGCTCATCCCTAAAGATTGGTTCCAGGCACAGGCACAGAATCTTTTCCATTTGTCAGCATAAGATTTTCTAGTACTAGGTCTTCTCGCCTCCCAAGATGTCATCCATCACAGGTTTGCTGAGGGATGACAAGGGTGAATTTAGCTGATTAGCCAGGTTGTCAGGTTCAATGTTGGAAGCTGAGGGTGCAGAATTTGGTTCTCCTGCGGAGACAGCAGGGAAGGGGTCTGAGGCAGGTGCCATGGAGATATCTGCGACACACTGCACAGGAGTGAGTCAAGTGTTGGCACGGCCAGTCTGGAGCAATCAAAATCATTTTTGGTTTGTCCTGTTTGACTTTTAGCAGAACTTTGGAGAGCAGAGGCAGAGGGGAAAGGTGTACACTGACAGGTTTTTCCAGCTGAAGGAGAGAGCATACACTTTCCAGGCTTGTTTGTGGGGAGTCCTTGTGCAAAACTTGTCCAACTAGTAGTTCTGGGGAAGGCAAATAGATCTATGTTTGGGCTCCCCTATTTGCTTGTCAACATGTTGAAAATCTGTGGTTCCAGTTGCCAGTCGTGTGGGTCTAAGTTTTCTGCTTAGTCCGTCTGCCAGGGTATTCAATTTTCCTGGCAGGAACTGAGCTTGTAGGTGCACTTGGTAGCTGAAGGCTGTGTTCCACAAGTGTTCCACAATGCCATGGCTAGTCTGCAGAGGGGGTAGGAATGTGTACCCCCCTGCTTGTTTATGTACCACATAACCGTGGTGTTGTCCATCTTTACCATTAGTTGTCCTGGAAGAATGTAGTCTTTGAAGGCTGTAAGAGCATTCTGTACAGCTAACATTTCTTTTTGATTGATATGTAGGTGCATTTGATTTGGGTTCCATTTGCCCTGAATGCACTTCCCGGCCAGGTGAGCCCCCATGCATAGTCTGATGCATCTGTAGTTAAGGTTTGGGCGGCAGCGGGTAGTGTGAATGGCAGTCCCTTGTTTTGGTGGCAGGCCTCTGCCCACCATAGGAACTCCAGGCACAGGCAAGGTATGATAGAAACAGGTAGCTATGTACTCACCATAACGATCGATGTATGTGGTCCATCTCGCCTCACATTCTTTACTCACGGGTTCGGAGCCGAGAATCGGCTCCGACTCGGCCAACTTATTTTGTAGCACAAAGTCTCTAATTGGCTGGGCTAACCCGGTATCCCAAGATGCACCTCCCCTAGCCCCAGATCTAGTTTGCAGCCATCCTAATCACACCCCAAGCAAACAACTGCCACTGAGGGAGCTCCAGCCTGAAAGGAAAGAAAAAACAACTGACATTGAAGGGTTCTCAGAACCAATTTTTCCTCCAAATCCTATAGGAAGGGGGCAGGTGGGAGGGTACGTAAGAATGTAAGGCGAGACGGACCACATACATCGATCGTTATGGTGAGTACATAACTATCTGATGTTATGTGGTCCTATCTCACCTACATTCTTTACTCATGGGACAGCGTCCCCAGCACCTCTATCCTGGGCGGCTCATAGGAAAATACTCCTGAGAACCGTGGAACCAAAGGAAGCCCGGCCCCTAGAAGCCACGTCCAACTTGTAATGAGTAATGAAGGTGTGCGGAGAAACCCAAGTGGCCGCAGCACAAATATCATCCAATGAAAGCCTAGCATGGTACGCTATTGATGTAGACACTGCCCTGGTAGAATGAGCTTTAACGGGAAAAGGTAAATTTCTGCCTGCTGACGAATAAAGGAAATACAATCTTTGATCCATTTAGAAATTGTGCTCTTGGAAATAGGACAACCTGTTCTGTTTTCTGAGAAGGACACAAACAGTTGATCAGACTTCCTAATATGCTTAGTCCTGTGTAAGTAGAATCTTAGTTGTCTGTGCGCATCCAACTGATGAAACCTAAACTCTGCTTTATTGGAAAAGTTCGGAAAGAACACTGGTAACTCGATAGACTGATGTAGATTAACGGTGGATGACACCTTCGGAAGGAAGGACGGGTTAAGTCTCAGGGAAACTCTGTCCTTATGGATGGTCAAATACGGAGGCTTAATGGACAAGGCTTGAATCTCGGATACTCTTCTGGCCGACGTAATGGCCATCAGGAAAGCCATCTTCCAAGATAGAAATTTTAATTCACAGGTGGCAGCCGGTTCAAAGGGCAGTGAAGTGATGGCTTGTAACACAAGGTTTATATCCCATGGCATGACAGGGTCTGAAACCGGAGGGCGAAGTAACCAGGCGCCTTTCAAGAAGGCCTTACAAAGTTTATGGCCCATAAGAGAAGGCTCGTAAGATGTATGAAAGTTGGAAATTGCAGCCAGCTGCACCTTAATGGTAGCAGGCGCGGAGCCCTGTTGGAAAAGCATGGCTAAAAAGTCTAAGACCGATGGAATTGGGGCTGTGAAGGGGTCCAAACCTTGGACCTGAGCCCAAATGAATAATCTCTTCCACTTGCTGGAATAAATCCTTCTGGTGGAAGACATATGAGATGAAGACAAGATGTGTACCACCTCAGGTGAAAAGGAATGTTGTCTAACTAGTGATGGAAGTGGAGCAGCCAGGCTGTCAACCTGAGGGTTCGCAGGGAGGGGTGGAGCTGTGCTGACATATGCATCAGTAGGTCTGGTACTGGGTCCAGAGTCCAAGGGCCGCCCACTGCGTACTGCTGAAGAAAGGGGAACCATACTTGTCGAGGCCAGTGTGGAGCAATTAGAATCATCCTGCTTCCCAAGGATATGGCTTTCTGAATCACTCTTGGAAAAAGAGGGAAAGCATAGATCAGACCGGGGGGCCAATCGTGGACTAGAGCATCCCTGGGTGACTCCCCCTGTGGGGGGATCAGTGTGAAGTACTTGCTGCATTTGGCATTGAGAGGGCTGGCGAAGAGATTGCAGCAAGGCTGACCCCACCTGTTGAAAATTTGAACCGCCACTCGGTCGTTCAGGGACCACTCGTAAGGGATCAGAATAGCTCTGCTCAGCCTGTCCGCTATCACGTTGGTCTTTCCCGGAATGTGCGTTGCCACTAAAAACCATTGGGAAGACACTGCCCAATGCCACACTCGCATGGCCTCTCTGCTGAGGGGACAAGACTTGGTTCCCCCCTGCTTGTTCAGGTACCACACCACAGACATGTTGTCAGAGTGAATTGCAATTGTTCCCCGAGGAAGAGAGCTTTGGAGAGCCCGCAACACTAGTAACACCGCTCTTATCTCTAGAACACTGATGTGCAGGTGTACCTCGTGATCTTGCCACGTGCCTTGGACCGTCCTGCCAAGATAATGCCCCGCCCCCCCCCAATCTGGGAGGCGTCCGTGGTCACCGTGGCCACTGGAGACATAGGAATCAAGCTCCTCCCTTTGTCCAGACTGGTGGAGCATAGCCACCAGCAGAGGTCCTGTTTGCACCGTTCCATGAGAAGTATCAAGTGGGAAAGAGGAAGTTTCTGAAAGGACCATTGGGCCGAAAGGAGCCAGTGAAGGATCCGCATGTGTAACCTGGCTAGTGGTACCAGCATGATGGTGGCAGCCATGGATCCCAGGAGCTGGAGAACTAACCTGGCCTGAACTCTCTTGAGGGGCAACAATGCATGAATCTGAGACTGCAGCACTCATTCTCTCTTGTGGCAGAAAGGCCCGCATTTGAATAGAGTCTAGCTTGGCGCCTATAAAAACAACACACTGTGAGGGCAGCAAGGCAGACTTTTCCCAGTTCAAGGTAATTCCTAGTTGGTGACAATGTGTAATTGTAGCCTCCCTGGCTTGAATAAGGAGATGCCTGGTGGGGGCGGTGAGAAAAGTACAGTTTTGTACCTACCATAAATGTAGATGTTCGAGGATTCCATTGCTGCAGTCCTTACTATTGGGTATAGTCCGCATCCAGTCGGCCCGAATACCAGAGTATAAGGCTGACGTCGGTCAGGCGCGTAGACTGGCGTCAGTGCGTCAGGGTACTAATGCGCATGACCGGCGTCATATCCTCAGTCTTTTCTTGCCCCAGATGTCAGAAGACCCTAAAAGACAAGGCCCAAAATACCTGCACCAAAACATGAACAATATATACAAAAATATAAGCAGGTAAATCACCTACACAACCACCCCTAAACACAGAGGGGAAGGAGGGAGGGTAAATTGGACTGCAGCAATGGAATCCTCGAACATCTACATTTATGGTAGGTACAAAACTGTACTATGTTCTTCGTCTTCCATTGCTGCAGTCCTTACTATTGGGTAGAATCCCAAAGCAGAGGTAAGGGAGGCTGGCAAATCATAAAGAAGCAGGAGCTGACAACATGCCTTGCAAAACAGCTGTGGCAAAACCAGCCCTAGACTTAGAGTAGATAGGAAGGTGATAATGCTTAGAGAAAGTATGCACTGAACTCCAAAGTAGCTGCTTCCAAAATATCCTTAGTTGCCACCCCCCGTAGAAATGCTGTTGAAGTGGCAGTAGCCCTAGTGGAATGAGGCCTAATCCCAGCTGGAACCTCCTTGCCATGATGGGAATAGCAAAATGCAATGCAAAAGCCAATCCACCTAGAAATAGTTTGTTTTGACACAGGCTTGCCCTGCGAACTCAAAGCAAAAGAAACAAACAACTGCTGAGACTGCCTAAAATCCTTAGTCCTGCTTAAGTAATAACGCAATTGCCTGTGTACATCTAAAGTATGCAAAATCTTTTCCCCTTTATTTTGGGGGTCTGCATAAAAGGTAGGCAAATGAATAGTTTGGTTTAAAGCCACACTAGAAACCACCTTAGGCATAAAGGAAGGATTAGTGCGTAATGATACCCTATCCTTATGGAAAATCAAAAGGGCTCGACTGCCATAAGGGCCTGCAACTCAGACACCCTTCTTGCAGAAGTAATAGCCAACAAAAAGCAGTCTTCCATGACAAATATTTCAATTCAGCAGTAGCCGCAGGCTCAAAAGGTTGTAGAGTAAGTTTTCCAACACAAAATTGAGATCCCAAGCAGGAGTAGGAGCTCTCGGGGTCTTATATTCTTAGCCCCTCTAAGAAACTGCTTGAACAAAGGATGCGAAAACAATGGTGGGTCACAATCATAGTGAGCTGAGATCGCTGCAGCATGAATCTTGATGGAAGAGAAGGACAGACCCTTGTCCAGTAACTCAGTAAGATATTGAAGAGCCATACTCAAATTAGGCTCAGAAATCTCCAAATTCTTTGCTTTACTCCAAAATAAAAATCTCTTCCATTTTGCTGCGTACACTTTCCTTGTACTAGGTCTTCTAGCTTCCATAATCACATTTAAAACTTGTTGAGGAAGTTGAGACCTGCTGTGTTTCAACACAGAATATGCCAGGCTGTCAGAGGAAGAGAGTGAAGCTTGACATTGAGCAGATGACCGTCCTTCTGGGATAACAGATGCGGAATCAAAGGTTAAGGCCATGGAGGCTTCTTTACCAGACTCGTAGTAGAGGTACCAGTGTTGCGAGGCCAATCTGGAGCTATCAAAATCATCCTTGGCCTGTCCTGTCTGACCTTTAACAGTACCTTTGGAAGAAGAGGCAGAGGTGGAAAGGCATACAGATGAAGGTTTGTCCAACTGAAAGACAGAGGATCCACTTTCCAAGCTGTGTGATGAAACCCCTTTGTGCAAAACTGTGGCAGCTGGTGGTTTAGTGGAGAAGCGAACAGATCTATGTCTGGAGTTCCCATGACACTGTCAATTTCTGAAATACATGAAGATCCAGTTTCCACTTGTGGGGATCCATGATTTGTCTGCTTAACACATCTGCTAAGGAGTTCTGTGCTCCTGGCAGAAACCTTGCCGAAGAGTTAGGTGCAAGCGTGGCAGTCTCCCATAAAATCATTGCATGCCTGCATAGAGGATAAGAATGTGTTCCCCTTGTTTGTTGAAGTACCACATGACAGTTGTGTTGTCTGTTAGAATCAACACCTGCCCTGGAAGAAGTAACTCCTTGAAAGCCAGCAATGCGAACTGGACTGCTAACATCTCCTTTATGTTGATATGTAGATGCTGTAGTCTGGCAGGCCACTTGTCTTGTATCCACTTTACATTTAGATGAGCTCCCAAGCAATGTCTGAGGCATCTGTCGGTAAAATCTGACTCGCCTCTGGCGGGTCACAGAGAGTCCCTTGTTTAGGTGACATTCCTGAGCCCACCACAAAAATACTCTTTGAAGGCAAGGTATTATTTGAATGACAGTGTCTAAATCCTGGCAGTGCTGTGTCCATACATTTTGAGATACCATTGTAACTTCCTCATATGCAGTTTGGCATTGGGAAGCACCAGAATACAAGATGCCATGAACCCTAATGCTTGAAGGACTGTCTCTGCAGTCAGCACGGACTGATGAGATAGTTGATGGAAGTAAAGTGACAGACTCTTTTGTTTGTCCGGGGTTAAAAGGCCATCTGGGCTGCTGTATTCAGTCTCACACCCAGAAAGCACATGTCTTGAGAGGGTACTAGACTGGACTTTATTTCGTTCACAGAATACCCTAGGCATCTTAGCACTGCTATAAGATATTCCAGATGCTGTAGAAGGTCTTCCTTTTCTTGAGCCAGAATCAGGCAGTCGTCTAAATAAGGATAGATTTGAAGTCCTTGTAGCCTGAAGTAAGCTATCACTGGAGCCAGAACCTTTGTGAATACTCTGGGCGCAGTAGATAAGCCAAAGGGCAATGCAGAGAGCTGATAATGAGAATCTCCAGCTTGAAACCAGATACTTCCTGTAACTTAGCCTGATATGCACATGAAGGTAAGCTTCCTTGAGATCTAAAGTTACCATCCAGTGATCTTTGCCCAGCAGGGTAAAAGCTGTTACGTCAACATCTTGAACTTGGGAATGTCCAGATAAGTGTTGAGGAGAGATAAACTCAAAAGCAGTCTCCACGTGTTCCCCTTCTCTGGTACTAGGAACATGCGAGAATAAAATCCTAGGCCCCTTTCTGACACAGGGACTGGTAGAATGATGTCCAACACCCATCTGTCTTGAGTAATTAAATCCCAATTTCCTTTGAAAAGAGACAGTTGTCCTTCCAAAGGAGCTGCCAGACGAGAATCTACTGGCAGTTGAAAAGGCAGGTCATTGGGTCTGTTTACGAAAGGACTGACCCCTGCCCTCACCAGAAGTCTGAGCAGGTGAACTCCTGTTCTAGGCCTAAAGAACCTTGAGCCCTGCCCTACCACGTCTAGACCTACCCCTAGACTGGGAATCATAAGCAGGACATGTCCACCCCTTAGCAGGCCAATTTCTATTAAACTTCGTGGCTGTACCTGCAAAAATCTTTAACAGTTTGCATAGACTTAGCTTTGTCCTCCATTTTCTTTAAAACTGCTTCCACAGGTGAACCAAACAACACATCAGACTGTAAAGGAGCATCCAAAATCCTTGTCTTAACATGCTCAGCCAAATTTTGATCCCTCAACCAGGCATGCCTGCGAAGAACAGAACTAGTGGCAGCCACCCTCGAGGAGGCCTGCACAGCATCAAAACCACATTGCAAAGAATGCTTGCCCACTTGTTCAGACACATAAACTAAATCCAGCAAGTCTTTACAATCAATACCTTCCGCCAAAGCATCCACCTTAGATTTCAATTGTGAAAGGAGATAATTTTGATATTTCAGCATGTGAAACTGACAATTCAACGCTCTCATGGCTAGAGTGGAAGAAGTATACACTTTCTTACCCCACCTATCTAACGCCCTTGCCTCTTTGTCAGTGGGAACAGGATTTTTAACCACAGAGGCCTTAACACCTTTAGGCCCCTGAGAAACAGTTTCTGGGTCCCCTAGGACTCTTAAACAAATACTTATGAGCTTCGGGCACCCTATAGTACCTATCAGGTTTAACAGGAGCAGGAGGCAAAGAATCAGGGTTCAGGGAAGCCTCTGCAAAAACATCTTCCACCACATTCAACACAGGAGGTATAGCTATGGGCCTATGCTGGGGTAAAACAAGAATTCCCTAAGCCTCTTCCTGGAATCAGAGTAATCCTGGCCTTCCCATTTAAAGTGCTCCCTCATGGAATGCAGAGTCTCTGAAAATGAAAAATCCTCAGGAGGAGAAGCCAAGGAGTGGCATCATACACATCAGAATCAGAATAATGAGGATACTCCTGCAAATCTTCCTCTGAAGATTCAGAAGCCCCTGAACCCTGTTCAAAACTGTCAAACTCTGGTTCCACTCTAGGCCTCTTATCAGGAGGGCCCATAGAACCTCTAATCATAGTAATCAAATCTTCTGCCATTTTAAGCATATGTTTCTTAGGTACAGAACCGAAAGGCTAGGAGAAGCCCCTACTGAAGCTGAAGTTGGCCTACCTCTAAAAGAAGTTTTGGCAACAGAAGGAGAGGCTCTAACTACTTTGGGAAGAGAGGGAAGAATAGTTACCTGAGAAGCCCCTCAGCCTGGCCTGCCTCCTGAGAGGGTACATCCTGTAACAGTAAAGTTTCTGCCTGAGACTCTATAGAAACTCCTGGCAAAACCTCTGGCTCCACAGAGCCATCTAAAGAACCGACGTCTGGGACTGCCGGTTCATCAACCCTAGGCTTCGCTGTTTTGTCCTTGCGCTTCTTGGATGAAGCGGCCGGAGCATCCGGCGGCATTTTATAATTGCAACGCTTCCCAAACACTAATCTGGCACAGTCTAACCTCCTCTTAATAGTGCGTTTGTTAAACTTAGCACAAGAGCGGCAACCAACAACGTCGTGCTCAGGCCCTAAACAAGGTATACATAATGTATGGTAATCCCTATGAGGTATTTGTTTCCCACAAGAAATACAGTTATTCACTTTTTCTGACATCCGGTTAAAAACTGAGGCAAGAAAAACCAAAATATTCCCCAACGGGGTACTTAGCCAACTCTGATTCGGTCTGAAACTCCGGTTTCGGAAATATTTCAGAACGCCAACCTGCACTCGCAAAACTGCTTCTGCATCGGATCACGCGGCAAAAAAGACTGAGGATATGACGCCGGTCATGCGCATTAGTACCCTGACGTACTGACGTCAGTCTAATGCGCCCTGACCGACGTCAGCCTTATACTCTGGTATTCGGGCCGACTGGATGCGGACTATACCCAATAGTAAGGACTGCAGCAATGGAAGACGAAGAACATCCAGTCATCCAGATATGGAAACACCTGGAATCCCAGACGTCTCAGGTGAGCCGTCACCACTGCCAAACACTTGGTAAACACCCTGGGGGCTGAGGTGAGACCAAAGGGCAGGGCATGAAAGTGGAAGTGACTGGCTCCCAGCCGGAAACGTAAATGAGTCCTGGATGCCTTGTCCATCTTGATGTGATAGTAGGCATCCTTGAGATCGATGGAGCACATCCATACTCCTTTTTCCAGCAAGGGAAAAATGGACTGAAGAGTGACCATTCGGAACTTGGACTATAGAACGTTGTGATTCAATCGGCTGAGATCCAGAATGGGCCTCAGGTCCCCTGTTCTTTTCGGCACCAAAAATAGTCTTGAGTAAGTTCCTGATCCGATATGGTCTGAGGGGACTGGTTGGATAACTCCTTTTTTTAGCAGCTTTGAAACTTCTAGTGCTGCTTGATCCCGTTGATGGGTGGAACGTCCGGGATTCTTTTGACTGGAGGGGGTGTTGATAAAAAGGGGATGTTGTAACCTCCGGTAACTATTCAAAGCACCCAATGATCCTGGGTGATGCTTTCCCAGGCTTCCGGATGTAACGAAATTCGGCCCCCGACTGGCTCTGGAACAGCACAGTCAGGCAAAGCCTCAGGAATGCTGAAAGGAAGACCGGCGAAAGGAATCTGTCTCCCGAGTTGCGGGGGCCTCCTCTGCCTCTAGGATGGCGTCTTCCAGAATAATTTCCCCCTCCTCTGCCTCTGGAGGGGGACTCACCTTGAGCGGCAGGGAAAGACCTCTTGTGACTTCTTGAAATACATTTTTCCTCCTCTCTGAGCCTTGGGGGTAAGGCCTAGAAGGAAGAGAGAAACGGGCCCCTACGGCAGATAGGGTCTTCCCCTCCTGTTCGCATCTGGTGAGGGTGTCTTTCACTTTGGTCCCGAAGAGTGAGGACCCATCAAAGGGAGCGTCAGTGAAGGAAGACTTAAAGGCCTCCACGAAATGACACAGGCGCATCCAGGCTTGCCTTCTGAGAGCTACACCTGAGCTAGCTGCCCTACTCGCCCCTTTGGCTGCATAGGATATGAGCCTCATGGACGAGTTGACAATGGAACCAAGGGTACACAACTGGGAGTTAACAATCTGCGCTACCGCCTCAGGCATGTTACCCATCAGAGTGTCTCCTAGCTCCTTAAGGAGATCTCTCTGGAGCCGAGTAAAATGCCAAAGATAATTCAGCGACTGCAATGTAAAGGTCGCTGAAGACAGGGTACGCTTCCCGTACCAGTCCATACTCCTAGACTCCTTGTTAGGAGGATGGACGAAAGAAGAAGCCTCTGCAACTTCCTACTGAGTGGCTGCCGCCACCATCAAGGCATCTACGGAAACCCCTTTGGTCAGGAACTCTTTCCCCGGGGGAACAGAAAGAAACTTATTTGGACGTCTGGGCACCGGTTCCACGGAATCAGGGGTCTCCCACACCCTTCAACAAATCAAATCCAGGAGTTCATCGAAGGGTGGAGACACCCAGGAGGCAGAGGGTTGAGCTCCGAAGGCCTTGAGGAATACAGACTCCTCCTCAGAGGGGGTCTTGGAAGGCCAGTCGCCGCTCTGCCTCAAAAATCTCCAGGATGTCGGAGAAAGAGACATCATCGGAGGACGACTTAGGGGACCCCCTCAGACTCCTCGAGGTCGGTATCGGAAGTGAGGAACTCGTCCTGGGGGTCTATGTGCTTCCTCTTGCACAACTTCTTTCTAGGGGGCTCCTCAGGCACCGACCCTGAGGGACCCTCAGAAAGTTGGGGACCGCTCATGGGGGTATCCTCAGACCTTCGGGCTCCGCCATGCACAGACAGGGGTGTGTCAGAGGCTCTAGCCGGGATGTAGGGGGAAGGAGTGACCAATCCGGGTGATGTAACTGACAATCTGGCCAGTGCGCTCCTCATGGCCTCGAAGGCAGGTCCCCCCCGAATCAGAGGACCGACCCGTCTCTGAGACCACAACCGGAGTCGGAGTTCCCCGAGCCGAAGCACCGAGAGGGAGACTTGGAACAGACAAAAGTCCTGAGGTATCCCCCTTGGGTCCGACCGAGGAAACCTGAGTACCGAAACCAGAGGACGGAATAGACATGGTTGGAGCCGACGTCGGCTCCAATAAACACGAGAACATCACTCAGCGCGGAGCACTCCGGCTCCGACGACACAGGGGTGCTCGGAGGAGGAATCATCGGTACAAGAATAGCAACTGGGCCGGAGCAGAGAACAATTTTGCTAACAACGGCGACTGCAAGAGTCTCTGGACCACCCTATCCACATCCAAATCAGACAGCCTAGAGGATTTGGAGGAAATAGAGGGAGATCGGGATCTCCTACCCGGAGACTCAGGCCTAACACCGGGTGACCGGCTCCGAATAGGTTCCAATAATATCGGGGCCAAGGTAGACTCCAGTACAATGGATACCAGTACAATGAATACCTCCTGCGGCCCCCGAGGACAATGGAGCCGAGGAGGCAGTATCCACTTTCGAAACTTTCTCCGGGGGCTCCGAAGAGAAAGATGGAGCCAGAGATCTTTTCTTGGCCTTGGAAGTCTTTGACTTAGTACTAGAAGAAGAGTCTAAGGACTCCTCAAAAGAAGGTTTAACCAGGCCCTTCAAAAATCAACTTATTTTTTCTTTCCTGCAATACCCTTGGGCTAAAAGCATGGCAAAAACTGCAGGACTCTTGCCAGTGAATAGCACCAACTCAATAAACACAGATAGAGTGCCCATCTGTGATGGACATCTTGTAGCCACATTTAGAGCATTTCTTAAACCTAGAGGGTTTATACTCTTTCTGCTCTTTAGACATAATAGTACACAGCACCCACTCAACCAACAACTACAGACATGAGAGGAAGGCGGGAAAACCAAACCAAGAACAACCAAAGAAACTCTAATTTAAACGTTTCTTTGGTGCAGCAAGGAATCTAACTACCGACCAAGAAAAACACAATTTTACACAAAAAAACACAGGAGAGGACAAGGTCCTCTAATTTAAACGGGCCTAGCCCGCCAAAGGAGGGATACCACAAAAAAAAAAAAAAAAAAAATACAACTCACTCACACAGTACACTCACAAAGAAAACTAGCTGTTAAAATAGCTTTTTACTAGAAACAGACTGCTAAATACTTATGAAAAGTATATAAAGGGTACTTAGCCACAGCCAAGCGAGACCATGTCCTAACTCTATGAGCGGCAAACGAGATCTGGGGCTAGGGCGAGGTGCATCTTGGGATACCGGGTTAGCCCAGCCAATTAGAGACTTTGTGCTAGAAAATAAGTTGGCCGAGAACCCGTGAGTAAAGAATGTAGGCGAGATAGGACCACAAAACATTCATAGTTTCCAGGCTGTGACAATGTTGACTCCATAGACTTTTTAAGTACTACTGTAGTTTCCTCATATGCAGACATGCGTATGGAATTAGAAGAATGCAGGAGGCCATGAACCCCCAGGCTTGCAGTATTTGTCTTGCAGATAGGAAGGTTTTTGTGGCCACTTGTATGAAGTAAGTTACTAAATGAATTTGCTTCTCTTGGCATGAGGAAAGCCATCTGGGCAGTTGTATTCAAGCTTGCACCCAGGAATGTAATCTGTTGACAGGGTACCAGTTGTGATTTATTTTCATTTATGGCGTACCCCAGACAAGTTAGAACCCTTTTTACAAATGCCAGATGATTTAGAAGTATGCCCTGGTTTTCTGCCTGAATTAGTCAATCGTCCAGGTATGGATATATGTGAATATTTCTTTGCCTGCAAAATGCAATAACCGGAGCCAGGCACTTTGTGAATACCCTGGGCTGAGTAGACAAGCTAAAGGGCAGTGCAGAGAACTGATAATGCAAGTAGCCTGCTTTAAAGCGTAGGTATCTTCTGCAAGATTCCCTGCATGGGATGTGCAGGTATGCTTCTTTTAAATCTAGAGTTGCCAACCAGTCATCTTTGCCTAGCATAGAAAGTAAGTGGTGAAGAGTCAGCATCTTGAATTTTAGAATCTCCAGAAAGGTGTTTGGAGTAGACAGGTCCAGGATTGGACGCCATGGTCTGTCTTTTCTGGGCACCAGAAAAAGCCTGGAATAGAAACCTTGTCCTTTTTCCTCTTCTGGTACCGGTTGAATAGCCCCCATGTTTAAGAGGGAAAGTACTTGTTTTTGAGCCTCTGCCCACTGATTTGGGGGCAGGTCTGGCCAGCCATTTCGTGTTGGCAACGTGTGGAAATGAAATCTTTATCCCTGGGACACTATACTTAAACCCATTTGTCCTGGGTTATGAGTTCCCAGTTCTTTGCATGAAGAGCAATCTTTCCCCCCCAAAGGGGCGGTTAAAAGGTAAGTGCTTGGTAATTTTAAAGGAAGTCATTGAAACTGTTTACCATAGGGGGGGTCTTATTTCCAGATTTGGAAGTGGAGGCCCCCCACTGCTTAGTTCTCAGAGTCCCCTAGGACTGAAACCTGGAGTTTTTGTGTCTGGATTTGACTTGAAAGGATCTGGAAGGGGCTGGAAAAGACCAATTCTTAGTAGGCCAGTTCCTATTAAATCTTGGATGTTGCACTTGTAAGAAATCTTTAACAGTTTGCATAGATTTAGCTTTATCTTCCATCTTTTTTAGAACTTCTTCAGCCTTATTGCCAAACAGGCGGTCCTGATTTAAAGGTGCATCCAACAATTTAGCTTTAACATAATAAGGCAAAGATTGCTCCTTAAGCCAGCAGCCCTGCAGGAGGCCTCTAAAGAATCAAAACCACATTGCAAAGTATGTTTTCCAACTTGTTCAGCAGAATACATTAAATCCTGTAAATCTTTATTTTCCACACAATCAGGAATCAACATCATTTTCTGTTTAAGCAGTCCAATAATATGCTGTTGATATTTTAACATATGAAATTGGCAGTTTGAAGCTCTGATTGCCAAGGTTGCAGAAGTATAAACCTTTTTACCCCATCTATCCAGCGCCCTGGAGTCTCTATCAGAAGGGGTAGGATTTTTAGCAGTAGAAGCATTAATGCCCTTGGGCCCCTGAGAAATGGTTTCTGGATCTGCAACAGGATTTTTGAAAAGGAACTTGTGGGACTCAGGAACCCTGTAGTATCTGTCAGTTTTACTAGGAGCCGGAGGCAGGGAATCAGGGGCCAAACTGGATCCGAAGAACACATCATCAACAATGTCTAGTACAGGAGGTATAGCCAAATATCTATGCTGAAGTAGAAGAAAAAAATCCCTAAGCCTCTTTTTTGAATCAAAAAAATCCTGACTTTCCCAATGGAAATGCTCCCTTAAAGTATGTAAAGTTTCCCCAAAAGAAAAATCCTCAGGGGGGAGGCAGAGGGAATGGAATCCACTGCATCAGAATCCTCATAAGTAGGTATGGAAGAGTCAGAAGAAACAGAATCCTGATCAGAAGAGTCATAATCAAGCTCAGCCCTAGGCCTCTGCCTTGGGGGGGGGGGGGGGGGGTTGACTGCACCTGATTAGAGTAATTAGATCTTCAGACATTTTGACAATTTGTTTTTTAGGCATAGGGGCCTGAACATGTTGCCTGGGCATCGGTTTTTTAGATATAGATCGAGATTTATGACTTAGTAAAGAAGGCGGTGTCAATTTAATATGCAAGTCTGTAGGCCTGAATACACCCTCAGAAGCCAGTGCCTGAACAGTGGCTCCGGACCCATCCAAGGTAGAGACATCCACGGGTTCCATAGATGAGGCGTGAGCATTACTTGGACTTCAAATGTCAGGCCAGACCTGTGAGTCAGATCAGTAAGTAGCTGTTCGGGCTGCGAAAGTGTGCCTCACTGAGTACTGGCTGGCTTAGAGGAGAAGAGAAGAGCTGCAGTTTGGACCTCGCCTCCTGTCTCTGTCTTTTCTTTCTTTTTTTTTTTGACCCCGGTAGTCAGATGGCTGACAATATTTCTGGATAATTAAACCAAGAAAAACAAAATATTTAGAGGCAAAAAATGCGGATGCCGGATAGAACAAATGATTAAAAAAACAAAACCTAATAAAAAAGGAATAGGTCAGGGCCTAGGGCAGGCATACAAATACAATAAAAATGAAATGATTCTTTTTGCTTTCCATTTAATTATAAATTGTTATGTTTATTTTTTATTGCATTGAGAAAAGTCAAAAAAAAAAGTTTCTCAATGGACTAAGTTGAAGACTTCGGTTCTGAAACTCGAAAACGAAAATTTCAAGAGTCGGCCGACCGGCACTTGGGAACTGCTTCTGCTTCGGGCACTGCAGGGCAAGAAAGACTGATGTAATGGCGTCGGCTGCATGTTTTATACCCCTGATGACCGGACGTCATGGAAGAAGGGACAGCAACCAACGCAGGACTCGGGATTTTGTTAATCAGGTCGACTGACGGCAACCTGCCAGCAGATTACCCAAATGTAATGACTGCAACAGTGAAACACGAAGAACATGTGGAATCTGTATCCTTGGGAAACTATATTCAAAACCCATTTGTCCTGGGTAATGAGTTCCCAGTTTTTTGCATGCAGGGCGGGTTTTCCTCCTAAGGGATCAGGCAGTTGAGCTGGACTTGGAAGGGTTAAGGTTAAGTCATTGTGCCATTTTTCCATGGGGAGGGTGTCTTACTACTTCCTGCTTTGGAAGTGGGAGTCCCCCACTACTTAGGCCTGTGCGTAGCCTGAAACTGTAACCTACATGGTCTGCTGTTCCTGGGTTTGGACTGAGGAGGCCTGGAAGAGACTGGAAAGGACCAATTCTTTGAAGGCCAATGTCTACTAAATCTGGGAGGCAGTACTTACAGGAAATCTTTAACAGTTTGCATAGATTTAGCTTTTTCCTCCATCTTTTTGAGGACTACTTCTGCTTTGTTGCCAAACAGGCAGTCTTGCTTTAAGGGAGCATCCAGTAATTTAGCTTTAACATGATCTGGCAAGTTTTGCTCCTTAAGCCAAGCATGCCTTCTAAGTACAGACCCAGTGACAGCAACCCAGCAAGATGCTTCTCAAGAGTCAAAACCACATTTCAAAGCATGTTTACCAACTTGTTCAGCAGAATGCATTAAATCCTGTAATGCTTTGCATTCAGCACAGTCAGGAATCATCATGTTCTGTTCAAGTAGTCCCATAATATGCTGCTGGTACTTCAGCATATGAAACAGGCAATTTAAAGCCCTAATGGCCAAAGTAGCAGAAGTGTATACCTTCTTACCCCATCTGTCCAAGGCTCTAGAATCTCTATCAGAATGGGTAGGATTTTTGGCAGCAGTAGCCTTAATGCCCTTTGGTCCTTGGGAAATTGCCTCTGGATCTGCAGTAGCATTCTTGAAGAGAAACTTGTGAGAGTCAGATACTCACACCTGTCAGGTTTTCTGGGAGCTGGAGGTAAAGTGTCTGGGCAAAGGCTAGATTCCAAGAAAGCATCACCTACATGTCCAGAACTGCAGGGATAGCTAAAGGCCTGTGTTGAGGAAAGAGTAAGAATTCCCTAAGCCTCTTTTTGGATTCAGAGTAATCCTGGCTTTCCCAGCGGAAATGCTCCATAAGAGTGTGCAAGGTTTCAGCAAAAGAAATATCTTCTGAAGGGGAAGCAGACGGAATGAAATCCTCTGCATCAGAATCCTCATAGGTAGATAAGGGCAAATCCTGGTAATCAGAAGAAACAGCAATATCAGATTCCTGATCAGAAGGAAAATCAGTTCTAGGTCTCAAGAGGGGGAAGGCTGGCTTCCCCTAATTAAGGTAATAAGGTCTTCAGCCATTCTAACCATTTGTTTTTAGGCATATGGGCCTGAGCATGCAGTTTGGACGTCGGTTTCCTAGGCGTGGTGCGATTTTTAGGCCTGGATGAAGAAGATAGCATCTGTTTAAAATGCAAGTCTGCAGGCCTGAAAACACCCTCAGAAGCCAGTGTCTGCACAGCGGCTCCGGACCCATCCAAGGTAGAGACATCAGCAGGTTCCATAGTCGAAGAAGCATCACACGGCATACCAGACTCCGAATGGGTCTCAGTAGAGGCCTGTGTAGCTGAAGTAGTGGGTATCAGGGGCTGCGAAAGTGCCTCACTGAGTACCGGCGGACTGGCGACTAGCTTAATGGAAGCGTCGTCGGCAGTTTTGGACCTATGCTGTCTGTCTCTGTCTTTATCCTTACGTTTTTTCAGAAGATCGGTAGTCGGACGGCTTACCAAAGCCATTTCGGAGTACGGATACAGAGTACCAAAATAATTTGCTGCAAATATAGCCCAACGACGGATAGTTCGGGGGTTGAACAAGGCACAAAACTGACAGCGAGGGACGTCGTGGTCTGGGCCTAAGCAAGGAATGAAGTACGAATGAAAATCTTTAGGAGGTATTTGCTTTCCACAGGCAAGACAATTGTTAACTTTTACTGACATCGGTTAGAGCAAGAAACAGGATCCCCAACGGGGTACTTCGCTTTTTTGAAGACTTCGGTTCTGAAACTCGAAAAATGAAAATTTCAGGAACTGCTTCTGCTTCAGGCACCGCACGGCAAGAAAGACTGATCTAATGCCGTCGACTGCATGTTTTATACCCCTGACGACCTGACGTCATGCAATAAGATACAGCATCCGACGCCGGAATCCAAGACTCTGGTATTCAGGCCGGCTGAGGGCTACCTGCAGGCAGATAACCAAAATGTGATTACTGCAACAGTGAAACACAAAGAACATCTGATAGTGCATAGAGCCTGCCCTGAAACGTAGATATTTCCTACAAGATTCCCCTATGGGGATGTGCAGATAAGCTTCTTTTAAGTCTAGGGTGACCAGCCAGGAGTCCTTGGCTAGCATAGGAAGCAGCTGCTGGAGTGTAAGCATTTTGAATTTTTGGTACAACCAGGAAGGTGTCGAGAATGGACAGATCCAGGATAGGGCGCCAAGAGTTCTCTTTTCCGGGCACCAGGAACAGTGACACCCTGTCCCTTTTGCTCTACTGGAACAGGTTGAATAGCTCTAATACTAAGAAGAGAAAGTACTTGCTTTTTGAGCCTCTGCCCACTGGTTTGGAGGAAGGTCTGGCAACCCATTTGGGGTTGGCAGTGACTGGAAGTAGAATCTGCATCCCTGGGATACAATATTTAGGACCCATGGGTCCTGGGTAATGTACTTCCAGTTTTTTGCATGCAGGGTGAGTTTTCCTACTAGGGGTGCAAACACTTGGGCATGGCTGGGAAGAATGATAGACAAGTCATTGTGAACTTTTTCCATAAGGGGGTGGCTTACCACTCCCTGTTTTTGGGGTAGGAGCACTCCATTGTTTAGATCTCTGCAAACCCTGAGATTGTAGTCTTTGTGGTCTGTTATCCCTGGGTTTGGACTTAGAAGGTCTGGGAGGGACTGGAAAGGACCAGTTTTTAGAAGGCCAAAGCCTACTGAATCTAGGTGGCTGTACCTGTAAGAAATCTAACAGTTTGCATAGATTTAGCTTTTTCCACCATCTTTTTTAAGAAATTCTTCTGCTTTTGTACCAAACAAATTTTGCTTTGACATGGTCTGGCAAGATTTGTTCCTTCAGCCAAACATGCCTTCTCAGTACAGACCCAGTGACAGCAGCCCTGCAAGATGCTTCTAAGGCATCAAAACCACACTGCAAAGTATGTTTACTAACTTGGTTTGCAGAATGCATTAACTCTTGTAAAGCTTTATTTTCTGTACAATCAGGAATCAACAACATTTTTTGTTTAATTAGTTCCATAATATGCTGCTGGTACTTCCAACATGTGAAACTGACAATTTAAAGCCCTGATGGCAAGAGTTGCAGAGGTATACACATTCTTACCCTATCTGTCTAAAGTCCTAGAATCCCTGTCCGAAGGGGTAGGGATTTTGGCTGTAGTAGCCTTAATACCTTTAGGTCCCTGGGAAATGGTCTCTGAATCCACAGTGGGATTTTTAGAGAGAAATTTGTGAGAGTCAGGTATCCTGTAGTACCGATCAGGCTTTCTAGGAGCTGGTGGTAAAGTATCAGGGGTAAGACTGGACTCCATGAAGACATCTACAACACCCAGGACAGGGGATATAGCTAGAGGCCTGTGCTGAGGCAAGTCTAAAAATTCTCTGAGTCTCTTTTTGGACTGTGGGTAGTCCTGGCATTCCCAGCAGAAATGCTCTCAAGGTATGCAAGGTTTCACCGAAAGAAAAGTCCTCTGGAGGGGAGGCAGAGGGAATGGAATCCTCTGCATCTGAATCCTCATAGGTAGATAAGGGTATGCCCTGATAATCAGAGGGGTCAGAGTCATCGGACTCATGGTCTGTAGAATCAGAAGGAAAATCAACTCTCTGTCTTTTAGAAGGGGAAAGCTGGCTTCCCCTAATTAAAGTAATAAGGTCTTCAGCCATTCTAAGCATTTGTTTCTGTGGCATGGGAGCTTAAGAATGCGCTTTGGTCGTCTGTTTCCAAGGCGTATTGCAAACTCGGGGCCTGAGAAACTCAATAGTTTTAGACAGAAACGAAGAGTCGGTTTAATATGAATATCGGAAGGTCTGAATACATAGTCGAAGAAGCATCTCGCGGCATACACATCCATATGCGTCTCGGAAGAGGCCTGCAAATCTGGAGAAGCGGGTATTAGGGACTGCAAAGGCACCTCACTGAGTACCAGTGGACTGGCGACTAGCTTAACGGAAGCATTGTCAGTAGTTTTGGACTTATGCGGTCTGTATCTGTCTTTTATCCTTTCGATTTTTCGGAAGATCGGTAGTCAGATGGCTTATCAAAGCCATTTCAGAATACGGAGAATGAGAGCAAAAGAATTTAACAACAAAGATAGCCCGATGATGAATGGTTCGGGCATTAAGGCTCAAAATCGACAGCGAGGGACGTCGTGGTCTGGGTCTAAACAGGTGACACAGTAAGAATGAAAATGTCTGTGAGGTATTTTCTTTCCACAGGCAAGACAATTGTTAACTTTTCTGACATCATTTAGAGCAAGAAAAAAGGATTCTCAACTGGGTACTTAGCTTTAGAAGACTTCAGGTTTGAAACTCGAAAAACAAAAATTTCAGGTAGCGGCCGACCGGCACTTGCAAACTGCTTCTGCTCAGGCAAGAAAGACTGAAGTAATGGCATTGGCTGCATGTTTTATACCCCTGACGACCTGACGTCATGCAAGAGGCAACAGCATCCAACGCAGAAATCCCAAGACTCTGGTATTCGGGCCGACTGAGGGCTACCTGCAGGCAGATAACCCCAGTGTGATGGCTGCAACAGTGAAACATGAAGCCCATAGTGTTTGCTTAGGCTGGCAGCTTGAGGAGAGGTCAGGGAATAAGCCAGGCTGCCAGTTTGAGGGTCTGCAATTGGGGATGCATGAATTCTCCATTCCTCTGTCACAAGTGTTGGGATCTGAGGTAGGTGCCATGGTGACAGGCTGCGCAGCAGTGGGTACCAGTGCTGGCGTGGCCAGACTGGGGCAATCAGGACTGCCCTTGGTTTTTTCTCCCTTATTTTGAGCACTACCCTTGAAATGAGTGGCAGAGGGTGAAATGCACAGACCAAGGGGTTTACCTACTGAAAGGATAGAGCATCCACTTTACAGGGCTTGCTGTGAGGTTTCCTGGTGCAGAATTTGCTGAGCTGATGATTGGAGTGGGAGGCAAAGAGGTCGACCTTCGTGGTGCCCCATTTCTGGGTTACAAGGGTGAAGGTTCTGTGGTCTAGCTGCCACTCATGTGGGCCTTGCAGGTTTCTGCTCAAGTTGTCTGCCAGAGAGTTTAGAGAGGCTGGCAGGAATTGTGGTAACAGGTGTAGTTGCATGGCTGAGGGCGTGTGCCAAAGGGTCATGGCGAGCCTGCAGAGAGGATAACAGCGAGTCCCTCCCTGCTTGTTGGAATACCACATCACTTGCTGTTGCCCGTTTTGATCAGTAGAGGCCCCGGGGAGAATAGAGGTCTGAAAGCTGTCAGGGCATGCTGAACAGCCAACATCTCTTTTAGGTTGATGTGCAGATGTATATGATTTGGGCTCCACTGGCTCTGAATGCACCTGCCGTCCAGGTGAGCACCCCAGCCATAGTCTGATACGTCTGTGGTGGGGGTCTGGGCAGCGTGGGGTTGTGAGAAAGGAAGTCCCCTGTTGTGGCTGCATGCTGCTGCCCACCAAAGAAAATCTTTCCTTAGACATGGTATCAGTGGTATAAGAGTTTCCAGGTCTTGAGAGTGCTGACACCAAAGGCTTTTTAGGTATCATGGTAGTTTCCTCATATGCAGTCTGGCATATGGAATGAGTAGAATGCAACAAGCCATGAACCCTAGAGCGTGCAGGATTTTCCTTGCAGATAACTGGGTTCTGGTGGCTAGCTGAGAGAAGTAGCGTATCGGGTAGGCTTGTTTTTCTGGAGTAAGGAATGTCATCTGGGATGCTGTGTTCAGGCTTGCTCCCAGGAATACAATTTTTTTGAATGGGGACTAGTTTTGACTTCTTTTCATTGATAGTATACCCCAGGGATGTCAGTAGGTCCTTTACAGTCAGGTGCTGTAGCAGCTTTTACTGACTGTCTGCCTGAACCAGGTCGTCAGCTAACTTATGGGTAAATATGAATATGTCTTTGTCTGCAAAAAGCAATGGTGGGAACCAGACATTTTGTGAATACTCTGGGAGCAGTAGATAAGCCAAAGGGAAGCGCAGAGAACTGAAAGTGCATGGATGCTGCCCTGAAACATAGGTATTTCCTGCATGATTCCCTGATTGGGATGTGTAGGTAGGCCTCTTTTAGGTCTAAGGTAGCTAACCAAGCATCCTTGGAAAGCATAGGTAAAAGCTCCTGGAGGGTGAGCATTCTGAATTTTGGTATCACCAGAAAGGTGGTCAGAATGGGAAGATCGAGGATGGGGCGCCATGTGTCCTCTTTTCTGGGTACCAGGAATAGACTGGAGTAGAAACCTTGGCCTATCTAGTCTGCAGGAACATGTTCTATTTCCCTCATGGAGAGCAGGGAAAGGACTTGCTCTTTGGCCTCTGCCCAATGGTTTGGAGGAAGATCTGGGAACCCTTTGGTGTTGGCAGAGTGTGGACATAAAACTTGTATCCCTGGGACACTATGTTGAGGGCCCAGCGGTCGTTGGTAATGTTGGCCTAGTTGCTTGCGTGGAAAGAGTTTTCCTCCTAGAGGCATGAGCAGGTGGGCAGAGGGAGGGGGTGGAAGTGTAGAAGGGGGTGGTTTGCACTCCCTGGTTTTGAAGAGGTGAAACTCCATTGCTTAGATCTCTGCATTCCCTGGGGCTGTTGTCTGGGGGGTCTGCCTCCCCTGGGTCTGGGCTGGGCTGAGCTGACCTGGAGGGGGCAGAAAAAGGCCAGTACTTGGAGGGGCAATGCCTACTGAACCTCGGTGGCTGGACATGTAAGAAAACTAACTGTCTGCATAGATTTAGCTTCTTCTTCCATCTTTTTTTAAGACTTCTTCTGCCTTGTTGCTAAATAAGTTGTTTTTGTTCAAGGGTGTGTCCAATAATTTGGATTTGACACTGTCTGGCAAGGTCTGTTCCTTAAGCCAAGCATGCAAGCAAGGACAGAACCAGTGACTCCTGCCCTACAAGATGCTTCTAGGGCGTCAAAACCACATTGTAAGGTGCGCTTAGTTACTTTACTTGCAGACTGCATTAACTCTTGTAACTCTACTTTCTGCACAAGCAGGAAAAGATATTTTTTGTTTGAGGAATTCCATGGTATGTTGCCGATATTTCAGCAAGTGGAACTGACAATTTAATACTCTAACAGCAAGAGTAGCAGATGTGTATACTTTTTTACCCCATATGTCTAATGCTCTGGAATCCCTATCTGAGGGGGTGGGATTCTTAGCTGAAGTTGCTTCGATTCATTTAGGTCCTTGAGAGGGGACCTCGGGTCAGCAGTAGGATTTTTGAAAATAAATTTGAGAGAGTCAGGGACTCTAATACCTGCCAGGTTTCCTGGGTCCAGGAGGGAGGATGTCAAGAGTCGGACTGTATTCCATAAAAACATCATCCACAACATCCAGGACAGGAGGAATGGCCAGAGGTCTGTGCTGTGGTAGATCTAAGAATTCCTTGAGTCTCTTTTTTGACGGAGGATAGTCCTGACATTCTCATTGAAAGTGCTCCCTTAAAGTATGTAGGGTTTTTCTCCAAAGGAAAAGTCCTTGAGTGGAGCGGCTGAAGGGATGGAGTCCTCTGCATCAGAGAGAGGTTGCATATCTTCATATTCAGAGGCATCAGAGTCATCGGACTCCTGTTCAGATAAAACTACTGGGGACAAGTCTCTTTCTTTTGGAAACAGTAGGCTGGCTTCCCCTAATAAGCATTACAAGGTCTTCCACCATTTTAAGCATTCGGGACTGAGACAAGGAAGCAGGTGCCTGAGCTTGAGATGATTTTTTTGGGTGTAGTTCATACCCTGGGCCTTAGAAACTCAGTAGTTTTCGAAAGAACTGAACATGGGAAAGAAGCCATCAGTCTGTGTTGAGTATTGGTAGTGCAAAGTACTTCCTCGGAAGGCGGTGCCTGCTCAGCTGCTCGGTAGAGACATCTGCAGGATCCTTAGTGGAAGAGTCTCGCAGCATACCGGACTGCGAATCCACAGAAGCGGGCATCAGGGGCTGCGGAAGTGCCTCACTGAGGACTGGAGAACTGACGACTAGCTTAACACACACATCAGTTTTGGAGCTGTGTGGTCTGTCTCTGTCTTTATCCTTACTTTTTTTGGAAGATCAGTAGTCGGATGGCTTATCGAAGCCATATCTGAATTAGAGGACTGAGAGCGAAAATATTTAGCTACAATAAGGGCCCGACGAAGTACAGTTCTGGTGATGAATAAAGCACAAAAGCAACAGCGAGGGACGTCTTAGTCTGGGCCTAAACAGGCGACGCAGTAAGAATAGAAGTCTCGGTGTGGTATTTGCTGCCCACAGGCGAGACGATTGTTAAGTTTTTCTGACATCTGTTAAAGCAAGAAAAAAGGATCCCAACGGAGTACTTCGCTTTAGAAGACTAACTTCAATTCGGAAACGAAAACTCAGGTAGTGGCAGACCGGCACTTGTGAGAACTGCTTCGGGCTCCTTGGCAAGAAAGACCAATGTAATGGCGTCAGCTGCCCGATTATATACCACTGACGACCAGACGTCAGTTTTGGAGTGACAGCAACCGATGCAGAAATACTAAGCCTCTGGTATTCTGGCCGACTGAGGGCTACCCCTGGTAGAATAACCTAAATGTAATGACTGCAACACGAAGAGCATCTACATTGCCCCTTCCTAGTGGTCATCGGCTAAGAATCAAATAACAAACTAAGCTCAAGCAAACAAAAAATAAAGTTTTCCCCAATGGGGTACTTATCTTTAGACGTCTTGAAGACAGTGGAGCGAAGCGATCCATCCGATGTTTGACTGCGGCAGAAAGGTTGTGAGGTATGTGCGTGTAGACGTCACATTTAAGGTCCTTGGTTTACGGCCCTGCATGTGAAGTCTCATGCACTAGCAGCAACCTGGCTAAAGCTTTTACATAGGAACAGACGTTTAGGTCACCTGAGGCGAGGATCCCACAGTCAGAATACTGCAACATGGGAATAGAAGGACATCTGGAGGGATTGGAGTGGGAAGCTCTAAGCCCACCGAGGAGGAAGATTTGGTGAGCCCTGGGAGAAAAAGACCCAACTCCAGAAAGAAGAGGGGTCTGGGAGGAGACAGAAAGACCCCCGGACACTAGGAACTGATCCACCAATCTCATGACTTCTACTTCGGTGATACTCCTGGAGGAATGGACAGCTAATCCTGAAGGGGATTCTGGTCTTTCAAGGAAAGGAGTGGGAAGCTGCCCCACAAAGGGGTCAATAGAGGGTGAATACCTTGTCCTGGGTGTGAAAATTATGCCGGATTTTGGCACTGATGGAGGTTCCAATGTCTGCAGAGCTGCAACAGGAGAGGTTGGCACACACCGGGAAACTGAAGATGGCAGCACCGAAGAGACTGGCACCAAGGTTTGTGGTGCCACAGTAGACGGTGCCGAGGAGGTTATCTGTTTCAGAAGTTTTGGAACCTTAGCCTTCGGTTCTACTGAAGTGGTGGGAGAAGGCTTATACTTTTTTTTGTCACCGGTACTGAAGGACACGTCAGCACCGAGTGACTTTTCTTGGTTCCAAACTCTAATTTAGAGGGTGACGTGTTGGCCTTGGACAAAGCTTCCTTGAATGATGACAATTAGCCCTTTTAATATTAAACTGTTTCTACATTCAACCAAGTGCCAGTTACTGAAGGCCTGCCAGACAGTACAATCCTGGCCCAGATAAGATAGACACAAACAATATACACAGGAAGTGCCCAGAGTCGGGCATCTTCCGTCCACAATCTTTGTATATAGTCCATATTGCCTTTCGATTTCTCAGCCTTGTTGACAGGCACCAAAAAAGAATGTAGTGGTCAAAAGGCGCAGACAGACAGAGATACAAACACACACAGACAGGAAAAAAGTACAGTTGTGTACACTTACCATAAATGTAAATGCGTGAGTGTATTCACTGTTGCAGTCATCACACACGGGTTATCTGCCTGCAGGCAGCCCTAAGTCAGCCCGAATACCAGAGACTTTGTATTTTTGCATCGGTTGCTGTCACTCCAGGACTGACATCAGGTCATCTGGAGTATAAAAACAGGCAGCTGACACCATTACATCAGTTTCTCTTTCCTCAAATGTCAGGAGCCCCCCCAATAAGGAGCTAAGTTATGGTGGAGGAAACCATCACCAGTAAAAAGTAAATACCAATAGCACTGTCCCTGAAAGGGGGTGAGTAAAAGGCATAGAGAGACTGTAGAGAGAGGAAGCGTGAGAGAAAGAGGGAAACCAGGACTGCAACAGTGAATACACTCGAACATCTACATTTATAAGTGTACACAACTGTACTATGTTCTTCGTGTTTCACTGTTGCAGTCATCACACTTGGGTGGATTCCCAAAGCTTAAAAAAGGGTGGAGGGAGTCGAGCTGAGTTAGGGGTGGCTAGAATGCCCTGCAAAATTGCTGTCGCAAAGCCTGCCCTGGATTTGGAGAAGATAGGCAAATGGTAGTGCTTGGTGAAGGTGTGTACTGAACTCCAGGCAGCAGCTTCCAGGATGTCCCTGGTAGGGAATCCCCTGAGAAATGCTGTAGAGGTAGGAGTTGCTCTAGTGGAATGTGTTCTGACCCCCTGTGCTGCTGATTTCTCATGGTGTTTGTAGCAGAAATGGATGCAATGTGCTATCCATTTAGATATTGTTTGCTTAGAAATGGCCTTGCCCTCTGCCCCTGTTGCAAAGCTGACTAGTAACTGGTCTGACTTTCTGAAGGGATTAGTCCTATCCCAGATAAAACCTGAGTTGTCTGTGCACATCCAAGGAGTGCAGGATCCTTTCCCCTTTATTTTGAGGATTAGGGAAAAATTTTATTTTATTTTATTTTACATTTGTTGACCGGGCTAGGCTAGCTGGAGAAATTTCCATTTTCAGTAGCGGCCCGGGGAGAAAAGCTCCACAGAGTGAAATACATACAGAAAATCTATCAAACCAAAATAAAATAATGATAACAATAACAATCATAATATTGGAGTTAGTATTAGGGTTTGCAATAACAAAAAACTAAAGACTAGTAAACCCTTCAATGTAAAGTACTACTACAGGGGTTAATTCCTATGACACACAATACTATCTACATGACATTATAAAAATTGAGAAAGAGAAGGAAGAAAAAAGAGAACTTATTAGATATAGTCAAAAAGGAAAGTATGTAAGGAAAGTAGAGTGAAAGAAAGAAAGGGAAATGATAGAGATTAACTGTGGAGAAAAAGCAAAACAACAGTGGGGGAAGAAGAGTAAGACAAATAGGGAGTAGTGAATGAAGGAGTAAGGGAGATAGTTATATTTAGTTAGTAATAGTAAATTAGCTAGTCAGGTTTACTACAAGAACAAAGCCAGTGATTTTGGAAATGCAGTTTAATATTTTGTTTGAAAAGAGGCAATGATGTAATCTTTATGTTAGTAGGTAGCAAATTCCATTTTGTCCCAACAGCATTGGTAAAAAGAGAGTCACCAGCATTATTATTTGATTTTATAGAACTTGTCAGAATTTTACTGGAGGAGCGGAGAGAGTTAAGATTTTTATAGGGGATTATGAGTTGTGAGAGTATTGGGGTATTATTAGGTTGGTATAAGATTTTGTGGGCAATGCAGAGTTGATGGATTATCAGATAGTTCTGAAACTCAGGCCAGCCTAAAAGTTTTAAGTTAAGACAATGATGTGTTTTATAGGGGTTGCCGGTAGCAAAGCGGGCAATGTTATTATAGCAGGTTGCCAGTTTGTTAAGGCTTGTTTTTTTGAGATTGGTGAAGATAGGTGAAGCATACAGAAGAGTAGAAATAAGATGGGAGTGAGCGATCCTTGTTCTAGTTGAAGGTGTGAGAAAAGGTCTAATTCGATACAGGGATCCTATCTTTCTGTTAACTTGTTTTATGGAGTTGTTAATGTGTAGGTCAAATGAGAGATTATTGTCTATTGTAATACCTAGCAATTTAGTTGATGTGTCAGGTGAGATGACAGTGGCGCTGTTGGAGGAGATAGAGAAGTGTAAGGGAGAGGTCCTGGATGTGAGGGTCCAAACAAGAAGTTTGGTTTTCTTTGCATTTAGTAAGAGGAAGCGACTAGAGAACCATGTTTCTACGGTATTGAACACTGTTTGGGTGAGAGAGATAAGTTCAGTGGTAGAAGATGCTGAGCAGATGAGCGTAGAGTCATCAGCGTATTGAATGCAGGTTGCTTGAGGGATTATAGTTTGAAGATCATTGATGAAGAGGGAGAAGAGAAGTGGTCCAAGGATAGAGCCTTGTGGAACACCAATGGAAACAGGCAAGAGTGAAGAGGTGTGGTTATCCCAGAGAACAGCTTGTTTTCTATCTGTGAGGTAAGATTTAAACCATGTAATGGTTGGGGTATCGAATGAGAGGGATTCAAGAGTATTAAGTAACAAGGGGTGGTTAACCATATCGAATGCTTTGGACAGGTCAATGAAGAGGGCAGATGAGAGTAAGTTGTTGTTGCGGTTTTGATTAATGGTATCTACAAAAGAAAGCAGGGCAGTGGTGGTACTGTGGTGTGGTCTAAAGCCATGTTGACAGTTTGCTATTATGTTGTGATGAGAGAGATATTGCATGAGTTGAAGGTGGATGCATTTTTCCATGATCTTAGCCAAAGGTGAGAGGAGAGCAATGGGCCTATAGTTAGCGTAGTCAGTTGAGTGTCCACCTTTGTGTAGTGGGATAATATGAGAGACCTTCCAAATTTCGGGGATGATTCCTTCTTTGATTGTCCTATTTATGAGAATAGATATAGGATATGCAATAACCTTGGCAGCTTTTTGAAGAAAAAGAGATGGGAGCTTATCGGCCGAGGGGGTACATGGTTTTAGTTTTAGAAGAAGTTTGTATATGTATGCTGTAGCGATAGGTTGTAGTGAAAATTTAAAGGAGGAGTTAGTTTGGTTATGAGGTGGGCAGAAATTGTTGGCATTAAGTTGTTTAGCTAGAGTTTGGATAGTTTCTGTGAAGAAAGAGTTAAAGGCATCTGCAGTCTGCTGTGGGGTGTCAGGGTCTGCATTTAGTGGGGAAGGTGTTTTGGAAGTTCCTGGGGAGAGGAGTTTATTAATTGAGGCCCAGAATAGTTTTGAATTATTAACTCATTAACTCCAAGTACCGTCTCATGGCGCCTTAGTGGTCAAGTCCGAGCGCTCTCTGAGACGTTAGGAGTTGAATACAGTTATACCCGAGTGCCTTCCACAAACGCGAGTAACTATACAGTCATATTTTAGCTTCACTTGTAAAAACTAAGCTGAAAAAGTACCTGCACTTTGTCAGTTACATTCTCAGCTTAGTTTTCAGTGTGGAATAACATGATGCTCAAATTTGATTTTTTTGAGAAAATCGGCTTGCTGTGCACTGTGTACCTCTGATCACAGCCAGCCATTTCTGTATGTGTTGCGTGAAGTAAGTGTTGCTCCCCAATCGGATTCTTACAATCCAAGCCTAACACCTCCACCCCAAGAACATAAGTTTTCTTTGTTTTGTTAAAATAAATATGGAGTCCTGCAGTAGAAAATCCCTTTCTTTTTTCTGAGAGTTGCATAAATTCCCTACATTGCTACAGGATCCATCTATTTATTTTATTAGAACATTTCCGTATGCTTGTTCACTAGACTGCAGCTACTTCCAAACATCACACTCTGAGAAGACGGCAGTGTAGCAAAACCATGTAAGCACACTACCGCTGCAAGGGAGATCTATTTTTGAAGGTAAGTCTACTAGGCAGTGTATGGGTGTATGACAGTGTGAGAACGATTAATCTTGTTAGTATTTTACAGTCACTAAGAAGCTATTTAATGAGTGTAAAAAACAAGTAAAACAGAAAAAAAGTGGGCGTGTGTGTATATTTCTTTCTGTCTGCATGGGTGAGTGAATGCATGTATGAAAGCAGATGAAACTGTGTGTGTGTCTGTGTGTGTGTGAGAGAGAGAGAGAGACAAGAGAATGAAGGGTGAGTTAACGAGCGATCGCCTGACAGCAGAGAGATTTGTGCTTACTTCTCTGCCTCTTGCAAGAAGAAACTTGGACAAAACTATAAATAATGGAAGGTTGAAGGGTTTGTGGATACCTCTCAACCTTATACAGCAAGAAATCTGTATAAAACTATAAATAAAGGGGGACAAAGGGCTAGTGCATGCCTCTGATGGAAAGAAATCTGAACAAAACTGTAAATAAACGGTCAGACGAAGGGTTTAAGTTCATTACTGACAAAGACTGGAGTTTGAAAGTAATGACAAACGCTTCAGACTTTATGCTGTTCAGAAAATCATGCTTTTGCAAAACCTTTTATCATATCAAGTCAGTTTAATGCCATGCATAACTGCCGTTGAAGGCATTTTCCAATGTAATAGTTTCAACATGTTGGATCCTCGTTTTGTTCTCTGATTGACTTCAAAATAATAATTACAGCCAGTCAGCAAACAGAGAAAGGGAGCCAATCAGAGAAAGATTTTGACCTTAGGCAGCCAGTCGGGATGCTGAGTAAGAAATTCTCATGAGTCAAGCAGAATATATTTAATTTCTTCTAAATAGTTCAAACTGCCGTAACTAGGACATATACAGATAGATACCCTTGGCACAAACTGTTAGAAGGTAAAAATAAACAAATACTGATGTTGACAGAGTGCACAACAGTTCATCTATGAAGCCAGTAGATCGTCGCGGCTTCATAAATGACTGCCGAATACTTGCATTTGCGATTACGCTAAAGCGGCGCTTTGTGTTTGATTATTTAAAATTAAGAAAATGGTATTTAAATCTGAAACAGAATAACTCACTATGAGCTATACCTATATCTGCAACTCTAAGTCTCTGAATGGCCATGGGTTTACTGGAGTCCAATTTGAATAGTACGGTGATGTATGCAGTGGAGGTAGTAGCAAACTGGCAGAACTGTTTTTATGTAGTAAACACATTCAGTACTAACTTTTTTGCATACCTGTAGTGCTTCAGTTTTCAGTTCCATGATGAGGACGTTAGAGCTACATTGTGGGTTGAGCAACAGTTGTTTAGTTTTGTGACTGTAGTTCAAGAGCTGTAGGACGTTTGTAACTTCAGTGTTTTGGTTTTATTTTTTCCCTTGTAAGTAGATGACAGGGTCATAAAGCTAGCTGGTGTGGCTTTTATGTAAGCATGGGGGTGGCAGGATGGCTATGAAGATTAATGTTCTTAGCTGTTTGAATCAAGTAAGCAAACTTTGAACTTGAGGGCAGCGAGGCAGATTGCTCAGGGTCAAATGGCATGGCATCAATCACAACATAATGGTTTTCAGAGGACTGCAGCCTTGCACCTAGGTGCACATTATTGTTGCTGGAACTTAGATTTTTGTGCTTGCCTTTATAGAAATTATTAGGTAATATGGCCTTTAAGTTTGCACAGCTTTGTTCTGCTTTGCTTCTGGTGGTACCTGACCAAGAGTGGAGAAAGGTTTTCAGATATAGAGCTTTCAGTAGACTATTTTAGCATGGATTTTGTTCCTTATGGGACCAGTAGGGTTGCCACTTTTTCCAAAACCCAAAGTGGTGCATTTTTTTCTATAAACCAGAGATAAATGTCGGGCGGCACGATGCCAGGACACTTCTTTGGGCTAAAAGGAACTGACACTGAAGGGTCATTTTGGGAAAAATTTAACTCTAGTGCTTGTGCATGGCTTGACATTTTACTGAATGGTTGACTTGGGTGAATGTTTAATTTCGGTGCTAATAAACAGCTCTTTAGAAATGTTGGAATGCTGGACAACAGGAACAGTGCTGATAAATATTTCCAAACATTCTGCATGTATATTCTGCTTCAGTTCGGTGTTTGTTTCTCCTGAATAATTCTGGAAATTTCACCTGAATAGTATACATGCATAAGAGAGTAGGCATGACAAAGTAAGAACCGTGGGGACAAAAGCCCTCAGAAAATGTAAGGCAATTGGGGGAATAAACTGATGGATGTGTACTTTTTTTATGTAGATTTTTTTTGCCGGGGGGTTGCTGATTTTTTTTGGCATTGCTCAACCAGATATTTTAGACAATGTTTCTGCTTTTTTCACTTCTGTGTCTTACTCTAATGAGAGGGATGGTTAGGTGGGATAAATGAATGACTCCCTGTTGGATTAATTGTTACACCAATCAAGAGATAATTTAGACTTTTCTGATTATATTTCTGTTTCTGATTCTATTGTGTGGTTGTCTTAGTGAGATCAATGCTATTAATTGCAGACTAGTACCAGCATGGAGCTATCTATTTTTAGCAATATGCCTGGCTCTGTCAGTCATGTGAGGAATCTAAGTGGGCAGTTTTGTCATGATTGGTTCATGACAAAACCTATGAACCTATATGTTTTGTTCCATTGCCTACTGAAAAATGTTCAAAACTATACATTTAAAACATGCTCTAACAACTGATGACGTATTATACAAGGGATATGATTTAGTTATTATACATTGAAATTTATTGCAATGAGAAAGGTGAATTAATGAACTTTTGCATGGTCATAAAATGTGTGCAAGAGGCTGATGGTTTGAAAACAGCTCAAGGGTAAACATAATATGCCAATGGCCAGATGCATTTTCTTTCAACGTGAGTTTCAGTGCTGTTTCAGTGAATGTAAGTTTCAAAAGCCTAGAAGTTATAATGCCAAGTCTGTTCTCATTGTGAGACTGTATTACTTTGTTTAGCAAATGTCTGTTAGTGTTTGTGTTACAAAATTTGAAGTTAAAGTTTTTAATTAAATACACGTATCTGTAATCATTGTAGAGGTAGAGCAGAAAGTATGCACACAGAGTTTTTGCTTATGGCACTGGGGAGAAATAGAGAACTAACCAAGTAATCAGACTATGGAATGGCTTGGTGTGGGGGGATTAGATTTCTGCTCTCCTTTTTTGGCATTGAGTTATGTGATGACAGCAAAGAAATGATTGAAAGGACATACTCAGTTATAGTAGCCATTACTAGCCCTGGTTTGCATTACTTCTGTAGTCAGCAGATGTTAGATCTGGTCCAACCCAACACATTGAAAATACATTTTACCAGGTCTGACATAGTCTCCATATACAATAAATACATTTTATCCATTTATTGTGGTGGTCGACTTCCAGTTTGTATCCTCATAGTCTCCATATAGTAGTGGCAGAGTTAAATAAGGAGGAAAGGAGAGAAGGGGTGGTATAACATAGCATGGGGATGGGGAGCTATCAACAAACCAAACTAAAATACAAATTCTATGGACCTGGAATATATATCAGGTGTTCTTGTTGCTAACACTGCCTATTGCCTATTCAACAGGTTCTGTGGAGCAATTAGCACCTGTCTCTGAGCATGCATAACTTTGCAGTAATGAAATGCAGGTCATTAGCACATTAACAATAACTGCAGCTACAAAATATCACTGACTCATTACCACTTTTCAGGCAAACCTGTCAGCAGCTGTCAGAGTTATTCACATAAGTACAAGTCATTAGCACATTGATGAATGGACAAGTCAGATTTGGCTTTTTATCCACTTGAAGTCATTGCAAGCCACCCCCCACCACCAGTTTCTTTCTGTCATTTGTACAATGTCAAGAAATGTAACAAATGTGGGTGTGTGGAAGAATATATTTTACATTGTTTACTTTTGTCGAGTTACTGATTATAGTTTAGTAGTTATTTTTCTTTTTTACTTATAAGGCAATGACTATACCCTACATCAAATGTGGTCGTTATTTATTTGAGACTATCCTGCAATATTGTGGTAAATTATTTCCTGTGCATTTTGAACTGTAAAGTCATTTTGTTGAGTTACCAATTATAGTCTTGTTCTTATTTTACATTTAAACCTTTCAGCTGTTACAGTACTAAAGGGTCGTAGGGGGACTCATTTTCCATATGTTTGGGCGTTCCTCACAAAACAGACTGAAGTTGCTAAGTAACAGACATTTCTGTTTTCATTTCATATTCCTTAGAGAAATGCATAGTAACAGAAATCCTGTTCTACCAATTTTTTAAGTGCATGACAGTGTTATTTATAGTCTGGCCATGCTTTATTTCAGATAAGGTAAGGGAGTCACTGGAAGGGAAGATGTTCACTGGTTCAGAAGGGATGGCATTCACCTAACTGAGGAGGGCGTTGCGTTCTTCTTGACCAACCTCCACAATGGCGTGAGGAGAGCCATGCATGATTGTGAGAAGAATGGAAAACACCCATGACCAAGTCAGACCAGTATAGTAAGTAAAACACTATTATGAAATGTGTTGTGTAACATTAATTTCTCTGAGCTTGGCAAATAATTCTTATGGAAATTATGATTTTTTCATATTTTAGTAAATAACTTTGCAAGGGAGCATCTGAATGTACCAAGTTATATCTCATTTTGAAGACAGTATTGCTGGTTCTAATATGGTAAAAGAATTGTGCCAGTATGTTTGACACATGTGCAGATATCAAAGTTTGTTTTGGACTTATGCTTATGGAAATTATGATTTTTTTCATATTTTGGTAAATAACTTTGCAAGGGAGCATCTGAATGTGCCAAGTAATATCTCATTTTGAAAAGATTACTTATAGTTCTAACATGGTAAAAGAATGGTACCTTTATGTTGTACTCATAGGCAGATATCAAAGTTTGTTTCTGACTTAGGTTATGGAAATTATGATTTTTTTCATATTTTGGTAAATAACTTTGCAAGGGAGCATCTGAATGTGCCAAGCAATATCTCATTTTGAAGACAGTATTGCTGGTTCTAATATGGTAAAAGAATTGTGCCAGTATGTTTGACACATGTGCAGATATCAAAGTTTGTTTTGGACTTATGCTTATGGAAATTATGATTTTTTTCATATTTTGGTAAATAACTTTGCAAGGGAGCATCTGAATGTGCCAAGTAATATCTCATTTTGAAAAGATTACTTATAGTTCTAACATGGTAAAAGAATGGTACCTTTATGTTGTACTCATAGGCAGATATCAAAGTTTGTTTCTGACTTAGGTTATGGAAATTATGATTTTTCATATTTTGGTAAATAACTTTGCAAGGGAGCATCTGAATGTGCCAAGCAATATCTCATTTTGAAGACAGTATTGCTGGTTCTAATATGGTAAAAGAATTGTGCCAGTATGTTTGACACATGTGCAGATATCAAAGTTTGTTTTGGACTTATGCTTATGGAAATTATGATTTTTTCATATTTTGGTAAATAACTTTGCAAGGGAGCATCTGAATGTGCTAAGTAATACCTCATTTTGAAAAGATTACTTATAGTTCTAACATGGTAAAAGAATGGTACCTGTATGTTGTACTCGTAGGCAGATATCAAAGTTTGTTTCTGACTTAGGTTATGGAAATTATGATTTTTTTCATATTTTGGTAAATAACTTTGCAAGGGAGCATCTGAATGTGCCAAGCAATATCTCATTTTGAAGACAGTATTGCTGGTTCTAATATGGTAAAAGAATTGTGCCAGTATGTTTGACACATGTGCAGATATCAAAGTTTGTTTTGGACTTATGCTTATGGAAATTATGATTTTTTTCATATTTTGGTAAATAACTTTGCAAGGAGCATCTGAATGTGCCAAGTAATATCTCATTTTGAAAAGATTACTTATAGTTCTAACATGGTAAAAGAATGGTACCTTTATGTTGTACTCATAGGCAGATATCAAAGTTTGTTTCTGACTTAGGTTATGGAAATTATGATTTTTCACATTTTGGTAAATAACTTTGCAAGGGAGCATCTGAATGTGCCAAGCAATATCTCATTTTGAAGACAGTATTGCTGGTTCTAATATGGTAAAAGAATTGTGCCAGTATGTTTGACACATGTGCAGATATCAAAGTTTGTTTTGGACTTATGCTTATGGAAATTATGATTTTTTTCATATTTTGGTAAATAACTTTGCAAGGGAGCATCTGAATGTGCCAAGTAATATCTCATTTTGAAAAGATTACTTATAGTTCTAACATGGTAAAAGAATGGTACCTGTATGTTGTACTCATAGGCAGATATCAAAGTTTGTTTCTGACTTAGGTTATGGAAATTATTATTTTTTTCATATTTTGGTAAATAACTTTGCAAGGGAGCACCACATTGTGTGAAGTAATGGATCATTTTGAAGACAGTGTTACTCCTTACATCATGGTAAAAGAACTGTGTCTAGGCACTGTACACACGTACAGATATCACAGTTTGTTTAGTCTTGTACGAATATGAAAATTATACATTTACAATACTTCTCATTATTATGCCCATATCTTTGCGAGGGAGCATGGTAATCACACAAATGATGCGTCGTTTTGAAGCTGACATTCAGATGCACAACTTCTACACTGATATGTAGGCTCTGCCTGTTACAGGTGATGAGATATTATGCTTTGTTTATTTATCAATTATGAGAAATAATATACTAATCATATTTCTGTGAATATCTCATGAAAGGAGTGTCACACAGTTATGGTTAAAGTATCATTTTAAAGCTGACATTCATACTAACAAATTAAATTCAAATTGTATGGGTCTGCATGGTACATAGACCAAGATATTGTGCTTTGCTTTTCCAAAAAATGTAAAAAATTGCACAATATCAGCATTCCTTGCCAAATATTTCATTATGACTTTGATATGCACTATCAACATTTACACTGTTGGAAAGGTCAGTGTCTGCTGAACAACTTTCGCGTTTACATTTTTAGTGTAGCTCTTATAGTTAAAGAGTTATGAGCATTTGTTTTCTGTATAGTATTACAAATGGATTTTCTGAAAATGAGCTCAGGCTGCTCTGTTGTTCCTATGGTGGAATTCAGCAGGCAGCTCTTCCTGAGCTGCTCTGGAGTGAATGAGTTAAGATGAGTTTGTTGTAGTTCGATATAGAATTTCTTTTTGTCAGTTATTACTGCCTTTTTAGTTAGATTTCTAAGCTGTCGGAAGCTTAGAAGATCAGTGTTATTTCTGTGGGTTCTCCATCTAGCCCAGACTTTATTTCTAGTGAGAATGAGCTTTTTGGTTTCATTGGATAGCCAAGGGGCTATATTAGATTTCATTCTAATAATACGTTCAGGAGCATGTTTGTCAAGAATGGATAAAAACATTTTGTTAAAATGTAATACTGCATTTTCAAGAGGAAGTGTTTTTAAGGGGTTCCAGTTACATGCCCTGAGTTCAGTTTGAAATAGGTCCTGATTAAAATGTTTGGAGGTGCGTATTTTTCTAGTAATGTGGGGGTTTAGCAAATCAGCTTTATCTCTTGTTATAAAAGTTAGAGAGTGGTCACTGATATCATCTGGCAAGGTTCCTAGTTTGTAATTATTTTTTACTCTGTTTATAAGTATCCAGTCTAGAATCCTTTCTATTAGTATGTTTATTGAGCCTAGTAGTGGAGGTGATGGTTTGAGTGAAACCATGTAGGTTGATATGGGATGAAGGATTTTCTTCATTAATGCTATTCCAGTCTATGTTCATGTCGCCTAGTATGATAGTTTCCTGTGGATAATTGGTGGATATGTGACTAAGAAAATCTTCGAGGGTAGGTATATTGTTGCCTGGAGGCAGGTATATACAGATGATATTAAGGGATTTTTTTGAATTTAACTGGAGTTTGATCATGATGGCTTCTATCCTGCTATCTTGAGTTGGTGTGGCTGGGAGGGTAGTGACATTTAGATGATTTCTAAAGAGAATTGCAACACCACCACCTTTTCTTTTGGGACGGTCGAGTCTTACCATATTGAAGCCTTGGGCGTGATCTCAGTGTCTTTAGTGCTAGGTTTTAGCCATGTCTCTGACAGGCAAAGAATATCAAATGCGGTGTGTGAAGGAGGGCATGTAGGTAAGGTACTTTGTTGTTTAGGCTTTGGGTATTCAGATGTCCTATTAAGAAGCTATTATTGGTTTTAGTAATAGGCGCTAGAGGGGAGGGGAGAGAAGGGCCAGGGTTAGGATGGATGTCACCATCTTGAAGAGTAGGATTGCTACATTTGATTGTAAGGTAGTACCTTTGTGAGGTTAGTATTTTGGTTTTATTATCAGATGTTATGACATAGTTGAGATGTCTAAGTCTGTGGAATTTAGGTAGTAGATAGTTGGGGGTAGGAGAATTAAAAGGATATGGAATAAGTGGAAAGAGAAATATGGAGGTGTGTTTGTGAGAGTGGAGAGTTTGGGCATCAAGTGATTTCTCGTAACAGGACAGGAGATAGACAGAGTATAGAGTGGTAAACAGTAGGAAAGAGAGTAAGATTTGGGTTGGCAGGTATGGATGGAAAGTGTATGGCTTGATTGAGAGCCACACTGGACACCACTTTAGGCATAAAGGAAATACTTGTCCTGAGAGAGACCCTGTCAGCATGGAATATAATGAAGGGTTCCACAGCCATACGTGCTTGTAGTTCTGACAGTCTTCTAGCTGAAGTGATGGCTAGAAGCAAAGCTGTTATCCAAGAGAGGAATTTTAAGTCTGCTGATGCTGCAGGCACAAAGTGGTGGGGGGGGGTGAGTTTTTCCAGTACAAAGTTAAGGTCCCAAGCAGGAGTGGGTGCTCTCCTTGGTGGCCTTAAGTTGTTTGCCCCTCTCAGGAACTGTTTGATAAAAGGGTGCGAGAAGAGAGGTGGTTCAGTGTTGTAATGAGCTGAAATGGCTGTGGTATGTATCTTAATGGAGGAGAACGACAGGCCTTTGTGGAGTAGCTCTGTTAAGTAATCCAGGATTAAGGCAAGGAGGGTATAGCTGTGCCCTCTCCTTTAGACAGACTCCAGGAGCAGTACCTTTTCCACTTATCCGCATAGGATTCCCTTGTACTTCTGGCTTCAAGAATGACATCCGGCACCTGCTTGCTTAGAGTTGCTGGGGTAGGATTCAAGGGATAAGCAAAGCTGCAAGATTTAGAGTTTGTAGTTGTGGATGCAAAATCTGCCCCTCCTGCTGAGATAGCAGGGTAGGGTTCTGGTGTAGGTGCCATGGTGGCACCATTGTCAGGCTGCACAGGAGTGGGTACCAGTGCTGGCATGGCCAGTCCGGGGCAATCAGAATTGTCCTCTGTCTGTCCTGTCTTACTTTTGAGCAATACTCTTGGGAGAGGGTGCAGAGGTGGGAATGCATAAATTGAGAGATTTACCCACTGAAAGGATAGGGTATCCACTTCCAGGCCTTGCTGTGAGGGTTCCTGGTACAGAATTTGCTAAGCTGGTAGTTGTAGGGGGAGACAAAAAGGTCCACCTCTGGGTCCCCCATTTCTGAGTCAGAAAACTGAAGGTGCTGGGCTCTAACTGCCACTCGTGTATCTAGGAGGTTTCTGCTTAAGTCGTCTGCCAGTGAATTTTGTTTGCCTGGTTGGAATTGAGCTTGCAGATGGACTTGCATGTCCAAAGCCATGTTCCACAGGGCCATTGGCTACCCTGCAGAGTGGCTAGGAATGGGTCCCCCCTGCTTGTTGATGTACCACATAACTGTGGTGTCTGTTTTTATTAGAAGTTGTCCTGGAAAGAGTAGGGATCTGAATGCTGTCAGGGCGTTCTGTACAGCTAGCATCTCTTTTTGGTTGATATGCAGATGCATTTGACTTGGGCTCCAGTAGCCCTGAATGCATTTGCCGTCCATGTGTGCCCCCCAGGCATAGTCTGATGAGTCTGTGGTTAGGGGTTGGGCGGCATGGGATTGATTAAAGGGCAGTCCCTTGTTGTGGTTGCATACTTCTGCCCACCAAAGGAACTCTGCCCTTAGGGTACGATAGGAATAACTGGTTTCCAGGTCCTGAGAATGTTGGCACCAAAGACTTAAGTACCACTGACGTTTCCTCATATGCAGTCTTGGATATGGAATTAGCAGTATACATGAGGCCATGAACCCCAAGGATTGCAATAGTTTCCTTGCTGATGGCCTACTTCAAAAAAAATGGCCACCAGAACCCAGCTGTCAAAAAGACTTTTTTTTTCTGAAGTGAGGAATGCGATCTGGGATGTTGTGTTCACGCTTGCTCCCAGGAATACAATCTTTTGACTGGGTACCACTTTTGATTTCTTTTCGTTGATTGTGTACCCCAGGGCAGTGAGGAGGTTTTTCACAAATGTCAGGTGCTGCAACAGCAATTCTCGACTGTCCGCCTGAATCAGGCAGTCGTCCAAGTACGGGTAAATTTGGATATTTCTCTGCCGGCAGAATGGAATGGCTGGAGCCAGGCATTTTATGAATACTCTGGGCACAGTGGATAAGCCAAAGGGAAGTCCAGAGAACTGATAATGCATAGATCCGGCCCTGAAAAGTAGATACTTCCTGCATGATTCCCTTACAGAGATGTGCAGCTAGGCTTCTTTTAAGTCTAGGGTGACTAACCAGGCATCCTAGGCTAGCATAGGTAGAAGCTGTTGCAGGGAAAGCATTTTGAATTTTGGTACCACCAGGAAGGTGTTGAGAATTGAAAAATCCAGGATTGGGTGCCAAGAGCCCTCTTTTCAGGGTACCAGGAAAAGTCTGGAATAGAATCCTTGACCTATCTGTTCCACTGGAACTGGATGCATAGCTTTGATGGAGAGCAGGGATAGGACTTTTTCTGCCTCTGCCCACTGGTTTGGGGGAAGGTCTGGGAACCCTTTTGGGGTTGGCAGTGAGTGGAAGTAAAATTTGCACCCCTGGGATACAATGTTGAGGACCCATCAGTCTTTTGTGATGGACAGCCAGTTTTTTGCATGAAGGGCAAATTCTCCTCCTAGGGGGCACAATCAGTTGGGCAGAGGTGGAGAGAGGGGTGGAAAAGTCACGGAGTTTTTTCCGTAAGGAGGTGGCTTATCACTTCCTGCTTTGGGGTGGGGGCACTCCATTGCCCAGATCTATGCATACCCTAAGACTGTAGTCTGGGTGGTCCATTTCCCCTGGGTCTGGTTTGAGATGACCTGAAGAGGGCTGGAAAGGACCAATGTTTGGAAGGGCAATGCTTATTGAATCTAGGAGGTTGCACTTGTAAGAACAGTCTGCATTGACTTAGCTTTTTCTTCCATCTTTTTAAGAACCTCTTCTGCTCTGGTGCCAAACAAACTGTCCTTGTTCAAAGGAGCGTCTAGTATCTTTGATTTGATATGGTCTGGCAAGGTCTGCTCCTTAAGCCAAGAATGTCCTCTTAGTACAGTACCAGTGACTGCTGCCCTGCAAGATGCTTCTAGGGCATCAAAGCCACACTGCAAAGTATGCTTGCTGACTTGGAATGCAGAGTTCATAAGCTCCTGCAATTCTTTATTTTTTGCACAGTCTGTAAAAGTTGCCACTTTTTGTTTAATAAGTTCCATAATATGTTTCTGGTACTTCAGCATGTGAAACTGACAATGCAATGCTCTAATGGCAAGAGTTGCAGAAGTATATACCTTCTTACCCCATCTGTCCAAAGCTCTGGAATCCCTGTCTGAAAGGGTGGGATTCTTGGCTGTAGTTGCCTTGATACCTATAGGCCCCCTGGGAAACGATTTCTGGGACAGCAGTAGAATTTTTGAAAAAACATTTGAGAGTGTCAGGTAATCTGTAGTAACTATTTGGTTTCCTAGGGGCAGGGGGTAAAGTATCAGGAGTAAGGCTAGATTCCATAAAAACATCAACAACAACTTCCTGGGATGGGGGTATTGCTAAAGGCCTGTGTTAAGGCAAATTTAGAAATTCTCTGAGTCTCTTTTTGGACTGAGGATAGTCTTGGTATTTCTAGTGCAAATGCTCTTAAAGTATGTAAGGTTTCACCAAAAGAAAAATCCTCTGGAGGAGAGGCAGAGGGAATAGATTCCTCTGCATCTGAATCCTCAATATGCAGATAAGGGCAGGTCTTCATACTCAAACACCTCAGAGTAAATCGGACTCCTGGTCAGTTGGAAGCTGCACGGGACTGGTCTTTTATCCTCTTAGCAGGGGAAGGCTGACTTCCCCAAATCAACGTAAGGTCTTCTGCCATTCTAAACATTTGTCGTCGTGGTAAGGGAGTAGGTGCATGCGCTTTGGTCGTCGGTTTTCTAGGCATAGCTCATACTCTTGGCCTAAGAAACTCTGTAGTTTTAGATAAAAAAGTTGTCGGTTTGAGTCGAATATCGGTAGTGCGAAGAACTTCCTTGGAAGCCGGTGCCTGCTCAGTGGCTCCAGACCCATCCAAGGTAGAGACATCCGCAGGTTCCATAGTAACAGAGTCGTCTTGCTACATACTGGACTCAGAACGGGTGTCAATAGAGGCCTGCGAATCCACTGAAGCAGGCATCAGGGGCTGCGAAAGCGCCTGAGTACTGGCGAACTGTCAGCTAGTTTAATGGAAGCATCTCCAGCAGTTTTGGACCTGTGTGGTCTGTCTTTATCCTTGTGTTTTTTTTTCAGAATATCGGTAGTGTGATGGCTTACCGAAGCCATGTCAGAATATGGAGATGGAGAGCGAAAGAATTTAGCGACAAAAAGCCATATGACGAATAGTTCGGGCGTTGAACAAGGCACAAATCTGACAGCGAGGTGCATTGTGGTCTGGGCCTAAACAGATGACGCAGTAAGAATGAAAATCCGTGTGTGGTATTTGCTTTCCACAGGCAAGAAATCTTAACTTTTTCTGACATCGGTTAGAGCAAGAAAAAAGGATCCCCAACGGGGTGCTTAGCTTTAGAAGACTTCAGGATTATTCAATTCGTAAATGAAAAACTCAGGTAGCGGCCATCCAGCACTTGCCAACTGCTTCTGCTTCGGGTTCCTCGGCAAGAAAGACTGATGCAATGGCGTTGGTTGCCTGTTTTTATACCCCAGATGGCCTGACATCAGTCCTGGAGCGATAACATCCAACGCAGAAATACTAAGTCTCTGGTATTTGGGCTGACTGAGGGCAACCTGCAGGCAGATAACCAAAGTGTGATGACTGCAGCAGTGAAATACGAACAACATCTACCAACAATGGTAAATTAAGGTTACCTAAAAGGTAGAGAAAGATATTACCAACTACGGTAGGAGACAGCTATCTAAGGAGGTAGAGAAAGAGGAAGAGGTACTACCAATGATGGTAGAGACAGAATACCATACAGTAGGGAAGAAAAGTACAGTTGTGTACACTTACCATAAATGTAGATGTTAGAGTGTACTCACTGTTGCAGTCATTACATTTGGGTAATCTGCTGGCAGGTTGCCCTCAGTCGGCCTGAACATCAAAGTCTTGGGTCCTTGCTGTCTCCTCTTCCATGTTTTCTTGCCTCAGATGTCAGGTGCCCCCCAAATGGGGAGCAAAAATATATATACATGCATATATATATATATATATATATATATATATATATATATATATATACATATACACATATATATATATATATATATATATATACACACACACACATATATATATATATATATATATATATATATATATAAATGCAATTTTAACAACATAAACTTTACCTTCATCTAAAAGCAAATACACCACAAAGGTTGTAGAATATAGTGAAAGAAAGAGAAGTTCTAGAAAAAAGGGGGAAGGCGGGTTTGTAACCCGGACTGCAACAGTGAATACACTCTAACATCTACATTTATGGTAAGTGTACACAACTGTACTAAGTTCTTCGTGTTTCACTGTTGCAGTCATTACATTTGGGCAGAACCCCAAAACTATGGATGGGAGGATGGAGCTAAATAGCATTAGGAGCGCCTATAAGGCCCTGCAGAACTGCAGTGGCAAAGCCTGCCCTGGACTTAGAGAAGAGAGGCAAATGATAATGCTTTGTAAATGTATGAACAGAGCTCCAAGTAGCAGCTTCTAGAATGTCTGATTGGAACTCCTCTGAGAAAAGCTACTGAGGTAGATGCAGCCCTGGTGGAATGTGACCTGATTTCCTTGGGCACCGGTTTACCATGATGCAACTAGCAGAAACAAATGCAGTGGCTTATCCATGTTGAAATAGTCTGCTTTGAAATAGCCTTCCCCTCTGATCCTGCAGCAAATGCCACCAGCAGTTGCTCAGACTTTTAGAGATTTGGACCTGTTTAAGTAGAATCTTAGTTGTCTGTGTACATCCAAGGAATGCAGAATCTGCTCTCCCTTGTTCTGCGGATTTGGGTAAAAAATTGGCAGGTGAATAGTTTGGTTAAGAGCCACACTGGATACCACCTTAGGCATAAAGGAAGGATTGGTCCTGAGGGACACACTGTCCGGATGAAATGTAATAAAAGGCTCCACAGCCATGAGGGCCTGTAGTTCTGAAACCCTTCTTGCTGAAGTGATCGCCAGAAGGAAAGCGGTTTTCCAAGATAAAAACTTTATATCCGCAGTAGCCGCTGGTTCAAAAGGAGGCAGGGTGAGCTTTTCCAGCAGAAAAATTGAGGTCCCATGCAGGAGTTGGTGATCTTCTGGGAGGCCTTAAATTTTTGGCCCCTCTCAGATAACTGTTTTAGCAGAGGATGAGAAAAGATGGGAGGCTCTGTGTTGTAATGAGCCGAGATGGCAGAGAAATGGATTTTTATTAATGAAAAAGATGGGCCCATGTCAAGCATCTCAGTCAAGTATTGTAAAATCTGAGGAATATTTGGCTTTGCTGTGTCTGTTCCTTGTGCTTGGTTCCAAGCACAGAATCTCTTCCATTTATCAGCATAAGATTTTCTAGTACTGGGCCTTCTGGCTTCCAAAATGACATCCATCACAGATCTACTGAGAGGCGTTGTTTGAATAATTACATGATCAGCCACGCTGCCAGGTTCAGAGTTTGGAGCCGATTGTGCAGAATTTGATTGCTCTGCTGAGACAGTAGATGAGGTATTTGAGGCAAGTACCAAGGAGGGAGATGAGACATATTCCTTAGAATTGGGTACCAGTGCTGGCGAGGCCAGTCCGGGGCAATTAGGATCATTTTTGATTTTTCCTGTCTGACCTTTAGTAAGACCTTGGGAAGAAGAGGCTGAGGAGGAAAGGATAGGGCATCCACTTTCCATGCTTGTCTGTGTAAGTCCTTGTGCAGAATTTTTCCAGTTGATAATTTTGGGGAGAGGCAAATGGATCTATGTCAGGACTCCCCCATTTCTCGGTTATCATGCTGAAGACTTGTGGGTCCAGATGTTCTTCGTGTTTCACTGTTGCAGTCATTACATTTGGGAAATCCTGCTGGCAGGTTGCCCTCAGTCAGCCTGAATTCCAAACTCTTGGGTCCTGCGTCAGCTGCTGTCACCCCTTCCCTGACGTCAGGTCGTCAAGGGTATAAAAGAAGCAGCCGACGCCATTTTCTTCAGTCTGTCTTGCCGAGCGGTGCCTGAAGCAGAAGCAGTTCACAAGTGCCGGTCGGCCGACTCCTGAGATTTTCGTGTTAGAGTTTCAGACCCGAAGTCTTCAATAAAGCTAAGTACCCCATTGGGGAAACCTTTTTCTTGCTCCAGACCGATGTCAGAAAAAGTTTATAATTGTATTTCTTGTGGAAAGCAAATACCTCATAAGGAGTTTCATTCTTACTGTATTCCTTGCCTAGGCCCTGATCACAATGTTTCTGGTTGTCGGTTTTGTGCTAGATTTAACCAATGCACTATTAAGCGTCGGTATGATTTTGCTTTAAACTATTTTGGACACTGGTTTAATTATCCAGAAATGTCGTCGGATAGCCATCCGACTACTGGAGTTCACAAAAAACACAAAGAAAATGAGAGAGATAAACAACAGAGGTTCAAAACAGACGACGAAGCTTTTCCTAAGCCAGTCATCGGTTCTCAGTGAGGCACTTTCGCAGCCCCTGACGCCCACTACTTTAGAGTCGCAGGCCGCTACCGACTCCCAAGTGGAGTCGGCTATGCTGCTGGAAACTCAAGGTATTGGAACTTTGGACACTATTCCCTCAGATGGGTCTGGAGCAGCTGAGCAGGCACCGGCTTCTGAGGGTGTATCCAGACCTAAACATCTTTACATTAAACCAACTTCAGCTACAAAGGCAAAGACTAAAGTACCTTCCAAAGCAAAGAAAAACTCAAAAGTCACGTGGACAGGCCTCTATACCCAAAAAACAGATGCTCAAAATGGCCGAAGACTTGATTAACTTGATCAGGGGTTCCCATCCCCCTCCAGATAAGAGGCCTAGGCAAGAGACAGACTATGAATCTTCAGATCAGGTTTTTATTTCTTCTGATTCCTCTTCTGATCAGGAATATTCTATTCCCCCTATGAGGATTCAGATGCTGAAGAATCTATACCTTCAGCTTCTCCTCCAGAGGACTATTCTTTTGGGGAAACCTTGCATATCATGAGGGAGCATTTCCACTGGGAGAGCCAAGATTTTTCAGAATCTAAAAAGAGGCTCAGGGATTTCCTTTTACTACCTCAAAACAGGCCGCTAGCCATTCCACCTGTGTTAGACATTGTAGATCTATGTGTTTTCAGAGTCTAGTCAGACCCCCGACTTCCTACCTCCAGCTCCTGTTAAGCCTGACAAATATTACATGGTTCCTGACTTGCATAAATTCCTTTTTAAACACCCTGCTGCAGACCCAGAAACTATTTCACAGGGTCCCAAAGGAGTTAAGGCTTCCGCTGCAAAAAACCCTACCCCTCAGACAGGGATTCTAGGGCACTGGACAGATGGGGAAAAAAGGTTTACAAATCTGCTACCTTGGCTATAAGGGCCTTACACTGTCAGTTTCATATGCTCAAATCAGCAACATGTCATGGCATTGCTTAAAAACAAAATGTTGTTAAACTCAATGTGCAGAAAACAAAGAAATGTAGGATTTATTGCATGCAGCTGAACTAGTTGGAAAGCATACTTTGCAATGTGGTTTTTATTCTTTGGAGGCCTCCTGCAGGGCCGCAGTTACGGGTTAGGTAATTAGAAGGGATGCTTGGTTAAAGGAACAAAACCTGCCTGATCATGTTAAAGTTAAATTATTAGATGCAACTTTACAGCATGATACTTTGTTTGGTGTTAAGGCAGAAGAGGTGTTAAAGAAAATGGAGGACAAAGCTAAATCTATGCAAACTGTCACAGATGTTTTACAAGTACAGCCACCTAGGTTTAGTAGACACTGGCCTACAAAGAATTGGTCCTTTCCTGTGTCAGACAGACCTCAAAGAGGCAGATCCAGACATCCTAGAAGCAGATCCCAGGCACAAGGTTCATACAGGCCAAAGCAATGGGGTGCTTCCACCTCCAAAGTTGGAGAAGACAAATCACAGCCATACAGGAAACCGTCCCAATGACTTCCCCCTGCTGGCACCAAGCAGTTATGTCCTGGCAGCACCCTTAGGGGGAAAATTAGAACTTTTTTCGCAAAACTGGCACATTATAACCCAGGACAAGTGGTTTCTAAATACAGTGTCACAAGGCTACAAGTTCCATTTCCATAGCCTGCCAAAAGCAAATGGTTGGCCAGATCTCCCAAAAAATCAATGGGCAGAGGCACAAAAATAAGTCTCATCCCTCATGGACATGGGGGCCATTCAACAGGTACCAGAGCAAGAGCTGGGACAAGGATTTTACTCAAGACTGCTCTTGGTACCCAGACAGGACAAGGCCTGGAGACCAATACTGGACCTATCTATTTTGAACACATTCCTGGATATACCAAAATTCAAAATGTTGACATTGCAGCAGCTTCTGCCCATGCTGGGCAAGAATGCTTAGCTTGTGACTTTAGACCTAAAAGAGGCATACCTGCATGTCCCAAACAGACAATCATGCAGAAGATACCTCCGATTCAAGGCTGGCTCAATGCATTAACAATTCTCTGCACTGCTCTTTGGCTTATCTACTGCGCCCAGGGTCTTTACAAAGTGCCTGGCACCAGTAATTGCATTCTGCAGACAAAGAGGAATACAAATATATCCTTACTTGGACAACTGTCTAATTCAAGCAGAGAACAAGGACATTCTTCTACAGCACCTGGCATTTGTGAAAAGGCTTCTAACATGCCTAGGGTACACAGTCAATGAAAAGAAATCAAAACTAGTAGCCTCTCAAGAGATAATATTCCTGGGTGCAAGCTTAAATACACTTGCCCAGATGGCTTATCTCACGCCAGATAAAGACAACTCTATACCTATTTCAAAATGTTGTCAACCAAGGCCCAGTTATCTGTAAGAAAAATTTTGCAGGCGTTGAGCTTCGTGGCATCCTGCATCCTACTAATTCCATATGCAAGACCGCATATGAGGAAACTTCAATGGTACCTAAAATTGTTTGAACTCAACATTGCCATAGCCTGAAAACAATGATTACTCTCATTCCCTGCCTGCACCAGGAATTTCGATGTTGGGCGAAGGCTTGTCACCAGAACAAGGGACAGCCATTCACATTACCCCCCCAGCCAGGCAGACACTAACAACGGATGCTTCAGATTATGCCTGGGGGGCCCACATGGCAGGAAGATGCATTCAGGGCACATGGTCCTCAAACCAAATGCATCTACATATCAACCAAAAGGAGATGCTAGCTGTTCAAAATGCCCTGACAGCCTTCAAGGACCTACTTCATCCGGGACAATTACTGATAAAGACAGACAACACCATGGTCATGTGGTATATAAACAAGCAGGGGGGGCACACATTCTTACCCCCTTTGCAGACTAACAATGACTTTGTGGGACACAGCACTGACTTACAAAGTACATCTGCAGGCACAATTCCTGCCAGGAAAGGAAAACACTCAAGCAGACGGACTAAGCAGAAACCTCATGGATCCCCACGAGTGGCAGCTGGATCCACAAGTCTTCAGCATAACAAGGAAATGGGGATGCCAGGACATAGATTTATTTGCCTCCCCTCACAACTACCAATTAAAATGATTCTGCACAAGGACTTATCACAGACAAGCATTGAAAGTGGACGCCCTATCTTTCAGCTGGAAAAACCTATCAGTATAAGCCTTTCCTCCACTGCCTCTCCTCGTCAAAGTACTCCTAAAGGTCAGACAGGAGAAGCCAAAGATGATACCGATTGCCCCAGACTGGCCATGCCAGTACTGGTATCCAATCCTAAGGAACTTGTCTCAATGCTCAGCTTGGACCTTGCCTCAAATACCTCATCTACTGTCCCAGCAAAACAATCAGATCCTGCACAGCCAACTCAGCACTTTAAACTTGGCAGCATGGCAGATAATGTAGTCATACAAAACACACCTCTCAGTAAAGCTGTGATGGATGTCATTTTGGAAGCCAGAAGGCCTAGTACTAGAAAATCTTATGCTGGAAAATGGAAGAGATTCTGTGCTTGGAAACAGGCACAAGGAACTGATACAGTTGTTCCAAATATTCCTCAGAGTTTGCAATACTTAACTGAGATGATGGACAAAAGCCCATCTTTTTCATCAATTAAAATTCATGCCTCTGCCATTTCGGCTCATTACAATACAGAGCCACCACTTTCTCATCCTTTACTAAAGCAGTACCTCAGAGGAGCCAAAAACTTAAGGCCTCCAAGGAGATCACCAATGCCTGCATGGGACCTCAACTATGTCTTGGAAAAACCCACCCTGCCTCCTTTTGAGCCAGCTGCTACTGCCGACAAAGTTTTGATCTTGGAAAACAGCTCTGCTCCGAGCAATAACTTCTGCAAGATGGGTTTCAGAGCTACAGGCACTCATGGCTGTGGAACCTTTCATCATGTTTTATCCACACAGGGTCTCTCTGAGGACAAACCCAACATTTATGCCTAAGGTGGTGTCCAGTGTGGCTCTTAACCAAACTATTCATCTGCCAAATTTTTATCCAAATCCACAGAACAAGGGGGAGAGAATTCTGCATTCTTTGGATGTACACAGACAACTTAGATTGTACTTGGACAGAACCAAAGTTTTCAGGAAGACAGAGCAATTACTAGTGGCATATGCTGCAAGAACACACGGAAAGGCCATCTCAAAGCAGACTATTTCAAAGTAGATAGGACACTACATTCGTTTCTGCTATTTACACCATGGCAAGCCAGTGCCTAAGGGCATTAGGCCACATTCAACCAGAGTTGCAGCCACTTCAGCAGCTTTTCTCAGGGTAGTACCAACCAAAGACATATTACAGGCTGCTACTTGGAGTTCAGTGCACACCTTTGCAAAGCACTATCATCTGCCACTCTACTCTAAATCCAGGGCAGGCTTTGCCACTGCAGTTCTGCAGGGCCTCATGGCCGCTCCTAATGCGGTTTAGCTCCAGCCTCCCAACCATAGCTTTGGGACTCTACCCAAATGTAATGACTGCAACAGTGAAACACGAAGAACATAGTACAGTGGTGCACACTTACCATAAATGTAGATGTTAGAGTGTATTCACTGTTGCAGTCCGGATTACCCACCCGTCATCCCCCTTTTTTCTGCCGGAACTTTTCTTTCCTTCCCTGATTTATACAACCTGTGTGGTGTATTTGCTTGCAGATGAAGGTAAAAAGTTTATATTGGTATATGTATTTATACATATATATATATATATCATATATAGATATATAGATATATATAGATATATCTATCTATATCTATAATCTATATCATCTATATATATCTATATATCTATATATATATATATATATATATATCTATATATATACCTATATATCTATCTATACATCTATACATCTATATATCTATATATCTGTCTATATATATATATATCTATATCTATATATATCTATATATATCTATATATATATATATATATCTATATATATCTATATATATATATATATATATATATATATATATATCTATATCTATATATATCTATATCTATATATATCTATATATCTATATATATATATATATATATATATATATATATATATATATATATCTATATATATATCTATATATATATATATATATATATATATATACACACACATATATATATATATCTATATATATATATATATATATATATATATAAACATTTTGTCTACCCTTTTAGGGGCACCTGACATCTGGGGCAAAAAAAAACGAAGAAAATGGCGTTGGCTGCTTCCTTTATACCCCTAATGACCTGCCATCAGGGAAGGGGCGACAGCAGCCGACGCAGGACCCAAGACTTTGGAATCCAGGCTGACTGAGGGCAACCTGCCAGCAGGATTACCCAAATGTAATGACTGCAACAGTGAATACACTCAAACATCTACATTTATGGTAAGTGTACACAACTGTACTTTTCCACTCGTGAGGGTCCATAACATTTCTGCTTAGTCTGCCAGACTATTTTGTTTTCCTGGCAAGAATTGAGCTTTAAGATGTACTTGGTAAGTCAGGGCTGTGTCCCACAATGCCATGGCTAGTCTGCTAAGGGGGTAGGAATGTGTACCCCCCTGCTTGTTTACGTACCACATAACCGTGGTGTTGTTAGTTTTTATCAATAGTTGTCCTGGATGAAGTAAATCCTTGAAGGCTGTCAGGGCATTCTGAACAGCTAACATCTCCTTCTGGTTGATATGCGAATGCATTTGTTTTGGGCTCCATATGCCCTGAATGCATCTCCCAGCCAGGTGGGCCCCCCAGGCATAGTCTGATGCATCTGTAGTTAGGGTTTGGGAGGCAGGGGGTAGAGTGAAAGACCATCCCATGTTCTGGTGACATGTCTCTGGCCCATCAAAGAAACTCCTGTTGTAGGCAGGGAATGACAGGAATCACTGTTTCCATACTGTGACAATGTTGACTCCATAAACTTTTTAGATACCACTGTAGTTTCCTCATATGCAGTCTTGCATATGGAATTAGTAGAATGCAGGATGCCATGAACCCCAAAGCCTGCAGAATTTGTCTTGCAGATAACTGGGTTTTTGTTGCCATCAGTTTGAAGTAAATAGTCAGTTGCCTTTGTTTGCCTGGCGTAAGGTAAGCCATCTGGGCAGTTGTATTCAAGCTTGCACCCAGGAATGTAATTTTTTGAGAGGGTACCAGTTGTGATTTCTTTTCGTTTATTGTGTACCCTAGGCATGTTAGAAGCCTTTTTACAAATGCCAGATGTTGAAGAAGAATGTCCTTGTTTTCTGCTTGAATAAGACAGTCATCCAAGTAAGGATAGATTTGTATGGTTCTTTGTCTGCAAAATGCAATTACTGGTGCCAGGCACTTTGTAAAGACCCTGGGCGCAGTAGATAACCAAAGGGCAGTGCAGAGAATTGGTAATGCATAAAACCAGCCTTGAAGTGGAGGTATCTTCTGCACAATTCCCTTATTGGGATATGCATGTATGCCTCAAGTCTAGAGTCACTAATCAACCGTTCTTGCCCAGCATGGGCAGAAGCTGTTGCAAAGTCAGCATTTTGAATTTTGGGATGTCCAAGAATGTGTTCAAAATCGATAAATCCAGTATTGGACTCCATGCATTGTCTTTTCTTGGTACCAGGAACAGTCTTGAATAAAACCCTTGCCCTTTTTCCTGTTCTGGTACTGGTTGAATAGCCCCCATATCCATGAGGGACATGATTTGTTTCTGTGCCTCTGCCCATCGATTTTGTGGCAGATCTGGCCAACCATTTGGAATTGGCAAGGTATGGAAATGAAATCTGTACCCCTGGGATACTATGTTTAATACCCACTTGTCCTAGGTTATTAACTGCCAATTTTGAGCATGAAGTGCTAATTTTCTCCCCTAAGGGGGCTGCCAAAAGATAAGTGCTTGGTGATGGCAGAGGGAAGTCATTGAGACTGCTTACTGTAGGGTTGTGCTTTGTTTCCTCCAGATTTGGAGGTAGAGGCACCCATTGCTTTGACCTGTAAGAATCCTGTGATTGGTATCTAGAGCCTTTTGAGTGCCTGGATTTGCCTTGTGAGGCTCTGTTGGACACAGGAAAGGACCATTTTTGTAGGCCAGTGTCTACTGAATCTGGGTGGCTGCACTTGTAAGAAATATTTTACAGTTTGCATAGATTTAGCTTTGTCTTCCATTTTCTTTAAAACCTCTTCTGCCTTGTTACCAAACACAGTATCATGCTGTAAAGGTGCATCCAACAATTTAGCTTTAACATGATCAGGCAGATTTTGCTCCTTGAGCCAGGCATGTCTTCAAATCACAGATCCAGTAACTGTGGCCCTGCAAGAGGTCTCCAAGGAATCAAAACCACATTGCAAAATATGTTTTCCAACCTGTTCTGCTGCATGCAACAATTCCTGTATTTCTTTATTTTCCACACATTCAGAAATCAACATCATTTTCTGTTTCAATAATCCCAGAACATGCTGTTGATATTTAAGCATATGAAACTGGCAGTTTAAGGCCCTAATTGCCAAGGTTGTAGATGTATAAACCTTCTTTGCCCCATCTATCCAGCACCTTGGAATCTCTATCAGGGGTAGGATTCTTGGCTGTAGAGGCCTTTACACCTTTGGGACCCTGTGAGATAGTATCAGGGTCAGCAGCAGGATTAAAAATAAAAATTTGTGGGAGTCAGGAACCCTGTAATACCTGTCTGGCTTACTAGGTGCCGGAGGTAGGGAATCAGGAGCCATGCTTGATTCCAAAAACACATCATCAACAATGTCTAATACAGGAGGTACAGCCAAAGGCCTATGCTGAAGAAGGAAATCCCTAAGCCTCTTTTTTGATTCAGAGAAATCCTGACTCTCCTAATGAAAATGTTCCCTTAGTATGCAAGGTTTCTCCAAAAGAATAATCTTCAGGACGAGATGCAAATGGGATGGATCTTCTATATCTGAATCCTCATAGGGTGGTATAGAAAATTCCTGATCAGAAGAGGAATCAGAAGAAATAGAAACCTGATCTGAAGATTCATAATCAGTGTTTTGCCTAGGCCTCTTATCAGGAGGAGGTTGGGAACCCCTGATCAAGGTAATTAAGTCTTCAGCCATTTTGATCACCTGTTTTTTAGGCATAGGGGCCTGAGCATGTCACTCATGCGTTGATTTTTTAGCCTTAGAAGTTGTTTTTGAAGCTGGCGTCGGTTTTATATAGAAATGTTGAGACCTGAAAACGCCCTCAGAAGCCGGTGGCTGCTCAGCGGCTCCGGACCCATCCGAGGGAGAGACATCTGCGGGTACAATACTCTGAGAATCTCGCGGCATGCCGTACTCCGCATGGGTCTCTGTAGAGGCCTGTGACTCAAAAGTAGCGGGCATCAGGGGCTGCAAAAGCACCTGAGTACTGGCGAACTGGCGATTGGCTTAGGAGAAGCTTAGTCTGTTTTAGACCTCGACGGTCTGTCTCTGTCCTTTTCTTTGCGTTTTTTGTGAACTCCGGTAGTCGGACTGCTATCCGATGACATTTCAGGGTAATTAAATCGGTTTCCAAAATATTTTGAAGCAAAGATATACAGACGCTTAATAGCGCATTGGTTAAATCTAACACAATACCGACAGCAAGGCACGTTATGATCTGAGCCTAGGCAAGGAATACAGTACAAATAAAAATCCTTATGAGGTATTTGCTTCCCACAAGTAATGCAATTATTAACTTTTACTGACATCGGTAAGGAGCAAGAAAACGTTTCCCAATGGGGTACTTAGCTTTAATTGAAGACTTTGGTTCTGAAACTCGAATGCGAAAATTTCAGGAGTTGGCTGACCGGCACTTGCGAACTGCTTCTGGCACCACGTGGCAAGAAAGACTGAAGAAAATGGTGTCGACTGCATGTTTTATACCTCTGATGTCATCGAAGAGGAGACAGCAACCGACGCAGGACCCAAGACTTTGATATTCAGTCCGACTGAGGTCAACCTGCCAGCAGATTACCCAAATGTAATGACTGCAACAGTGAAACACGAAGAACATCACTCACTCTACCAGAAAGTGGGTAGAAGGGATAAAGAATATACAAATATATATCTAGATATAGAAAAAGTTAAGATTAACTACTAACAGAAGAAAGTTTTACTTAGCTGTATCAGAAAATGGCTAATGCATCTTGCAACAAGAGATGCAAACGAGATCTGGGGTAATATGAACAGGGATACTGTGGGTAGAGCCTTAGCTTGAGCGTTTTTGGCTGGCATGAGCTACGTAATGGCTAAGCCAGTTCCGATGATCGGAACCGTAACCCAAAGGTCAAAGATAAATGAAGATTGACAACATTAATTCAAATTCTTCCGAACTATAACCAAATTCTAACACAAAACTTGCACATGCAACCGTGATTATTCAATATCCTGAAGGCTAACATAATAGAAGCAAACAGCCTCTTACCTTGTTTGTAAAACTATTGCCCTCCTTATCACAGCGTACTACATTAGCGGAAGCCAAACATTTCTTGTTAGCTATTGCTGCTGGAATTACTGCAGCAGGGTCAGCTGACAGTTGAGAATAAAAAAACAATCTGAACAGACGTTATACAGGTTATTAACTTTCCTTGGAACTACAGTCAGTGAGTCAGAAGCCTAGCAGGCAGCTTCTAGAAAGCATCTTAAACAGCTGGCAAAATGGGAGGAATACATGTAGAATCAAGAATCGCATCCTCTAATAGATCATAAAATCTGCCCAGTTCTGGGGGAGCCCGTTTACTCCCAAGCAAAAACATCCAAGTCTAACAGCAGTCTCAGCAAAGGAAAAATTGTCCAGAATTAACTTACAGGTACATAGTAAATATTAGGCAATTTGTCTGCAGACCACTGAGAATCAGACTTTGTAGTTTCTGCTTGTGAGGTAAACACCTTAACAATTAAGCCAACCACCAACAACATTGGGATGCTGAATGAAAAATATTGGTAATGACACAGAAGTCAAACGTCTTGCATTTATTTATTTATTTTAATTTCTTAAGAGTTCATTCCAAGCTTCACCCAGCACAGCATGGCTGCTTTCCCCCTAAAAGGGACTCACCTAATGTGAGATCAAACCCACAACCCTGACATTAAGGGTCTCAATCTACCAAGTGAGCAAGATGGACTACTAAAATGTACACTCGCGGTAGGCCTGGCCATGGTTTCAGCCGAAACCGCGGCCAGCGTGTGTCGGTCCTTGTCCTTCCGTTTCTTAATCAAATGTGAAGTCGGAGTCTCCAACGGCATATTGTACGAAAAACTAGCCCCAAAAAATTCCTCTGCAAACTCCGCCCGATGTCTAAGAGTGCGTCGGTTGAAGGAAGCACAGGCTGAACAGGCCGAGACGTCGTGGCCTGGGCCTAGGCAGGGGAGGCAGTAAGAGTGGAAATCCTTATGAGGTATTTGTTTCCCACAAGTTAAACAATTATTAACTTTATCTGACATCGGCTGAGGCAAGAAAGAGTCCCAACGGGTATTTAGCTTTGAAGTCACGGTAGCTGAATTACAGGAGCTGGCCGACCGCACTTGCGAGCTGCTTCTGCTCGCACCACGGCAAGAAAGACTGAGGAAGATGGCAAGCTGACTCTTATACCCCAGGCGCTCTGACGTCGGGGAAAGGGCGACATCAGCCGACGCCAGACCCAGACTTTGGAATACGGCCGACCGAAGGGCTGCCTGAGGCAGGACAACCTATATGTGATGACTGCAGATGCATCCTTGAAGGACATCTCCATTGATGCTGTCTAGATAAGTATGCATCCTTAGCATCTTCCACAGAAGGCATCAAGCACAGTCTTCTGATAGCAGGAAGTCCCAATATCTCTTATCAGCTCACCTGGAAATGCCTTGGGATCACACAGAATGGGTCGAAGGCTGCTGGGTGGGGGGACAGGAAAATCTAGTCAACCCTGCTTTGCTGTTACCTCTGTGACCTTCACCAAGACAACTTATTTATAAAAATGGATAAAGTTGCTTCACAGTCCCTGTACCAACAGCTGCAATAACAATGCACAAGTACAATTCACACATGACAATGCAAAGTGCAATAGGTATACCTAGTATAGCCAACATGTTTAAAATTGGCCCTGAAGGTTAAAAAAAAAAGGCGGCCCCAAACTAACAACTGAAGAGGTTAAAGAGATCGGTTGAAGTGTCCACAGAAATAAATATTCACCATAAAAAAATCTCAATCTTTTCAACTCCAAACAGTTGAAAATTAACCTATTCTATTTAAATTAGGCTAGCTGGCAGTTAAGGTTCACAGAAGACAGCTTTAAAGAAGCAGATGCACAGAAAAGGTGGGGATTCAACACTTTAATGGTCAAATGTGAAGTCACCTTTACTCTTATGTAAAAACATAACAGATGTCTTTATTTAAAGCAGTGGTCTTACACTAACCACTGGTGCTCTACAAGGACTAGCAAACTCGTGAAAGATCCACAGTCTCAAAGATAAAAATTAATGCACTGTGCGTTGCTAGAATAGTGCACTTGCTTCCCTCATCTATAGTTATGTCAGTTTGACAGCTGCTTGACGTTCGAGGGCAGTACAACTGAGATCCTAGACTTAAACAAGGTAAGGCAATTATAAATGGGAAGAAAATTTGTACCTGCACAACTGATGAAGAAACAATAGGTTATTAAAGATCAATGAAGCAGCATAAACATACTTAACATTGATAAAATAAAATTATTTCTGCTTATTTCAGAAGTTATGAGACCAGCGACTGGTGTCAGAACCATGACTTTAAGCTCAATGCCAAAAAATCTGTCGTCATCCCCTTTGGGAAAAACCCGGTTCCCATGAATTACCACATCAATGGTAGTCCACTGAACACAGAAGGCGTTATAAGAGATCTGGGAACACAGGCTGACAGCAACCTCTCTTTTGAGCACCACATTGTCACTGTGGTCAGAAAGTCCTCCTATGTGGCACATCTCATAACTAAGGGTTTTGCATCCAAGAAGAAAGAGGTCATTGTCTCCCTCTACTCTTCCCTCATTAAGCCAATCATCGAGTACAATGCCCCATTTAGCATGTACCTCACTAAACACCTACAACAACGGCAGAGGCCACAAAAGTACCTCACAAAGAGGATCCAAGGCCTTCAACACTTGTCCTATACAGACAGACTCAAAAAAACTCCACCTACTCTCTGTCTCATATTGCCTACTTACAGGCGATCTCTGCTTGACATACAAAGCCATGTCTGATCCAGCTCTGTTAGAAATGCTACATCTAAAAGAAATCCCAATCCCTCCGCACCACACACTCCAGTGACCTCAACCTCATTACCACAATCAATAGAACATGCTGGAGGGACAGGTTCATAACCCAGAGACTGCCCTTGCTATGGAACAGACTTCCCATACATGTCAAACAGAGCACCTCACTGCCCCCTCTTCAAGAGAGACCTTCATGAGTGGAAGGGAAATAGGAAATTCACCCCAGGGATCACTCCAGTGGCTCTACTCGACAGAGACACTGGGAACTAATGTCGGGTAGCACGATGTCAAGGTAAATCCTATGGGCTAAGTTTGTAAATGCTCCAGGGCCATTAGCCTAGTACACACCTATGAACCCGCAGACTGTTCAGTAAATAGTGTCCAGGACTGTAAAGAAAACACCAAAAACACAAAAAAACACAAAAATGGTTGGAAAAAGATTTTTTTTTTTTTTTTTTTTTTTTAAGAAAATAAAGAATGTTTTCTTTCTCAGGCTACTGGGCATTAGCAGACTTGGCATATTCTACTCTCCCAAAATACATCAGCTGAAACCGTAGGACTCGGCAGTAACAGTTACTGCTCCAGAATATGGGACTTGGCTTGATGACTATCTACTGAAATAAGTGGGGGATGTGTTACTCAAACAGCATAAACACACATTGTTCTTTCAGTTTAGCAGGGTATCTCAGTACTGAATGCAATTTTTTAAATCACTTTGGCAGTATATTCCTCTGACCTGTGCAAAGTACCTAATCAGGGCATGAATGGTCGTCACAGACTGCCATTAACTCAGCTCACTGCTGACTGATCAGCAAGTCATATCTTCCTAGATGTGCAGTACAATATGTAATGAATGTCACACTCACCTGCCTGAATGGATTTATCCATCTGTCTATATATAATCACCTGGAAAAACATACAATCTAATGTATTACAGAAATACAGCTTCAGTAACTCACTATGTAAGAAGGGTATGAAATCAGTCAACTATCACACTACTGCTAAAACTGAATGAGCGTGCATAATGTACAGTTGTGTACACTTACCAGAGTGTATTCACTGTTGCAGTCTTCACATTTGTGTTATCCTGCCAGGGGTAGCCCTCAGTCAGCCAGAATACCAGAGGCTTAGTATTTATGCGTCGGTTGCTGTCCCTCCAGGACTGACATAAGGTCGTCAGTGGTATAAAATCAGGTAGCCGACGCCATTACATCAGTTTTTCTTCCCCCAACTGTCAGGAGCCCCCAAATAGGGAGCTAGGTTATGGTGGAAGAACACAACCAGTAGAAAGAAAATACCAAAAATTCCCTGTAATGAGAGAGGAAGAGAGAGAGAGAGAGAAGGGGGATGGAGGGGGGGGGGGACCAGGACTGCAACAGTAAATACACTCTAACATCTGCATTTATGGTAAGTGTACACAACTGTACTATGTTCTTCGTGTTTCACTGTTGCAGTCATCACATTTGGGTTAATTCCCAAAGCTGAAGAAAGGGCTGGAGTGAGTCGAAAACTGGAGGCTGGCTAGGATGCCCTGCATGACTGTGGTGGCAAAGCCCTCCCTGGATTTGGAGAAGATAGGCAGATAATAATGCTTGGTGAAGGTATGAACAGAAGTCCATGTTGCAGCCTCCAGGATGTTCCTGGGGAAAACCCCTCTCAGAAAAGCTGCAGAGGTGGGGGTTGACCTGGTGGACTGAGTCCTGACCCCCTTTTGGGACGGTTTCCTGTGCTGTTTGTAGCAGAAATGGATGAAGTGTGCTATCCATTTGGAGATTGTTTTGTTTGTTTGGATATGGCCTTGCCCTCTGCCCCTGCTGTGAAGCGGACTAGCAATTGGTTAGTTTTTCTAACAGATTTAGTCCTTTCCAGATAGAATCTGAGCTGTCTGTGCACATCTGAAGAGTGTAGAATCCTTTCCTCCTGGTTTTGTGGGTTAGGGAAAAAATGTGGGCAAATGAATGGATTGGTTGAGAGCCACACTGGACACCACTTTAGACATGAAGGATGGGTTAGTCCTGAGGGAGACCCTGTCAGCATGGAAAACGATGAAGGGCTCTACAGCCATGAGTGCTTGTAGCTCTGAAACTGTTCTAGCTGAAGTGATGGCCAGAAGCAAGGCCGTTTTCCAGGTGAGGAATTTTAACTCTGCTGAAGCTGCAGGTTCAAAGGGGGGGGGGGGGTAGGGTGACCTTTTCCAACACAAAGTTAAGGTCCCAAGCTGGTGTAGGAGCTCTTCTGGGTGGCCTTAGTTGTTCGCCCCTCTTAGGAACGGTTTGATGAGAGGGTGTGAGAAGAGAAATGGCTATGTGCTGTAATGAGCAGAGATGGCAGAGGCATGAAATTTAATAGAAGAGAAGGATAGACCTCTGTGCAGTAGGTCTGCTAGGTAATCCAGGATGAGAGATAGGGAGGGCTGTGCTGTTTCAGGTCCCTAAGCATGTCTCCAGGTGCAAAACCTTTTCCACTTGTCAGTATAGGATTTTCTAGTACTGGGGCATCTGGCGTCACGTATAACATCTAGGACTTGTTTGCTTAGGTTGGCAGCTTGGGGAGAGGTCAGGGAATAAGCCAGGCTGCCAGGATGAGGGTCTGCAATTGGAGATGGATGAATTTGCCATTCTTCTGGGTTCAGAGTGTTGGGATCTGGTGCCATGGTGGCAGGGGTGACAGGCTGTGCAGCAGTGGGTGCCAGTGTTGGCATGGCCAGTCTGGGGCAATCAGGATTGCTCTCGGTTTTTCCTCCCTTATTTTGAGCAGTTCCCTTGAAATAAGTGGTAGAGGCGGAAATGCATAGACCGAAAGGTTTACCCACTGGAAGGATAGAGCATCCACTTTCCTGGCCTTGCTGTGAGGTTCCCTGGTGCAGAATTTGCTGAGCTGATGACTGGAGTGGGAGTCAAAGAGATCCACCTTGAGGGTGCCCCATTTCTGGGTTACAAGGATGACGGTTCTGTGGTCTAGCAGGTTTCTGCTTAAGTTGTCTGCCAGAGAGTTTAGGGAGCCTGGCAGGAATTGTGCTAGCAGATGTAGTTGCATGGCTGAGGCCGTGTGCCAAAGGGTCATGGCGAGCCTGCAGAGAGGATAAGAGTGAGTCACTCCCTGCTTGTTGATACACCACATCACTGTGGTGTTGTCTGTTTTGATCAGTAGAGGCCCCAGGGAGAGTAGGGGTCTGAAAGCTGCCAGGGCGTGCTGAACAGCTAGCATTTCTTTTTGGCTGATGTGCAGATGTATTTGATTTGGGCTCCAATGGCCCTGAATGCACCTGCCATCCAGGTGTGCACCCCAGGCATACTCTGATGTGTCTGTGGTGAGGGTCTGGGCGGCATGGGGTTGTGAGAAGGAAAGTCCCTTGTTGTGGTTGCATGCTGCTGCCCACCAAAGAAAATCTTTCCTTAGACAAGGCATCATTGGAATGACAGTTTCCAGGTCTTGAAAGTGTTGACACCAAAGGCTTTTTAGGTACAACTGTAGTTTCCTCATATGCAGTCTAGCATATGGAATGAGTAGAATGCAGGAGGCCATGAACCCTAGAGCTTGCAGGACTTTCCTTGCAGATAACTGCGTTCTGGTGGTAACATGAGAGAAGTAGTCTTTCAGGTAGACTTGTTTTTCTGGAGTAAGGAAGGCCATCTGGAATACTTTGTCCAGGCTTGATCCCAGGAATACAATTTTTTGTGTGGGTACTAGTTTTGATTTCTTTTCACTGATAGTATACCTCAGGGAGGTCAGTAGGTCCTTTACAAAGGTCAGGTGCTGCAACAGTGTTTCCTGACCATCTGCCTGAATCAGGCAATCGTCTAAGTAGGGGTAACATTTGAATATTTCTTTGTCTGCAAAAAACAATGGCTGGAGCCAGGCATTTTGTGAATACTCTAGGAGCAGTGGATTAGCCAAAGGGAAGTACAGAGAACTGAAAGTGCATAGATCCTGCCCAGAAGAGCACATATTTCCTGCCAGATTCCCTGACTGGGATGTGTAGGTAGGCCTCTTTTAGGTCTAGGGTGCTTAACCAAGCATCCTTGGAAAGCACATCAAGAAGCTGCTAGAGGGTGAGCATTTTGAATTTTGGCATCAACAGAAAGGTGTTTAGAATGGATAGACAGAGGATTGGGCGCCAGGTGCCCTCTTTTCTGGGTACCAGGAAGAGTCTGGAATAAAAACCTTGGCCTATCTGGTCTGCAGGTACATGCCGTATTGCCCTCATGGAGAGCAGGGAAAGGACTTGCTTTTTGGCCTCTGCCCACTGTTTTGGAGGAAGATCTGGGAACCCTTTTGGGGTTGGCAGAGTGTGGAAATAAAATTTGTAACCCTGGGACACTATGTTGAGGACTCATCGGTCGTTGCTAATAGAGGCCCAGTTGCTTGCATGGAAGGAGAGTTTTCCTCCTACGGCACAAGCAGGTGGGCAGAGGTAAGGGGTGGAGGGGAAAAGTCATTGAGTTCTTACCATAAGGGGGTGGCTTAGCACTCCCTGTTTTTGAAGGAGGAGGAAAGTACAGTTGTGTACACATACCATAAATGTAGATGTTAGAGTGTATTCACTGTTGCAGTCATTACATTTGGGTAATCTGCTGGCAGGTTGCCCTCAGTCAGCCTGATAAACAATATCTTGGGTCCTGCGCCAGTTGCTGTCCCTTCTTCCATGACGTCAGGTCGTCAGGGGTATAAAACATGCAGCCGACACCATTACATCAGTTTTTCTTGCCCCAGATGTCAGGTGCCCCCCAAATGGGGACCAAATAAAATTAAAAACACAAAAATATACCACCAACCAAAAGCAAATACACCAAAAAGGCTTTTAAGCATAGTAAAAGAAAGTGGAGGTATAGAAAGAGAAAAACAGGGGGCTGGAGAGAGGGTAACCAGGACTGCAACAGTGAATACACTCTAACATCTACATTTATGGTAAGTGTACACAACTGTACTATGTTCTTCATGTTTCACTGTTGCAGTCATTACATTTGGGTAGATTCCCAAAGCTATGGTTGGGAGAGGATGGATTTATACAGCATTAGGACCAGCTATAAGGCCCTGCAAGACAGCAGTGGCAAAGCCAGCTCTGGATTTAGAGAAAATTGGTAAATGATAATACTTGGTGAAAGTATGTAGTGAACTCCAGATAGCAGCTTTTAGAATATCCCTGGTAGGAACACCTCAGAGAAAGGCTGCAGAAGTAGATGGAGCCATGGTGGAATGAGATTTGATCCCCTGGGGGATAGGTTTTCCATGGTGCTTATAGCAGAAATTAATGCAATGGCTTATCCATTTAGAAATGGTTTGTTTTGAAATAGCCCTCCCCTCTGCCCCAACAGCAAATGCCACTAGTAATTGTTCAGATTTTCTTCGAAATTTAGTTCTGTCCAAGTAAAATCTAAGTTGTATGTGCACGTTCAAGGAATACAGAATCCGTTCCCCTTTGTTCTGTGGAGTGGGATAGAAGGTTGGCAAATAAATGAACTGGTAAGAGCTACACTGGAAACCACCTTGGGCATGAAGGATGGATTGGTCCTTAGAGATGCCCTGTCTGCATGAAAGATGATGAAAGGCTCCACTGCCATAAGGGCCTGTAATTCAGATATCCTTCTAGCTGAAGTGATTGCTAATAGGAAGGCTATTTTCCAAGAAAGAAATTTTAAGTCTGCAAGTAGCAGCTGGCTCGAAATGAGGTAAAGTGAGCTTCTCCAAAACCAAGAGAAGGTCCCAGGCAGGGGTAGGAGCTCTCCTGGGTGGTCTCAAGTTTTTTGCCCTTCTGAGATACTGCTTGAGCAGGGGATGAGAAAAAAGGGGTGGTTCTGTGTTATAGTGATCTGAAATAGCTGAAGCGTGGATTTTAATAGAGGAAAAAGACAAGCCCTTGTGAAGCATCTCAGTTAAGTATAGCAAAATCTGAGGTAAATTGGGTGCTGCTGTGCTCATCCCTAAAAATTGGCTCCAGGCACAGAATCTTTTCCATTTGTCAGCATAAGATTTTCTAGTACTAGGTCTTCTCGCCTCCAAGATGACATCCATCACAGGTTTGCTGAGGAATGCTAAGGATGAATTTAAGTGATTAGTCAAGCTGCAAGGTTCAATGTTGGGAGCTGAGGGTGCAGAATTTAGTTCTCCTGCTGAGACAGCAAGGAAGGTGTCCGAGGCAGGTGCCATGAAGACATTTGTGACACACTGCGCACGAGTGGGTACCAGTGTTAGTGTGGCCAGTCTGGAGCAATCATTTTTGGTTTGTTCTGTTTGACTTTTAGCAAAACTTTGCAGAGCAGAGACAGAAGGGGAAAGGCGTAGACTGATAGGTTTTTCCAGCTGAAGAACAGAGCATCCACTTTCCAGGCATTTTTGTGAGGAGTCCTTCTGCAAAATATGTCCAACTAGAAGTTCTGGGGGGGGACAAATAGATACATGTCTGGGCTCCCTCATTTGCTTGTCAACATGTTGAAAATTCGTGGTTCCAGTTTCCACTCGTGTGGGTCCATGAGATTTCTGCTTAGCCCGTCTGCCAGTGAATTCAGTTTTTCTGGCAGGAACTGAGTTTGTAGTTGCACTTGGTAGCTCAAGGCAGTGTTCCACAATGCCATGGCTAGTCTGCAGAGGGGGTAGGAATGTGTACCCCCTGCTTTGTACCACATAACCATGGCGTTGTCCGTCTTTACCATTAGTTGTCCTGGATGAATGTAGTCCTTGAAGGCTGTCAGAGCATTCTGTACAGCTAACATTTCTTTTTGATTAATATGTAAGTGCATTTGATTTGGGTTCCATTTGCCCTGAATGCACTTCCCTGCCAGGTGAGCCCCCCATGCATAGTCTGATGAGTATGTAGTTAGGGTTTGGGCGGCAGGGGGTAGTGTGAATGGCAGTCCCTTGTTTTGGTGGCAGGCCTCTGCCCACAATAGGAACTCCAGGCGTAGGCAAGGTATGATAGGAATCATTGTTTCCAGGCTGTGACAATGATGGCCCCATAGACCTTTTAAGTACCACTGAAGTTTCCTCATATGCAGTCTTGCATATGGAATTAGAAGAATGCATCAGGCCATGAACCCCAAGGCTTGCAGTATTTGTCTTGCAGATAGAAGGGCTTTTGTGGCCACTTGTTTGAAGTAAGTTACCAAGTGAATTTGCTTTTCTGGCATGAGGAAAGCCATCTGGGCAGTTGTATTCAAGCTTTCACCCAGGAATGTAATCTGTTGACAGGGTACCAGTTGTGATTTATTTTTGTTTGTGGTGTACCCCAGACAAGTTGGAACCCTTTTTACAAATGCCAGAAGAGTTAGAAGTACGGCCTGGTTTTCTGCCTGAATTATACAATCATCCAGGTATGGATATATCTGAATATTTCTTTGCCTGCAAAATGCAATTACTGGAGCCAGGCACTTTGTGAATACCCTGGGCACAGTACACAAGCCAAAGGGCAGTGCAGAGAACTGATAATGCAAGTAGCCTGCTTTGAAGCGTAGGTATCTTCTGCAAGATTCTCTGATTGGGATATGCAGGTAAGCTTCTTTTAAATCTACAGTTGCCAACTAGGCATCTTTTCCTAGCATAGGAACTAACTGGTGAAGAGTCAGCATCTTGAATTTTGGAATGTCCAGAAAAGTGTTTAGAGTAGACAGGTCCATAACTGCGCGCCATGATTTGTCTTTTCTGGGTACCAGGAAAAGCCTGGAATAGAAACCTTGTCCTTTTTCCTCTTCTGGTACCGGTTGAATAGAACCCATGTTTAAGAGGGGAAAGTACTTGTTTCTGAGCCTCTGCCCCCCAAGGTGTGGCCACCTATTTGGTGCTGGCAACGTCTGGAAATGAAATCTGTATCCCTGGGACACTATATTTAAAACCCATTTATCCTGGGTTATGAGTTCCCAGTTTTTTTGCATGAAGAGCAATCTTTCCCCCCAAAGGGGCGGATAAAAAGGTAAGTGCTTGGCAATTTTAAAGGAAAGTCATTGCGACTGTTTACCACGGGTGGGGGGGGGTCTTGTTATTTCCAGATTTGGAAGTGGAGACCCCCCATTGCTTAGTTCTGAGAGTCCCCTGGGACTGAAACCTGGTGCTTTTGGTGTGTCTGGGTTTGGCTTGAGAGGATCTGGAAGGAGCTGGAAAGGACCAATTCTTATTAGGCCAGTGCCTACTAAATCTTGGAGATTGCACTTGTAAGAAATCGTTCACAGTTTGCATAGATTTAGCTTGATCATCCATCTTTTTTAGAACTTCTTCAGCCTTATTGCCAATCAGGCGGTCCTGATTTAAAGGAGCATCCAACAATTTTGCTTTAACATGATCAGGCACAGATTTACTCCTTAAGCCAAGCATGCCTTCTAAGCACAGACCCAGTAACAGCAGCCCTGCAAGAGGCCTCTAAAGAATCAAAACCACATTGCAAAGTATGTTTTCTAACTTGTTCAGCAGAATGCAATAAATCCTGTAAATCTATTTTCCACACAGTCAGAAATCAACATCATTTTCTGTTTAAGCAGTCCAATAAATATGCTGTTGATATTTTAACACATGAAATTGGCAGTTTAAAGTCCTGATTGCCAAAGTTGCAGAAGTATAAACCTTTTTACCCCATCTATTCAGCTCCCTGGAGTCTCTATCAGAAGGGGCAGGATTTTTTGCAGTAGAAGCCTTAATGTCCTTGGGCCCCTGAGAAATGGTTTCTGGATCCACAACAGGATTTTTGAAAAGGAACTTGTGGGACCCAGGAACCCTGTATTATCTCTGTCAGGTTTACTAGGAGCCGGAGGCAGGGAATCAAGGGCCATACTGGATTCTGAAAACACATCAACAATGTCTAGTACAGGAGGTATAGCCAAAGGCCTATGCTGAGGTAGAAGAAGGAAATCCCCAAGCCTCTTTTTTGATTTGGAAAACTCCTGACTTTCCCAGTGGAAGTGCTCCCTTAAGGTATGTAAAGTTTCTCCAAAAGAAGAGTCCGCAGGGGGGAAGCAGAGGGAATGGAATCCTCTGCATCAGAATACTCATAAGCAGGTATGGACAAATCCAGGTCATTGGAAGAATCAGAAGAAACAGAGTCCTGATCAGAAGACTCATAGTCAAGCTCAGCCCTAGGCCTCTTAGAAGGGGGGGGGAGGGTTGACTACCCCTGATTAGAGTAATAAGATCTTCAGCCATTTTGATCATTTGTTTTTTTTAGGCATAGGGGCCTGAACATGTGGCCTGGGCATCTTTATTAGACATAAATCGAGATTTAGGCCTTCGTATAGAAAGTGGAGTAGGTTTAATATGCAAGTCTGTAGGCCTGAATACACCCTCAGAAGCCGGTGACTGCACGGCGGCTCCGGACCCATCCACGGTAGAGACATCCGTGGGTTCCATAGGTGAAGCATCTTGCGGCATGCCGGACTCCGAATGGGTCTCAGTAGCGACCTACCAGTCAGAAATAGAGAGTATCAGGGGCTGCGAAAGTGCTTCACTGAGTACCGGTGAACTGGTGACTGGCTTAGGAGAAGAGTAGTCAGCAATTTTGGACTTCGACAGCCTGTCTCTTTTTCTTTGCGTTTTTTCGAAATTCCGGTAGTCTTATGGCTAACCAACATAATTTCTGGATAATTAAACAGATAACCAAAATATTTAGAGGCAAAAATGTACCGATGATAGTGCGCTGATTAAATAAAGCACAAAACCGACAGCAAGGTACGTCGTGGTCAGGGCCTAGGCAAGGAATGTAGTACAAATGAAAATCTTTGAGGTATTTGCTTTCCACAAGTAATGCAATTATTAATGTTTACTGACATCGGTAAGGAGCATGAAAAAGTTTCTCCAACGGGGTACTTACCTTTAAGTTGAAGACTTCGGTTCTGAAACTCGAAAATGAAAATTTCAGGAGTCAGACGACCGGCACTTGTTAACTGCTTCTGCTTCGGGTACCGCACAGCAGGAAAGATTGATGTAATAGCGTCGGCTGCATGTTTTATACCCCTGACGACCTGACATCATGGAGGAAGGGACAGCAACCGACGCAGGACCCAAGACTTTGTTAATCAGGCCGACTGAGGGCAACCTGCCAGCAGATTATCCAAATGTAATGACTGCAACAGTGAAACACGAAGAACATCTCCATTGCTTAGATCTCTGCATTCCCTGGGGCTGCTGTCTGGGGTGTCTGCTTCCCCTGGGTCTGGGCTGAGCTGGTCTGGAGGGGGCCAGAAAGGATCAGTGCTTGGAGGGGCAATGCCTACTGAACCTGAGAGGCTGGACTTGTAAAAAGTATTCAACTGTCTGCATAGATTTAGCTTTTTCTTCCATCTGTAAGACCTCTTCTGCCTTGGTACCAAAGAAATTGTCCTTGTTCAATGGTGCGTCCAATAATTTTGATTTGACATGGTCTGTCAAGGTCTATTCCGTAATCCACGCATGCCTTCTACGGACAGAACCAGTGACTGCTGCCCTGCAAGATGCTTCTAGGGCGGCAAAGCCATATTGCAAGGTGTGCTTACTAACTCGGCTTGCAGAATGCATAAGCTCTTGTAATTCTTTATTTTCTGCACAAGCAGAAAAGGAAGATATTTTTTGTTTGAGGAGTTCCATGGTATGCTGCTGATATTTCAGCATGTGGAACTGACAATTAAGCGCTCTAATAGCAAGAGTAGCAGAGGTATATACTTTTTTACCCCATCTGTCTAAAGCTTGGGCATCCATGTCTGAGGGGGTTGGATTCTTAGCTGAGGTCGCTTTCATTCCTTTAGGTCTTTGAGAGATTACCTATGGGTCAGCAGTAGGACTTTTGAAAAGGAATTTGTGAGAGTCAGGGACTCTGCAGTACCTGCCAAGTTTCCTGGGAGCAGGAGAATGGGTGTCGGGAGTCAAACTAGACTCCATAAAGACATCATCAACAACATCCAGGACAGGAGGAATGGCCAAAGGTCTGTGCTGTGGTAAATCTAAGAATTCCCGGGTCTCTTTTTTGACTGAGGGTAGTCCTGACATTCCCATTGGAAATGCTCCCTTAAAGTATGAAGGGTTTCAGCAAATGAAAAATCCTCAGGTAGAGAGGCAGAAGGAAAGGATTCCTCTGCATCAGAATCCTAAGCATTGAGGGGTTGCATGTCTTCATAGGTTCATAGGTTTATACTAGGCTATCTGCCCTAAGGCATTTATAAGCCTAGCCCAAAGTTTTGTGGCTTATGCCACCCCCTATATGAAAAAATACTGTGCCCATTAGTTTGTTGTGCCTCTGTCCAGCAGTGACACAGAGATGATTCCCGGGGTAAACCTACGATCTCCCATCCACAGGTCAAGATTTCTCTTGAACAGAGCCAGCGAGGTGCTCTGCCTCACATGGACCAGGATTCTATTCCACAGCATAGGGAGTCTCTGAGTGATAAATCTATCCCTCCAGCACGTCCTATTTATATCCGTGCTAAGGTTTAAGTCGCTTGCTCTAGTGGTTTTGGTGGATTTGGATTTTTGAGGTGTAGCATGTCCATTCATTCAGGGTTGGACATGGCCTTGTATGTCAGGCACATGTCACCTCTGAGCAGACGGTATGCGACTGAATAGAGCTGGAGTTTCTTCAATCTGGCAGCATATGACAGATTTTGGAGTCCCTTTATCCTTTTGGTGAGGAACTTTTGGGGTCTCTCCAATTGCTGCAGATGTCGGGTGAGATACATCCCGAATGGGGCATTGTACTCGATCATTGGTCTGATAAGTGAAGAGTACAGGGGAACAATGACCTCACTAGATCTGGATGTGAATCCCTTCATGATCAGGTGGGCAATGTAGAAGGTCTTTCTAACCATGATCAGGTGGGCAATGTAGAAGGTCTTTCTAACCACTTTAGCAACGTGAGTGTCAAAAGAAAGGCCACTGTCAACCTGGGTCCCCAGGTCCCTGATAACCTCTTTTGTGCTTAGTGGATTGCCGCCTATATGGTAGCTTGGGGTTACCTTGTTTTTCCCGAAGGGTATGACTATACATTTTTTGGCGTTTAAATTCAGGCCATGGCTCTGGCACCAGCTATCTGTGTCCGTGAGTCCCTTCTGAAGGATATCCGTGTCCGATGCACTTTCCACTATGGCGCCCAGTTTGCAGTCGTCTGCAAACTTTGTCAGCCAAAGTCCTCCCATGTTGGCCTGTACTTCTGAGAAGTAGATGCCAAACAATAGGGGGCCAAGGACCGAGCCCTGTGGGACACCACTTGTGACCGGCTTGGAGTCTGACATAGCGCCAGCAACTCTAACACTGTGGGTTCTGTCCTTAAGCCAGTTTGCAACCCATCTTGTGACATATGGGTTTACATTTAAGCTGGTAAGTTTTTCTACAATACCCGAGTGGGGTATTGTGTCGAAGCCTTTGCAAGGTCAAGGTAGGCTGTATGGACTGCCTTCCCTCATCAATGGCCTTGGTGACTGTTTCGAAGAAGACGACCAAGTTCAAAAGGCATGATCTGCCCTTGACGAAGCCAAACTGGGTCGGGTCCAATGTCTGCAAGTCCCCTATATCTTTGCTTATGAGCTCCATTATGATCCTCTCCATAGCTTTGCAGACTAGACTTGTTAAGCTTATGGGTAATTACCAGGGTCCGTAGAGGCACCGCCTTTGTGGAGTGGGACCACAGTTGCCGTCACGCCACTCCTTGGGCACGTATCCTGTGGTAAGGCTGAGATTAAACAGCTGCCTTATGTGCGGGTTTAATTCCTCATTTAGCCTCGTAGCACACAGCGGGACACCATCCGTCCTATTGATGCTGTGCTTTTAGCTTTAGAGAGAGCAGCTTTCACCTGCGCATTTGAGATGTCTGGGAGGCTACACTCCGCTGGGATAGTTATCTCTCCTTTGGGGGTGAAGTTTGCACTGAACCTGTCTGCTAGTATGTTGGCAATGTCTGTGGGTTCAGTGATTTTTGTATCATTTTGGACTAATTCTGAGCATATCTGGGAGTTTCCACCCAGGTTCCTAACATAGCTGAAAAAGGCCTTATGATTGTCCTTTGAATCCATGGCAATTTTCTCTCAAAATTGGCCTTAGCTGATTTTATGAGTGCTCGTATTTTTTACTAATAATGATCAGGGTGACTTCCTTTATGGATTTTGTTCTATCATGTAATAGCTTTCTCCTCTTATTGTAAAGTTTGTTAATGGCTGGGGTCCACCAGACTGGACGCTTGCCCTTTGTGGAAAGAGTCTTGGTTTTATTTGGGATTGCCTGATCCATGCAGTCCTGGAGGTGTTCATAGAAGGCATTTGTAAGGGCTTCCAGCTTGGGTTGTGGTTTCCACTGGCTCAGGGGCCTTGAAGGATACCACACCAGTCTTGAGTAGTGTGAAGTTTGCTTTAGAGAAGTTCTTCACTGTGGTCTTTTGTTTGGGGTGGGGCGGGATGTGGATTTCCAGTGAGATTAGTTTATGATCATATCTCACCAATGAGGGATATACTTCTGTGGAGGATTTTGTGCCCATGTTAGTGATAATGAGATCTAGTATATTTTCTGGACTCGTGGGAACAGTGAGTAGCTGTTCCATGGGATTTCAATTTATGAACTCCAGGAACCGTTGGGCTAGAAAGTTAGGGCTTGAGTAATGTTCCCAGTCTATATTCGGGTTGTTGAAGTCACCCAATATGATGGTGTTTGGAGATACATTTATACCCTCCAGTCTCTTCAGGAAGGCTGTGCTGGGTTCCTGAGTTTGAGAGGGTGGCCTGTAGCATGCTACAATTTGTAGAGCAGTTTTGCCTATGGTTAGTTGCACCTGGATGGTTTCAAGCTTATGCGTTGCCACCAACCGGGAGGTGTGGGTATCCTTTATGAATATGGATACACCCCTCCTTTTGTGGTGTGGTCCGGTTTTGGGGCCGGAATGCATGATATGAGGTAAAACCTAATAGTGCCGGGTGCTCTCAGGAGCCTTGAACCAGGTTTCAGTTACAGCACAGACATCGATGTTCTCCATACTGAGAAAGGCCTGAGTCGTGCATTTTGAGATTTAGACTTCTGGCATTGAGCAGCATTACCCCCAGTTTCTTCCCATTTTAGTTTTCTAGGGTGGTAGGTTTAGAATTTGAGCCTTGCCTAAAAAGGCACTATGGGGTGGCAAGAGCCTTAGCCAATATCCGAATCCCAGGGTGACAGGTGCAAGCCGTCCTTTGCGGCAGCGTGGCTTGTCAAGCATGTCATCCCAGGCAGACAGACACTGGATCCTCTTTGAATGACACCAGACATTAAGCCAATTGTTAAAGCTGATCATCTTGTCTCTATATTGTGGCATCATTCTTGGTGAAGGAAGGATACTGCTCAGGGTCAGGGTCATACCTGCCTGGGCTACATAATCAGAGAGCTCCTCTAAGTCTCTTTTCATGTAGTCCAGGGAGGTACGTCTCAGGTCGTTCACACCAGCATGGACAATGACTGTGTCATATTTGTACTTGCCGTGGAGTGACCCGAGTGCTTGTGTTATGTGGCGGATTCTGGCGCCCGATAGGCAGCTTTCTGTGACCCTCTCCTTGTTCAGCCTGGTGAGTGGGACGTCAGTGTGTCTGACTATGGAGTCACCTATGACAAGTATGTTTGGTGTTGTATTTGGCCTCAAGGGCTGTGACTGCTTTGCACACTGATTTTGTGGTTTATGTGTTGCTTGTGGGGTGTCTTGAGGTAGCAGTTGTTTGGGTGTCTGCTTTGGAGGCCTCGGCTGTTTAGGTAAATTTTTACTCAGAGCCTCGGAGTATGTCTTTCTGTGTTTATGTGTTTGATTCAGTGGTGGGGTAGCATTATTTGAGGCTGGTTTGTGGTGTGCGTAGTTGCCTTCTCCTCCTGTCTGGTCTTGCCAGTCCTGAGTTGAGAGAGCTCAGCCTCCAGTTTGGCTAAATAGCTGCATCTCTCGCAAGTATTTGTGTTATGTGGGAGGAGGAGAGGGTTGTCTGTGTACATGAGGCAATTGTAACATTGCCTCAATATTCCCAGATTCATCAACTGGGGAGGAGAGGATGCCAGCATCTGGCCCTTCGACATGCTAGAAAAATTAAGAAGTTAGGTATGAGACTGAATAAGAGAGGACTTAGTAAGGAAGTGGGTACTCCTGGGGGGTTTCGCATGTGAGGGACTTTGTATAATATAGAAGTGACAAGTGCTGAGCTTTTTTTTTTTTTTTTGAGGGGGGAAAAAAAACTTTTAGGAACAAGTGCTGCGCTTTTTAGTCAAGGGATATACTGTTTAGGTTACTAGTAGAGCAGTTCTAAGGGAAAAAATGAAGAACAGACTTTATGGAGCCAGAAAAAGTTTAACCTTGTTAAACCGGTGCTGCCCAATGCTGCTCTAGTGGCAACTCCGCGCAAAAGCGTGCTTTACAGCAGGGGGCTGGAAAAGGCAGGAAATGACCCAAAATGGGCACTGAACTACAAGTTACTGTCTTAAACCACTCCTCTGAGGACAAACAGGCAGCTCAGTACTCCCCACTCCCACTGGTGAGTAAAGAAACTTCCCCCTGACCAAACAAAGAAAATGGAGAAGTACAGGAACCAAGACAAAGCCCAGGGATCAGCAAAATCTGATCACTGGAACAAACTAGCCAGGAAAGTTAGGAGAACAAGAACATTTTTTGGGTTTTTTTCAAGTTTTTTTTTCACAGACAGAACAGAAAACACAATAAATGCTTTGCTTTTCGATTAAATGCTATCAAAAGCTAGTACACTTGAGTGTATTAGCCTGTAGTTTAACTTTTAAGCAAACAAACTAAGAAGTGCAACCAACAATTAAAGCTTATAAAAACAGGAAAAACAGGTAATACCACTATAAAATAGACAGAAACAGTCGTTGAATAACACAAAAGGTTGAAAAATGCAAGAAAAAATACTTAAAATCTGGAAGGTTGCTTTTTCCTTTCTCTGCTGCTCTAGGAACTCTGCTGGATACCACGAGGAGCTGTGCAGAGTTCTCTACAGCCAGAAAAGCCTGCCAAAGCGTGCTTTATAGCAGGGGGCTGGATAGTCAGAAGCATCAGAGTTATCGGACTCCTGTTCAGATAAAACTACTGGGGACAAGTCTCTTTCTTTTGGAAGGGGTAGCCTTGCTTCCCCTAATAAGCATAATAAGGTATTCCGTCATTTTAAGCATTTGAGATTGAGGCAAGGAAGCAGGTGCCTGAGCTTGGGTCGTCGGATTCTGGGTGTAGTTCGTACCCTGGGCCTTAGAAACTCAGTAGTTTTAGAAATAACCGAGGACCCAAAAGAAGTCGTCGGTTTGTGTCGAGTATCGGTAGTGCTAAGTACTTCCTCGGAAGCCAGTGCCTGCTCAGCAGCTAGGGACCCATCCAAGGTAGAGACACATCCGCAGGACTCTTAGTCGAAGAAGAGTCTCTCAGCATACTGAACTCTGAAAGGGTCTCGGTAGTGGCCTGCGAATCCACAGAAGTGGGATTCAAGGGCTGCAAAAGCACCTCACTAAGGACCGGTGAACTGACTAGCTTAACAGAGCCATATCGGAATTCGAGGACTGAGCGCGAAAATATCTAGCTACAATAAGGGCCAGACGACGTATAGTTCTGGTGTTGAACAAAGCACAAAAGCGACAACGAAGGGGCCTAAACAGGTGATGCAGTAAGAATGGAAGTCTCTGTGTGGTATTTGCTTTCCACAGGCGAGCCAGTTAACTTTTTCCGATACAGGTTAGAGCAAGAAAAAAGGATCCCCAATGGGTACTCAGCTTTAGAAGACTTCAACTTCAATTCGGAAACAAAAACTTGGGTAGCGGCCGACTGACACTCGTGCGAACTGCTTCTGCTTCGGGTTCCTTGGCAAGAAAGACTGATGTAATGGCATCGGCTGCCTGATTTTATACCACTGACGACCTGACGTCAGGCCTGAAGTGACAGCAACTGACACAGAAATACTAAGCCTCTGGTATTAGGGCTGACTGAGTGCTACCCCTGGCAGTATAACCCAAATGTGATGACTGCAACAGTGAAACACGAAAAACATCGTGAAATCTAGTACGCTACAGTTACAAATCAAACAGATGCCTCAGAGTATAACAGAAAGCACTCAAAATAATTTATAGAAAAGGCAAAAAGTCAACAGATTAGTACACAGAATCATGAATTTCTTTCTAGTGAAATTACTGGCAGAAGGCTGGAATTGTCTCCGTCTGGAAGTAGTAACGGATCAAGATGAATGCAGAATTCAAAAGTGCTTTTGAAAGGTACAACACTGCAAAGTGAGTGGAAGCTTATATAAACCACTAAAAACCTAAGGTCCATTCATAGCAACATACAGCACAATGTAGTTGACAAAAAGGTCCTTTTGTACAAGCAATGTCAAGATTACATTCAAATCTACTGCTCAACTGAAAATGAACCAGAGACTTAGAGGGACAATCTGTCAAAGGGGAAAAAAAATCAGAACAAAATGTTCAATGCCTGGCTACACAAAGTTGCAAATAAACTTGAAAAGAATCAAAAAGGCATCTTCAGTTTAAGTGGCTACCTTTCTGACATATGATGCAGCATCCTCCTCTGTATACACCTCTGCACTGATGGCTCCTCTTCGTCTTCGACCTTTCACAACAGGGTTCATTGGAGGCGGTGGTGAGATCTCATCTTCCCTAGAGTCAGAGCGAGAACCTGATCTCTGCTGGCTAAGCATCTGCTTAGCTTCCTCCTGTGATATGGGGGAAAAATGAAATTTACATTACATCTTTGCAAAAGTAAATTCGAATGTCAGTGAACCTTTTAGAAAAATGATGCCAAGTAGTGTGTACGTGTGTGTGTGGGGGTGGGGGGCTACAAAAGCAACATAATATTAATCCACGCTTGCTTTCATTACAATAGTGCTATGCACAATGAGTATGTTATATGCACCTCAAAGTACAGTTTTGTACCTACCATAAATGTAGATGTTCGAGTGCTAATACAGCTGCAGTAATCACAGATGGGTTCTCTGCCACCAGGCGGGTCCTCGGTCGGCCGAATTCCAAAGTCTAGGTCCGGCGTCGGTTGTTGTCGCTTTCTTTCCTGACGTCACTGAGGCAGGGGTATATAAGACACAGCCGACGCCATTTTCTTCAGTCTTTCTTTCCCCAGATGTCAGGTGCCCCCAGAAGGAAGGATATACATAAATTATATTTATATACATGCAATGCAATATAATCAAAAATCAGTAGTTGCAAGCAAATATACCATAGAAGGATAACCCAATCAGGTTGTATGAAGAGGGGTTAGGCCGTAGGCCTTTACCAAGAGGGGAAGGAGGGACGGAAAACTGTACTGCAGCTGTATTAGCACTCCAACATCTACATTTATGGTAGGTACAAAACTGTACTATGTTCATCGTGCATACAGCTGCAGTAATCACAGATGGGTAGAATCCCAAAGCTACGCACAGGGTGGTAGGCACTAGGTGGAACTGGGATGAACCAGAATGAAAGCCTGCTCTAGTTTTGGAATATAAAGGCAGGTGGTAGTGTTTTGTGAAGGTATGCACAGAACTCCAAGTGGCTGCCTCCAAAATTTCTTTGGTAGGAACTCCTCTGAGGAAGGCTGTAGAGGTAGCTGTGGCCCTGGTGGAGTGGGATCTGATGCCTGTAGGGACAGATTTTCCATGATAGGAGTAACAAAACCGTATGCAGTGGCCTATCCATTTTGAAATCGTCTGTTTGGTAACTGGCTTCCCTTGAGTTCCGACAGCATAGGACACAAAAAGTTGTTCTGATTTCCTGAAAGGCTTTGTTCTGTCAAATAACAACGTAGCTGTCTATGGATGTCTAAGCAGTGTAGCAGCCTTTCCCCTTTGTTTTGAGGATTGGGGTAAAAGGTAGGTAAGTGTATGGCTTGATTTAAAGCTACCCTGGATACCACTTTAGGCATAAATGACGGGTTGGTTTGAAGGGAAACCCTGTCGTGATGGAAGATGAGAAAGGGCTGCACAGCCATGAGGGCTTGTAGTTCCGAAACCCTACGAGCTGAGGTAATGGCTAGAAGGAAGGCTGTTTTCCAGGACAAATATTGCAAATCTGTTGAGGCAGCTGGTTCAAAGGGAGGAAATGTTAATTTTTCTAGAATGTAATTAAGATCCCAGGCTGGCATTGGTTGTTTCCTTGGTGGTCTTATATTCTTAGCCCCTCTGAGGAACTGTCTTAAGAGTGGGTGAGAGAATAAGGGTGGATCAGTGTTGAATTCTGCAGAAATGGCTGAGGCATGGATTTTTATGGAGGAAAAAGAAAGTCCACTGTTCAGCAGCTCAGCTAGATACTGTAATACCGGAGGCAAATTCAGTTTTCTAGGGTCCTGGCCTTTTTTCTCATTCCAACAGCAAAACCGTTTCCATTTTGCGGAGTAAGCCTTTCTAGTAGATGGCCTTCTGGCCTCCAAAATGACATCCTGCACCTCTTTGGGGAGTAGGGTCTGTTGTGGTGTTAAGGAATTTTCCATGCAGAGAGATTGAGTGTTTTCAGCAGACTGTGAAGAGTTTTGTAGCTGTGCTGAGTCAGCAGAAGAGGCATAAGAGGTAGGGACCAGGGAGGAGTATGTGTTAGGCTCCTCAGGAGTGGGTACCAGTGTTGTCTTGGCCAGTCTGGAGCAATCAGTATCATCTTCGGTCTGTCTGCTCTTGCTTTCAAGAGTACCTTGGGCAGAAGAGGCAGAGGTGGGAAAGCGTAAACTGTCCATGCTGTCCAACTGAATGAAAGGGCGTCCACTCTCCAGGCCTTTGGGTGAAAGGTCCTTGAACAGAACTTTTCCAATTGATGATTCCTGTGAGAGGTGAAGAGATCTATGTCTGGCCTCCCCCACGCTTGGATTATCTTTGTAAACACTTGAGGATGCAACTTCCATTCGTGTGGATCTGTCATATTTCTGCTTAGATTGTCTGCCAGCGTGTTTTCCAGACCTGGCAAGTACTGTGCCTGAAGCTCGATTTGCCATTCCAGAGCCAAGTTCCAAAGTGTCATGGCTAGTCTGCACAGGGGGTATGAATGTGTTCCTCCTTGTTTATGTACCACATTACTGTGGTGTTGTCTGTTCTTATCAATAATTGTCCTGGATGCAGGAGGTCCTTGAAAGCTGTAATTGCATTTATCACTGCTAGCATTTCTTTCTGATTGATGTGAAGGTGCTTTTCCTTTTGGGACCATTTGCTCTGAATGCACCTGTCTGTCATGTGCGCCCCCCAGGCGTAATCTGAGGCGTCTGTTGTGATGACTTGATTTGCTTGAGGCTTGCAGAATGGGAGACCTGTGTTTGACATGCTTGGGCCCACCATAGAAACTCCTTTTGTAAACATGGAATTATTGGTATTATTGTTTCCAAACTGTGGCCGTGTTGAGACCATAGGTTTTTTAGGTACCACTGAAGTTTCCTCATATGCAACTTTGCACATGGGATTAAAAGAATGCAAGATGCCATGAAGCCCAGAGCCTGCAGGATTTTCCTTGCAGTAAGCCTGGTACAATTTGCTAGTATTTTGAAGTACTGAGTTAGTTGCCCCTGCTTTTCTGGCGTAAGATAGGCCATCTGGGTGTTTGCGTCCAAGTTGGCACCCAGGAAAGTTATTTTCTGAGATGGTGTTAGCCTGGATTTCTCTTTGTTGACTGTGTATCCCAGGGAATTCAGTAACCGTGTTACATAAGCCAGATGTTCCAGAAGTATGTGCTTGCTGTCCGCTTGGATCAGGCAGTCGTCCAAATAAGGGTAAATTTGTATCCCTTGAAGTCTGCAGTAGGCAATTACTGATGCCAGGCATTTCGTGAATACTCTGGACGCAGCAGATAAGCCAAAGGGCAATGCAGAGAATTGATAGTGAATTGAACCTGCAAGAAATCTGAGGTATCTTCTGCAACTTTGTCTGATTGGGACATGCAGGTATGCCACCTTGAGGTCCAATGTTACCAGCCAAAACTCCTTGCCCAGCATGGGAAGAAGCTGCTGTAATGTGAGCATCTTGAATTTTGGTACGAGTAAGAATGCGTTTAGGATGGATAAGTCCAAAATGGGTCTCCAGTCGGTTCCTTTCCTTGGTACCAGAAATAGCCTGGAATAAAAACCTTGACCTTGTTCGTGATTAGGTACCTCTTGAATAGCTTTCATGTCTATGAGCTTTGAAATTTGTAGTTGTGCCTCTGCCCTTTGATTGTGTGGCAGGTTTGGCATGCCTCTCATTTTGGAAGAGTGTGAAAATGAAATCTGTAGCCTCTGTTTATAACGTCCAGGATCCATTTGTCTGTTGTGACAATATGCCAATTTCTTGTAAATAATGCCAGCTTTCCTCCCAAGGGTGCTGCCAGCTGAGACTTGCTTGGCATGGAAAGGAGGAAGTCATTGGGTTTGTTTCCTGTATTGTTGTGCACTGTCTTCGCCACCTCTTGGTGCTGGAGTTTGCCATTGCCTGCCTCTATATGATCCTTGTGATTGTCCTCTGCCCCTTGAGCACATGGATCTACCTCTTTGGGTCTTGTCCGTGGCTGGAAAGGACCAGTTTTTAGAAGGCCAATTTCTGCTAAAACGTGGTGGTTGAACCTGTAGAAAAGCTTTGGCAGTTTGCATAGATTTGGCTTTTTCTTCCATTTTCCGTAGCATCTCCTCAGCATTAGTACCAAACAGCACACCCTTTTGTAAAGGATCATCTAGTAGTTTAGCTTTCACATGATCAGGCAAGATTTGTTCCCTAAGTCAGGCATGTCTACGAATGACTGATCCTGTAACAGCAGCTCTACTTGAGGCCTCTAGGGCATCATAGCCACATTGTATGTTTACCCACTTGTTCTGCACTATGCATCATATCCTGCAACTCCTTCAAATCTGGTTGTTCAGGTTGAGACATTTTATTTCTTAATTGTGATAACAGAAACTGCTGATATTTAAGCATATGAAACTGACAATTTAAGGCCCTCATGGCTAGGGTGGCGAGGTATATACCTTTTTCCCCACCTTTCTAAGGATCTTGACTCTTCGAAGGTAGTGGATTCTTAGCAGTAGAGGCCTTCATTCCCTTGGGGCCTTGAGAAATGGTTTCAGGGTCAGCATTATGGCTTTTGTAAAGAAATTGGTGGGAGTTAGGAACTCTGTAGTACCTATCAGGCTTCACTGGGGCAGGAGGCAGGGAATCCGGATTAAAGCAAGCCTCCGAATAAACATCAAGTATGTCCAAGACAGGAGGTATCGCCAGAGGTCTGTGTTGAGGTAACAAAAGAAATTCCCCAAGTCTTTTCTTGGAATCAGAAAAGTCTTGGCCTTCCCAATGGAAGTGTTCCCTCAAGGTGTGCAAGGTTTCCCCAAAAGCAAAATCCTCTGGAGGAGATAGAGAAGGAATGGACTGCTCTGCATCAGAATCTTCAAAAGGGGAGTAAGAGTGTTCCTCTACACCAGAATGTTCTGAAAAAATGGAGCCCTGATCAGAAGAGCGAGAATCTTCCTCCATTCTGGGTCTCTTGTCTGGAGGGGGTTGGGAACCCCTGATAAGAGTAATTAAATCCTCAGCCATTTTAAGCATCTGCTTTTTAGGCATGGTGCCTGGAGATGGGCCCTGTGCTACAGGCCTCTTGGGATGCCTGGCTGATTTGGACTTAGTAAAGGCCTTAATGGAAAAGAAAGATGAGGGTCTAAAGACACCATGGGTGGAAGTGGACCTGTCCACATTAGGAGGCTCAATGCTCACAGTGGCTTCGGTGGTTGTAGTCTGGGTATGGGCCGAGGTACCTGCGGTCTCGGTTACAGAAGACACTGCCAAAGAAGTGTCATCGGTAGTCAGGGACTGCATAGGCATCTCGCTGAGAACCGGACCACGTGTAGCTGGTTTTGGCGTGGTGTCGGTGGAGACCGCGGACCTCGCGTGTCGGTCCTTGTCCTTGCATTTTTTGGACAAAACGGTAGTCGGAGTCTCCGACGACATTTTATAATCAAAGGCTTTACCAAAAAGGTGTTGGGCGAACTCCGCCCAATGCTTAATAGTGAGTTTATTGAAAGTAATGCAAAAGCGACAGCCCAAAACGTCGTGGTCTGGGCCTAAACAAGGTATGCAGAGGGAATGGAAATCCTTATGCGGTATTTGCTTCCCACAAGAAATACAATTGTTAACTTTTTCTGACATCGGTCAGAGGCAAGAAAAGTTTACCCAACGGGGTACTTAGCTTTAAAGAAGACTTCGGTTTCCAATTTTTCGTAAATTCAGGAGCTGGCCGACAGGCACTTACGAACTGCTTCTGCTTCGGGAACCGCGCGGCAAAAAAGACTTAAGAAAATGGCGTCGGCTGTGTCTTGTATACCCCTGCCTCAGTGACGTCAGGAAAGAATGCGACAACCACCGACGCCGAACCTAGACTTTGGAATTCGGCCGACCGAGGACCCGCCTGGCGGCAGAGAACCCATCTGTGATTACTGCAGCTGTATGCACGATGAACATCTTCAAAATACTTTCACAAGACAATCTAAATCTCTAGTTAAAACTGCACAAATGTTTTACGATTAACATCAAAGCTGGAAATGCAGTAATGTCAAAAGTATTCATGAAAAGGATTACACTTGAAATATACAAGTACACACAGCAAAATTTACACACTATGAAATACACAAGTACACACAGCAAATTATTTATACACTATGGCAACAATCTACACATCCTGAAGTGTTAAAATGTACATACATAAGTACATACATAAATTCTCGCTGAAGTTCTTACCAATACAGCATATACCATAACATTATTTTTAACTGTACTTGTTAACTGGGGTAGAGCACTGACTGCTATGGGCCTTACTCAGTCTGGTTAAGTGACTTGCTCAGACTCACTCAGTTAAGCAATGAAGACAGAGAATCAAACTCTGGACCACAAGAAATAGCTCATTAACAGCTCCTTAAATGCAGCACTTTCCATTCCTGTTGTTTGGAGGACCTCCTCCTGCTGGAGCAGCTTCAACATTCTAGGGATAATGAAGCACACACCTGCTGTCCATGACTTGTGCCTCAGAATTTTCTCCTCCTTTCCTAAACCCATCTTTTGGTTGTCTGCAGACCCTACTTCAGAGGAAATAAACAGTTAGTCCTCCCCATGTCCCATCTGAAATTCAGCTGAAGGGCTAGGATTCCACTCACAAACATGCTCCAGTCTTATGCAAAAGATGACAGCAGTTTACTTATGTTTGATCAAAACACAAGTATACAAGAGGTGTTTTTCCAAAAAGTACAGTTTTGTACCTACCATAAATGTAGATGTTTTGAGTGTAAACATTGCTGCAGTCATTACACTTGGGTTATCCTGCCGTCAGGCGGTTCCCTAGTCGGCCTGAGTTCCAAAGTCTTGGTCCGGCTTCGGTTGCTGTCGCCTCCTCCCTGACGTCAGTGTGAGAGGGGTATACAAGATGCAGCAGACGCAATTTTCTTCAGTTTTTCTTGCCCCAGATGTCAGGTGCCCCCCAAAATAGGTAGGCAATTCAAAATGCTAGTAAAATATACAAAAGAAAAGCAAACAACCATTTTTACTTACCAGCAAATACTCCCCACAGGTAATAAAGGGTAGATGACCTAGGTAAGTACCAGAAAGTAAGAGGGGAAGGAGGGAGGGTAACCTGGACTGCAGCAGTGTTTACACTCTAACATCTACATTTATGGTAGGTACAAAACTGTACTATGTTCATCGTGTTACACTGCTGCAGTCATTACACTTGGGTGGAATCCCAAAGCTGAGGTAGGGAGGCTGGATCTATAAGGCATTAGGGGTGGCTATAAGGCCCTGCAGTACAGCAGTGGTGAAGCCAGCTCTGGATTTTGAGTATAAAGGCAAATGGTAATGTTTGGTGAAGGTATGCACAGAACTCCATGTTGCTGCTTCCAAAATATCCTTGGTAGGTACTCCTCTGAGGTAGGCAGTTGAAGTGGCTGTTGCCCTGGTGGAGTGAGATCTAATGCTGCTAGGTACAGGTTTCCCATGGTGGGTATAGCAGAAACGTACACAGTGACCTATCCATTTTGAAATAGTCTGCTTTGAAATGCCTTTTCCCTGTGCTCCCGCAGCGTATGCTACCAATAATTGCTCAGATTTTCTGAAAGCTTTGGTTTTGTCCAAGTAGAAGCATAACTGTCTGTGAATGTCCAAAGAATGTAGTAGTCTCTCACCTTTGTTCTGTGGTTTTGGATAAAAAGCTGACAAGTGAATAGTTTGGTTTATTGCCACACTTGATACCACCTTTGGCATAAACGTAGGGTTACTTCTTAAAGACACCCCTGTCCTGGTGGAAGATGAGGAAAAGTTCCACTGCCATTAGTGCCTGTAATTCTGAAACTCTTCGTGCTGATGTAATTGCCAGTAGCAGAGCAGTTTTCCAAGAGATGTATTTTAATTCTGCTGTGTTAGCTGGCTCAAAAGGAGGCAAAGTTAATTTTTCCAAAACAAAGTTGAGGTCCCATGTTGGTGTAGGTGTTTTACGGGGCGGTCTTATGTTTTTAGCCCCTCTGAGGTACTGCTTGAGCAAAGGATTAGAAAAAATTGGTGGATCCGTGTTGTAATGAGCAGAAATAGCTGAGGCGTGGATCTTGATGGATGAAAAGGAGAGGCCCTTGTCCAGCATCTCAGTTAAGTATTGAAGTATCTGAGGAATGTTTGGGACAAGAGGGTCAAGGCTGTGCGCTTGGGTTCCAGGCACAGAATCTCTTCCATTTATCAGAGTATGCTTTCCTGGTGCTAGGCCTTCTGGCCTCCAGAATGACATCCATAACAGCTTTGGAAAGAGGCATTGCTTGCTTGACTAAGGCATTTTCCATGCAGCTAGATTTAAAGTCTTCAGCTGGCTGTGAAGTATCCGATTGTTGTGCTGTGTCAGCAACTGTGGGATTTGAGGCAAAATCCAGGGTGGTTCTTGTGCCAAGTTTTTTAAGATTGGGTACCAGTGCTGGCGTGGCCAGTCTGGTGCAATCAGGATCATCTTTGGCTCTTCCTGCCTGGCGTTTATGAGTACCTTTGGAAGGAAAGGTAAAGGAGGGAAGGCATAGACTTGTAGTTTTTTCCAGCTAAATGAGAGGGCATCCACTTTTTCTATGCTTGTGGATGGTAGCTCCTTGTGCAGAACTTCTGTAATTGGCAGTTCATTGGGGAAGCAAACGGATCTATGTCCGGGCTCCCCCATTTTTGTGTTATCATTCTGAATATTTGTGAGTTCAATTCCCATTCGTGGGGGTCCATGATGTTTCTGCTTAGGTCGTCTGCCAGTGTGTTTTTCTCTCCTGGCAGGAATTGTGCTTGCAGATGAACTGGGTAGTTTAGAGCTGTGTTCCACAAGGTCATGGCTTGTCTGCAGAGGGGGTAGGAGTGTGTGCCCCCTTGTTTGTTTATGTACCACATAACTGTGGTGTTGTCTGTCTTTAGTAGTAATTGTCCTGGATGCAGCAAGTCCTTGAAAGCTATAATAGCATTTTGTACAGCTAGCATCTCTTTTTGATTGACGTGGAGATGTCTTTGCTCTGTGGGCCACTCGCCCTGGATACATTTTCCTGCCATGTGTGCTCCCCAGGCGTAATCCGATGCATCTGTTGTCAGTGTTTGCCTGGCTGCGGGTTGAGTGAAAGGCCGTCCCTTGTTGAGGTGACAAGCTTGTGCCCACCATCGAAACTCCTGTTGTAGGCAAGGAATTAGTGGTATAACTGTTTCCAAACTTTGACAGTGTTGAGACCATACATTGTTTAGGTACCATTGTAGTTTCCTCATATGCAGTCTGGCATATGGAATTAGTAGTATGCAAGATGCCATGTAGCCCAAGGCCTGCAGAATTTTTCTTGTAGGGAGTTGGGTCTTTGTTGCCATTAAATGAAAATATTGAGTCAGTTGTCCTTGCTTGTCTGGCGTGAGATAAGCCATCTGGGCCGTTGTGTTCAAGCTGGCACCCAGGAATATTATCTGTTGTGAGGGCACTAGTTTTGATTTCTTTTTGTTTACTGTGTACCCCAGGCAAAGTACAGTTTTGTACCTACCATAAATGTAGATGTCCAATAGGTATGCATCTGCAGTCATCACATATGGGTTGTCCTGCCTCAGGCAGTCCTTCGGTCGGCCGGATTCCAAAGTCTGGGTCCGGCGTCGGCTGATGTCGCCCTTTCCCCGACGTCACAACGCCTGGGGTATAAAAGCGTCAGCCGATGCCATCTTCCTCAGTTTTTCTTGCCCCAGATGCCAGGTGCCCTCTAGGAAGGCTAAATTTGGAAAAAAGGTAATAAAAAATCCAAACATTTGCAAAAAAAAAAAAAAAAAATATATATATATATATATATATATATATATATATATATATATATATATATATGTATGTATGTATAAAACAAATACACCATAATAGATCCCCCAGCTAGCTAATAGAGAGGTAAGCACCCTAGGAGTACCACAGAGGGGAAGGAGGGTAAACCTGACTGCAGATGCATACCTATCGGACATCTACATTTATGGTAGGTACAAAACTGTACTATGTCCTTCAAGGATGCATCTGCAGTCATCACATATGGGTAGAATACCATAGCCAATCTGTGGGTGGAGGTACTAGGAAAAGGATGGTGTAGCTAAGATACCCTGCAGGACAGCCGTAGCAAAGCCTGCTCTGGATCTGGAATATAGAGGTAAATTGTAATGCTTGGCAAATGTATGCACGGAGCTCCATGTGGCAGCTTCTAAAATGTCTTGTAGCCACCCCTCTTAAGAAGGCTGTGGAGGTGGCTGTGGCTCTCGTAGAATGAGGTCTAATGTTAGCTGGTACAGTCTTTCCATGAAATGAGTAACAAAAGCGGATGCAATTTCCTATCCATTTTGAAATTGTCTGTTTGGAAATTGCTTTTCCTTGAGTACCAGCAGCATATGCTACCAGCAGCTGGTCAGTTTTCCTGAAACCTTTAGTTCTGTCCAAGTAGTAGCGCAACTGTCTGTGAATGTCCAGTGTGTGCATCAGTTTCTCCCCTTTGTTTTGTGGATTTGGGAAGAAGGTAGGCAAGTGAATGGCTTGATTCAATGAAACCCTGGATACCACCTTAGGCATAAAAGTAGGATTAGTTCTTAATGAAACTCTATCCTGATGGAAAATAATAAATGGCTGAACTGCCATCAGGGCCTGCAATTCCAAAACTCTTCTTGCTGAGGTTATTGCCAGAAAGAAAACAGTCTTCCATGAGAGGTACTGTAGATCTGCAGATGCTGCTGGTTCAAATGGAGGCAGTGTTAGTTTTTCCAGCACGTAGTTAAGGTCCCAAGCAGGTAGAGGTGGTTTCCTAGGAGGTTTGATGTTTTTGATCCCTCTTAGAAACTGTCTTAGGAGAGGATGAGAAAAGACAGGGGGATCAGTGTTGTACTCTGCTGAAATTGCTGAAGCATGAATCTTAATAGAACAGTAAGACAGTCCATTGTGGAACATTTCTGCCAAATATTCCAGGATATGTGCCATGTTCATCATTGTCGCATCTAGGCCCTTTGTGGTGTTCCATATGAGAAATCTTTTCCATTTTGCTGAGTATGTCTTCCTTGTGGAAGGGCGGCGAGCTTCCAGAATAATATTATTTACTCTCTGGGATAGCTTATCCTGAGGAGGAGTCAAGGCATTCTCCACGCTGTTAGTTGCAATGTTTTCAGGTTGGAGTGATGAGTTTTGTATCTGTGCTGTGTCAGTAGAAATGGCCATAGAGGTAGGGGCCATGGCTTCGTACATGACATGCTCCTTAGCAGTGGGTACCAGTGCTGTCTTGGCCAGTCCGGAGCTATCAGGATCACTTTTGGCTGCTCTGCCCTGATCTTCAGTAACACCTTGGCCATTAATGGAATAGGAGGAAATGCATACACTGTCAGATTTCTCCAGCTGAAAGAGAGCGTCCACTTTCCACGCTTGTGGGTGGTATGTCCTTGAGCAGAATTTCTTTAGTTGATGATTGTGGGGGGATGCAAATAGATCTATGTCCGGACTCCCCCAAGATTGTATTATCTGTTGGAAAATGTCTGGGTGCAGCATCCATTCGTGTGCATCTATGATATTTCTGCTTAAGCTGTCCGCCAGTGTATTGTCCTTCCCTGGCACAAACTGAGCTTGTAGCTGTATATTGAGTTTCAAGGAAAGATCCCATAGATTCATAGCCAGTCTGCACAGAGGGTAAGAATGGGTACCTCCTTGCTTATGTACCACATAACCGTGGTGTTGTCTGTCCTTATTAGTAGATGGCCTTGACGCAGAAAAAGTTTGAAGGCCTCAATTGCGTGTATCACTGCTAGCATTTATTTTTGATTTATGTGCATGCGTAGCTCCTATTGTGACCACTGTCCTTGGATACCTCTGCCCTCCATGTGTGCTCCCCAACCTAGGTCTGAAGCGTCTGTTGTAATAGTTTGGGAGGTTTTTGGCTTTGTGAAAGGCAGACCTCTGTTGGATTGGCTGGCCTGAGCCCACCACAGAAATTCCTTGTGAAGGCATGGAATGAGTGGGATTAAAGTTTCCAAACTGTGACTGTGCTGGGTCCATAAACTCCTTAGGTACCACTGTAGCTTTCTCATATGTAGCCTTGCTTGTGGAATCAGAAGAATACAGGATGCCATGTACCCCAGGGCCTGCAGGATTTTCCTTGCAGTCAGCTCAGTTTGTCTTGTCAGATTCTTGAAGTAATCCAGTAGTTGCCTTTGTTTTTCTTCTGTGAGATAAGCCATTTGGGTGGTTGTATCTAGATCCGCACCCAGAAAGGTTATTCTTTGGGATGGAACAAGTCTTGATTTGTGCATGTTGACTGTATATCCCAAGGCCTGTAGAAGATTGATGGTATAATTTAAACCCTTTATCAGAGTTTGTTGGTTGTCCGTTTGTATAAGGCAGTCGTCCAGATATGGGTAGATTTGAATCCCCTGGAGTCTGCAGTGTGCTATTACTGATGCCAGGCATTTCGTGAATACTCTGGGCGCAGTAGATAAGCCCAAGGGCAATGCTGAGAATTGATAATGCTCTGACCCTGCAAGAAATCTGAGGTATCTTCTGCAACTTTGTCTGATAGGGACATGCAGGTATGCCTCCTTGAGGTCTAGAGTAACCAGCCAAGACCCCTTGCCCAGCATGGGAAGGAGTTGCTGTAGAGTCAGCACTTTGAATTTTGGCACAATGAGATAAGTATTCAGTACGGACAAGTTGAGAATAGGCCTCCATTGATGCTCTTTCCTTGGAACAAGGAAAAGTCTGGAGTAAAATCCTTGGCCTTGTTCTGAAATAGGAACTTTTTCTATGGCTTTCATTTGGAGTAGGTTTGAGATTTGTTTCAAAGCCTCTGTCCTTTGATTTGGTGGCAGACCTGGTATGCCTTTCCTTTTTGGCAATGTGTGGAAATGGAACCTGTATCCATTGTCTATTATTTGGAGTGTCCATTTGTCTCTTGTAATGTTGTGCCAATTTCTTGAGAATAAAAAAGCTTTCCGCCCAAAGGTGCTTCTAATTGAGCCCTGGTTGGCGGAGTCAAAGCAGAGTCATTGAGTTTGTCCTTGTGCAGCAGTTGCAGATCCTGAACTGCCTGTCTGGATTGGAGGTTGCCACTGACGGCCTCTGTAGGAGCCCCTAGCTTGGCCTCTACCTCTGGCACGCCTGTTTCTGCCCCTTTGAAATCTTTCTGTGTCCGGAAAGGACCAATTCTTGGAAGGCCAGTTTCTACTGAATCTAGGCGGTTGGACTTGAAGAAAATTACAGATTTTGCCTTTTCCTCAAATTTCTTTAGGACGTCTTGAGCAGTGGAACCAAATAACTTTTGCTTTTCCAGTGGAGCATCCAAAAGCTTAGCTTTAACATGTTCTGGCAGAGATTGTTCCTTTAGCCAAGCATGCCTGCGTATGACAACACCTGTCATTGCTGACCTACATGAAGCTTCCAATGCATCATAACCACACTGCAAGAAATGGTTGCTAACCTGCTAGGAATTATGTACCAGATCCTGAAGGGATTTACGGTCCAGGGGTTCAGAAGAAGACAATTTCTTATGCATTTCTTCTAACAAATACTCTTGATACTGTATCATGTGAAATTGACAATTTAATGCCCTCATAGCAAGAGTGGCATTCGTAGCTCCTTTCGCAGAAGTATACACTTTTTTACCCCATCTCTCTAATGCCCTGGACTCCTTTGCAGAGGGGAGTGGGTTCTTAGTAGTAACAGCTGCAACCCCTTTAGGGCCCTGTGAAATAGTTTCGGGGTCAGCAGAGTGGGCCTTATAAAGAAAATTATGTGTGTCCAGGACCCTGTAATACCTATCAGGCTTAACAGGGGCCGGAGGCAGAGTGTCAGGGGTCATACTAAAGTCAGAATATACATCATCAATCACATTTAAAACAGGAGGAATAGCCAAAGGTCTATGCTGAGGTAAATGAAGAAAAGTTCTTAGTCTTTTCCTGGAATCAGAATATTCCTGGCCCTGCCATTTGAAATGCTCTCTCATAGTGTGAAGGGTCTCCCCAAAGGAAAGCTCTTCAGGAGGGGAGGCAGAGGGAATAGATTCCTCTGCATCCGAATCAGAGGAATAAGCCTCCTCCTGGTAATCTGAGTGATCTGAGCCAACAGAGGCCTCCTCTGAAGAAAGGGGATCAGGGGGATCCATCCTGGGACTTGTCTAGAGGGGGTTGGGAGCCCCTGTCCGGATGAGGCTGAGAGCCCCTAATTAAGGAGATCAGGTCCTCTGCTAAAGTTAAAATCTGTGAACTAGAAGAAGGTCCCTGAGGAATAACTCTGGGAGGCATGGCTTTAGTGTGCTTTGCAGCTTTAGCCCTGGTGAAGGCCTTAATAGACATGGAAGCAGGAGGCCTGGCTGCACCACGTGCTGGTGTAGCTTTATCTAAAGGTATGGTGTCGGTAGATTCCAATACACCAGTTTCGGAAAGCAATTCTGTAACCGACTTGGTAGGAGCCTCCGGGACCGAGGCTGTCGGTTGTATTATTTCAGGGTTCGGAAGTTCCAAGGACTCTGTATCAGCCGAGACAGACACACTCGCGGTAGGCCTAGCCGCAGTTTCAGCCAAAACCGCGGCCCGCGTGTGTCGGTCCTTGTCTTTCCGTTTCTTAATGTGATGTTGGGGTTTCCGACGGCATTTTGTAAGCAAAACTATCCCCAAAAAACTCTGCGAACTCCGACTGACGCCTAAGAGGCCGGTTGAAGGAAGCGCAGGCAGAGCAGGCCGAGACGTTGTGGTCTGGGCCTAAGCAAGGGAGACAATAAGAGTGGAAATCCTTATGAGGTATTTGTTTCCCACAAGATAAACAATTAACTTTTTCTGACATCGGCTGAGGCAAGAAAGAGTCCCCAACGGGGTACTTAGCTTTTGAAGTCTTCGGATAGCGAAATTACAGGAGCTGGCCGACCGGCACTTGCGCACTGCTTCTGCTGCACCACGCCGCAAGAAAGACTGAGGAAGATGGCGTCGGCTGACGCTTATACCCCAGGCGCCAGGACGCCGGGGAAAGGGCGACATCAGCCGACGCTGGACCCAGACTTTGGAATCCGGCCGACCGAACGGATGCCTGAGGCAGGACAACCCATATGTGATGACTGCAGATGCATCCTTGAAGGACATCTTAATAACTTTTTACGTATGCAAGATGCTTTAGTAGAATGTCCTTGCTCTCTGCTTGAATCAGGCAGTCATCCAGGTATGGATAAATCTGAATTCCTTTTTGCCTGCAAAATGCAATTACTGGTGCCAGGCACTTTGTGAAGACCCTGGGCGCAGTAGATAAGCCAAAGGGCAGTGCAGAGAATTGACAGTGCATTGAACCAGCTAGAAATCAGAGGTATCTTCTGCCATTTTGTCTGATAGGGGCATGCAGGTATGCCTCTGAGGTCCAAAGTCACGAGCCAAGCTTTCTTGCCCAGCATGGGAAGAAGATGCTGTAGTGTCAACATCTTGAATTTCAGAACATCCAGGTAAGTGTTTAGTGAAGAAAGGTCCAGAATGGGTCTCCAGGCTTTGCCCTTTCTGGGAATCCAGAAAGAGTCTTCAGTAAAATCCTTGTCCTTGTTCCTGTGGTGGTACCTTTTGAATAGCTCTCATGTCCATGAGTGCTGTAATTTGTTTTTGAGCCTCTGCCCATTGATTTGGTAGCAGATTTGGCATTCCTTTTAACCTTGGCAGAGGTGAAAGTGGAACCTGTAACCTTGAGATACAATGTTGAGAACCCATTTGTCTTTGGTGATGCAATGCCAGTTGTGATAGAAAAGTGCCAGTTTTCCTCCTAAGGGGGCTGCCAAGAGAGAGCTGTTTGGCAGCTGCAGTGGAAAGTCATTGAGGCTGCTTTTTATAAGCTTGAGGCCTGTCTTCCTCTTCTTTCTGGCCTGGTGTACCCCAGTGTCGAGGCCAGTAAGGGCCTTGTGCCTGACCTCTACCTCTTGGACGTATGTATCTGCCCCTTTGAGGTCTATCTGTGACTGGAAAGGACCAATTCTTTGTTGGCCAATTTCTTCTAAAACAAGGAGGCTGAACCTGTAAGAAATCTTTCACCGTTTGCACAGATTTTGCCTCATCCTCCATCTTCTTTAATACCTCCTCTGCCTTAACTCCAAACAGCACATCCTGCTGCAAAGGTGCATCCAATAATTTGACCTTAACATGATCTGGTAACGTATGTTCTTTTAACCAAGCATGCCTTCTAATGACAGAGCCTGTAACTGCTGCTCTACAGGAGGCCTCTAAGGAATCAAACCCACATTGCAAAGTATGTTTTCCCACTTGTTCAGCTGCATGCAATAAATCCTGCATTTCTTTAAAATTAGGAGGATCTGAATCTGGAAGCATCTTTTGTTTCAACTGAGACATCAAAAATTGCTGATATTTTAGCATGTGAAATTGGCAATTCAAGGCTCTCATTGCTAAAGTTGCAGACGTATATACCTTCGTTCCCCATCTGTCTAATGCTCTGGAATCTCTGTCAGAGGGTACTGGGTTTTTTTGCTGATGAGGCCTTAATCCCTTTGGGTCCCTGAGAAACAGTTTCAGGGTCAGCAACAGGGCTTTTGTACAGAAATTTGTGAGAGTCAGGGACTCTGTAATATCCATCAGGTTTAACTGGGGCTGGGGGTAAGGAGTTAGGATTTAAACTGGATTCAGTGTACACATCATCCACAATATCTAAAACTGGCGGGATAGCAAGGGGTCTGTGTTGAGGCAATAAAAGGAAGTCTCTGAGCCTTTTCTTGGATTCTGAGTAATCCTGATCTTCCCAATGGAAATGTTCCCTCATGGTATGTAAAGTCTCCCCAAAGGAGTAATCCTCAGGCGGGGAGGCTGATGGGATTGATTCCTCAGCATCAGAATCCTCATAAGGGGGTAAAGAATATCCTAGGTCCGAGGAAGAGTCTGAGGAAAAGGACACCTGGTCGGAAGATTCATAGTCTGCATCCTGTCTGGGCCTTTTATGAGGAGGGGGATGGGACCCCCTGATCAGGGTGATTAGGTCCTCGGACATTTTTAGCATTTGTTCTTAGGCATGGAAGCCTGTCCTGGAGAGTTGTGTCTGTTTCTTTGCTTTTAAGGGGGGCTTAGACTTAGCAGAGGGTTTAATGGTTAACTGGGTAGGTCTGAAAACACCCTCTGTAGCTGTAGATTTGCTCAGCTACTTCGGTTCCCTCTGTAGGGTAAGGATCAGAAAGCTGAAAATCTAGTGCGTCCGAGGGCCCAGCCAGCTCCACGTGGGAGTCGGAGGCAGTCTGTGATTCTGTGGAAGCAGTCGTCAGGGGCTGCGTAGGCGCCTTGCTGAAAACCGGAGAACCGGCGACCGGCCTAGAAGAGGCCTCATCAGTTTTGGGCCTCGGATGCCTGTCCTTGTCCTTGCGCTTTTTATGCATTGCGATCGTCGGAGGTTCCGATGGCATGGTGTAATTTAATTTTCTGCCAAAATAATGTTGGGCAAAATCAAACCAACGTTTAATAGTGCATTTGTTAAACTTAGCACAAAACCGACAACCAGTGACGTCGTGGTCAGGGCCTAGGCATGGAATACAATAGGAATGGAAATCCTTATAAGATATTTGCTTCCCACAAGAAATACAGTTATTAACTTTTACTGACATCGGACTGAGGCAAGAAAAAGTTCCCCCAACGGGGTACTTAGCTTTTTTAGAAGACTTCGGTTCTCAATTCTGAATGAAAATCTCAGGAGTCGGCCGACCGGCACTTGCGAACTGCTTCTGCTTCGGGCACCGCTTGGCAAGAAAGACTGAAGAAAATGGCGTTGGCTGCATCTTATATACCCCTGTCGCACTGACGTCAGGGAGGCGGGGACAGCAACCGACGCCGGACCAACACTTTGGAACGCAGGCCGACTGGGGAACCGCCTGATGGCAGGATAACCCAAGTGTAATGACTGCAGCAGTGTAACACGATGAACATCTTAAATTCAAAAAAGCAGAACTCCAAAGTCCACTGCAATCACATGTGGGGGGGCTTAGTCGCACACACCCTCATAACTTGTATATACAAACTCCACAGTCAAAACTATAGTGGATAAAGGCGGACTCCCTGACAAAGGATACTGCCAGATTGCACGATCCAACACACCATAATTAGAAGTTATGTACCTACCATAACGTTCCATGTTAGTTGTCTTCTCTCGCCTTCTTTCTTGCTGGATGGGTTCGGCACTTGCTTTAGCTCGAGAACTCCTTTTACCAGCTCGAGGCAACCCTATATCCCATGATGCAAGGCGGAATTACCTCAGATCTCGTTTGGTAGCTAACCTACCCTGCTAAGACTATCCTAACATAATTAGGAACAAAGGTTCCTAAAAGAAGTCCTCATAACAAGGCTCAGGAGGAAACAATCTAATAGGAACTCTTCAAGATCTGTCCAGGCTAGGGGGAAGGAGGGAGGGACACAAGAAAGAAGGCGAGAGAAGACAACTAACATGGAACGTTATGGTAGGTACATAACTTCTAAATGTTAAGTTGTCAATCTCGCCTTCATTCTTGCTGGATGGGACCGCGTCCCTAGCACCTGTATCCCGGGTGGCTCAATGGAACAGACTCTTGAGAACTGTGGAACCAAAACTGGCCCTATCTCTGGAGGCCAAATCCAACTTGTAATGAGAGACAAAGGTATGAGGCGTGGCCCAAGTAGCTGCTGCACAAATGGTATCAATGGGAAGTCTATCCTGAAAAGCTGCTGAAGTGGATAGACTCCTTGTTGAGTGTGCTTTTGGCTTAGAAGATAGTTGTTTGCCTCTGAGAGAGTACACATAGGAAATGGTGGAAGTCAACCATCTGGATAAGGTCACTTTAGAAACTGGAAGACCCATCCTGTTTTCTGCATAGGAGACAAACAATTGGTCCGATTTTCTAATTTGTTTAGTTCTATGCAAATAGTACCTGAGCTGACGATGGACATCCAAAAAATGCAGTTTCTGTTCAGCTCTGTCGGAATAGTTAGGGAAAAAGACTGGTAGATCAATAGATTGGTTAAGATTGGTTTGAGATACAACCTTGGGAAGAAAGGAAGGGTTAGTTCTTAATGATACCCTGTCCTTATGAAAAACCAAATAAGGTGAACGAATGCAGAGAGCTTGAATCTCAGAAACCCTTCTTGCAGAAGTGACAGCCAGTAAAAATATAGTTTTCCAAGTCAATAACTTCAAAGAACATGAGGCAGACGGTTCGAAAGGAGGTAGTATCAAGGATGCCAACATTAAGTTTAGATCCCATTGCGGAGGAGGATGCTTTATAGGTGGTTTTAGGAGAAAAACTCCTCTCAAAAAGGCCTTGCATAATCTATGAGACATGATGTTATTGTCATGCAAGCCAACATGATACTTGGAAATAGCAGCCAGTTGTACTTTGACTGTAGAAGACGAGGATCCTGAATGAAAAACTTCCGCCAGGAAATCTAAAACCGAATGTACGGGAGCAGTAAAGGGATCAATATTTCTGGAGTTTGCCCAAATAGAAAAACGTCGCCACTTGCTAGCATAAATAGTCCTAGTGGACGACTTCAAAGAAGACACTAAAATGTCTCTGACTGAGTCAGAAATCATAGGTAGCCTGGCTAGGGACGGAAGTGGAGCAACCAAGCAGTGAGGTTGAGAGAATGAATGGCCCGGTGCTGCTGACCCGACTGGTGGATCAAAAGATCCGGAACTGGGTCCAGATGCCAGGGCTGCACCAGGAGGTGACGATGCAGAGACGGAAACCAAATTTGTCGAGGCCAATATGGAGCAATGAGGATCAATTTGGCTCTCAAAACGGTGGCTTTCTGAATGACTTGTGGAATCAAGGGAAAGGGAGGAAAAGCATAAAGAAGTCCCTGAGGCCAATCCTGGCTTAGAGAGTCTCTCAGGGGTTGGCCTGGAAGGGGAAAGAGAGTGAAAAAGTCTGGGCACTTGTTGTTTTGAGGGGTAGCGAAAAGATCGCAACAAGGAGTGCCCCACTTCAGAAAAATCTGATCCACTACAGACTGATTGAGAGACCACTCGTGAGGCATCAGAATAGATCTGCTCAGCCTGTCTGCCAATAGGTTGGACCTGCCGGGGATGTGCGTTGCTATCAGAAACCGCTGAGAAGAGATCGCCCATTGCCAAAGTCTGAGAGCTTCTCGACATAACGGATAGGACCTGGTTCCGCCCTGTTTGTTGATGTACCAGACCACGGACATGTTGTCCGTTTGTACTGCAATAGTCCCCGTGGGAAGAAAGTCATCGAGGGCTTGCAACGTTAAAAGCACTGCTCTCATCTCCAGGACATTTATGTGCAGATGGTATTCTATGGGTTGCCAAGTCCCGTGGACCATCCTGCCTTGATAATGCCCCCCCCACCCGATCAGAGAGGCGTCCGTAGTGACTGTGGCAACTGGAGGAGGGGGAATAAAGGGTCGGCCCTGATGAAGAAGAGGGGAAGATATCCACCAGTCCAGATGAGCCCTGCACGACTGTGTGACTAAGATTTCGTGTCTCATCGGAAGATTGTGGTACGACCACTGCGTGAATAACATCCACTGCAGGAGACGCATGTGGAAGCGAGCCAGTGGTAGAAGAACAATGGCCACAGCCATAAGACCTAGAACCTTCAGGACAAATCTGGCTTTGATCTTGCTGCTTTGTAATAGAAGCCGAACGAATTTTTGGATGTCCAGAATTCTTTGATCTGTTAGTCTGGCTAACAATTTGACGGTGTTTAATTCTGCGCCTATAAAGGTGATAGATTGGCAAGGCAGCAGAGAAGATTTTTCGAAATTTACTGAATTTCCCAAATTCCTGCAAAGCTGTAGAGTGTAGTCCCTGGACTGAAGAAGCTGACACTTGGTGGTGGCGGAGAGGAGCCAGTCGTCCAAATAAGGAAACACCTGGAATCCTAGACGTCTCAGGTGAGCTGTGACCACTGCCATGCATTTGGTGAACACTCTGGGGGCTGAAGTGAGGCCAAAGGGCAGTGCTCTGAATTGGTAATGACTGGTCCCTAGCCAGCGGAGAAACCTTCTGGGCGTCTGTGAATCTTTATGTGGTAGTACGCATCCTGAAGGTCTATAGAGCACATCCAGTTGTCCTTGCCCAGAAAGGGCAGAATGGACTGAAGCGTGACCATCCGGAATCTTGCCTTCTTGACAAATCTGTTTAGATTGCTCAGGTCTAATATTGGTCTCCAATCTCCCGTCCTTTTGGGGACCAAAAAGAATCTTGAGTAGACGCCGGACCCTACCTGGTCTGCTGGCACTGTCTGGACGGCTCTTTTTTCTAGGAGTTTTGAAACCTCCTGTTCTGCCAAATCCCTTTGACCGGGTGAGATGTCTGGAAGGGATTGAAGAGGTACGGGAAACCTTTCGAAGGGGATTTTGTAACCCTCTGATATAATCGACTGTACCCACATATCTTGAGATAGGGATTGCCAGGCTACTGGGTACAGTGAAATCCTTCCCCCGACTGCCTCCAAGGGTGGACAGTCGGGCAACACCTCAGGGATGTTGAAAAGGTTTCTCAGGAAGAGACTCCCTGTTGCCCTGGTTCTGTGGACCCCCCCCCTGCCTCTAGGACGGCGTCTATTATTGTTACCCCCTCTGCCTCCGGGGGTAAACTGACCACGTGTGTCCGGTATAGCTCCTTGGGCTTTACGGAACCACATCTTCCCCCCCTTCTGACCCTTGGGATATGGTCTAGAAGGAGTGGAAAATTGGACTCCAACGGCAGAAAGAGTTTTACCGTCCTGCTCACACCTGGTCAAGGTATCCTTCACCTGAGGTCCGAACAAAGCCGAACCATCAAAGGGGGTATTCGTGAAGGACGCCTTAAAGGGGTCCGCAAAATTACACAGCCGCATCCAGGCTTGGCGTCTAAGAGCAACTCCTGTGCCTGCGGCTCTGCTCGCTCCATCGGCCGCATAAGATATGAGCCGCATGGAGGAGTTAGATATGGAATTCAGGATAGCAAGCTGTGAGGCAATCTTTTCCTGAGCCCCAGCAGCTGAAGGATCCTGAACTACTTCACCCAGTTCTTTGAGAACATCTCGTTGAAGCCTGGTGAAGTGGCAAAGATAATTCAGCGAACGCTGAAGAAAACATCCGCTTTCCATACCTGTCCATGGTCCTAGACTCCTTGTTAGGAGGATGGACAGGTACTGAAGGATCCGCCAGTTCCTTCTTAGTGGCCGCCGCCACCACCATAGCATCCACAGAGACACCCTTGGAAAGGAACTGTTTGTCCGAAGGGGCCGTGATGAATTTGGATGGTCTTCTGGGGACAGGTTCCACAGAATCTGGAGCGCCACGCCTTCGAGCCACTACCTGCATAAGTGGGTCGAAGGCGGAGACACCCAGGAGGTGGAGGTGGGATCCAAAAGCCTCCAGGTATACCGACTCATCCTCGGAGGGATCAATGGAGGCCAATTCCCCTCTGTTTGAGGAGCTCAAGGATGTCTGAAAGGAGACATCCTCAGAGGGGGACCGTGGGAACCCTCCGACTCATCTAAGTCGGTATCAGATGTAGTAGACTCGGGGGAGTCTGTGTGTTTCCTCTTACACGTCCTCTTCCGAGCGGTTCCCCTGCAGGGTCAGGAGAAACTTCGGAAGAGGAGGAAATTCCCAATGGGAAACCTGGGCGATGGATCCCTGGGCCTGTGAGCAAGAGGCTGGCAAGAGGCGTCTGCAGGCACTGATGAGGGAGGAGCTAGAGGGATGGACCGTTGACCAGGCTCAGAGGCCAGGACACTCCTCATCACCTCAAAGGCTCCTCTCCCCGGGAGGCGGAATATCCCGCTCGAAGAAACAGGAATTCCCGGCTCCAAGAGAGAGAAGGCTCCGAGGCCGATGTCGGCGCCGAGCTTACCAAAGCGAAGCCCGGAGAGGGAGAGCGGGGTCGGACAAGGGTCCGATGCCACTAGCCCTCGGAGCCGACAGTGGAAACCCGATGACCGGATCCTCCAAGGAAGGTCTCAAGGAGGAGATCGGAGCCGAGGGCGATGGAGCCGAAGGATGTATCAGCTCCGGCATCGAAACAGTCGCTGTTCGAAGCTCCGGCCCGAACTCTGGTGTGGAGTCGGAGGAGGAAGTTCAAGGGGGGCTATAGCCGAAGTCTGATGAGACGGGCTATGGAGCATTTGGGCCAGTGCCTGAGACTTCAACAGCCTGCTTACCACCCTCTCTAAGTCGTGGTCAGACAGCCTGGAAGATCTCGAAGATCGGCTCCGATGGCTCCGCTCCGACAAAGAGGAGACCCGGGCCGAGTGGATACTCAGTATTGAAGGGGACCGAGATCTCTTTCGGGTCGAAGCCATCGGAGCCGAAGTCCCCTGAATTCCAGATGGAGCCGAGGGTTTCTCGGCTCCGATGCTGGATAAAGTGTCGGCTCCAGCCGGAGCCAACAAGGCCACAGTAGTTAAGGTATCGGAGCCAGCCGGCGCCGAACCTACTACTTCAACAGTAGATGCATCGGTTCCAGCCGGAGCCGATCTCGGCTCCGACGGAGCCGGAGCCACCGAAGGAGGCTTGGATACTGTAGCCTGAACCTTCGGTGGCTTAAGAGGTTTCCCTGACCCTGATTTAGGGGGAGAACCTTCTGGCTTAAGTAAGCCTCGGAGGATAAGTTTGTTCCTCCTCTCCTGCAGGACTCTCTGGCTAAAAGCATGACACAACGCACAGGAGTCCTGCAGGTGCACAGGCCCCAGGCAATAAACACAAGAAGTGTGACCGTCTGTCAGAGACATTTTCTGACAGCACTGGTCACACTTCTTGAAGCCTGAGACCTTGCCTTCCCTAGACATGACCTAGGAGGAAATAACACACAAACCCCAACAAACACACAAATTAAACCCCTACACACAACACACAGGAAGGGAAAGACCAATGGGGTTGTAGGCCTAAATACAAACTTTAGACTAAGGTTATAAAAAATTGAAATTAAGGGTATAGGGTGGGCTGTAAATAACTACAGACTAGACTATGACTAAAGGGGGAAAAATAAATCCCTAACTAAGCTCTTCTGATTTTACCAAGAAAATCACTTACCTCAGCTGGCAAAGGAGACCTCTTTCGCTAAGCGGCAAACGAGATCTGAGGTAATTCCGCCTTGCATCATGGGATATAGGGTTGTCTCGAGCTGGTAAAAGGAGTTCTCGAGCTAAAGCAAGTGCCGAGTCGGAGCCGAGGATCGGCTCCGAACCCATCCAGCAAGAATGAAGGCGAGATTGACAACTTAACATGTGAAAAAGATTATTCAATATTCTAAGTACAAACCCCTGCTCACATAAGCCACAAGGAAGTACAAGCAAGCCATGAGTAAAACTTTCTCATGTAAGCCTTTGGTGAGATGTGGGACTGCCCTTTTCACCACCTGGTGAGTGGTCAGTTTCTGCAAAGGGAATGCTTCATGCATGTACTCCCTCCCACCCACAATTACCTCCATACCATCATTCACCCACTTCAAAACTTCTAAAAGCACACCTAAAAACATGCTGGCTATGCTCTTGCAACTCCCACTCACCCACCCCATCCAACCACTGCCTTTCTTTCCACTCCACTAACTAACTTGATTATAGCAAGCTCAGATGCTCATAAGCCTAGTACTTATTATACAGCAGGAACTTCTTATTGTAACATTTAATGTCTGTTATGTACTTCACAGATAACGATTCTAGTTGTCTACTAATGTACTATGTTCTTCATCTGTAAATATGTTGTAAGTAATTGCTATGTTAAATTGTTAATCGCTATGTAATCCAATGTAACTACCGTCTGTTTATTTTAACTGTGGGGCTTTTCTTCCCGGGCCTCCGCTGAAAATGGACCTACATCCAGTCAGATACTCCCGGTCAACAAATGTAAATAAATCAATTAAAAAAAAATGTCACAAATGCAGGAAAAAGACTCTGGCAATAAACAGCATCCTACCATTGCCAAGAATGATGCAAAGATACAAGGAAAATTATTAATTTTAACAACTGGCTGAATAACTTGTGTCATTCGAAAGATCTAGTATGCATCAGCATGGGATGAACTGCTACAAAGTCCTAAATATTTTGGAAACAATGAGTTGCACCTCTAATTCCAGGACTTCCACATACTGGCTAAAGCCTTTGCTGCCCCCATAGTGCTTTTTTATGCAGAATCTAGCTAATGGATCTGCAAACCTAAAAAATCTAACAAACACAGTGAACAATATCAGTGTGATGCTGCTCAATGTTAGGAATCTAAATAATTTGACTGACCTTGAAGTTTTCATGCATAAGGAGCACATTCACATGCATGTTTTTACTGCAACCTTGTTTAAAACTACAGAAAGCATTTTCTCTATATAACTGGTTTGCACCTTTAAACCTAAACAGAACTGTGGAGGAGTATCTAGATTTGTTAAAGACCGCATTACCTAAAGGCAGACTCCCAGAAACCAACAAGCTGAACTGATGTTTGTCGCTCTCTTAATAAAACCAATTATGAAATTATAGCATGTTACAGGACTACCTCAATGACCCCCAAACACCTCGTCCATTTCTTAAATACACTGGATAAACTTCAAATACACAAACTCCACCATACTGGGAGACTAACAACCAGTTGCTAAACTGCAAGGCCTCCATTGCAAATATAGACCATGCCCCAAAATTTCTCAGTTTCGTAACTAAGAATTCCTAGAATCAAATGGTAAAAAAATAAGGGGGCCAACCAGGGGACAAAACGTTCATCACCTGGTCCATCTACACACACTAACCCACTCAGTCAAGTTTGACCAGAACTTGGTATTCTTCTCATTTAAAGTCCCTAAACCAACTGAAACAGATATAGTGCTGAAAGACTTCATCATGGAATAATTGGAAGCTTGTATGCTTGAAGTCTCAAAGTTAAAAAAAATAACTTGCTGACAAAATGTGGACACAGCTAGTAGTTAAGCAAATACATTACATGCTCACCAAGAAAACTGTACAAATCTGTCAGTCCCTACCAAGACTAAACAAATCACCCTGGTTGGTGGTCTACACGCATAAACATTAAATTAATAGAAAACACTCTCATCAGAATATAAAGCAAACCTAAAGACCAATAAATCAAACTAAACATCAAAGTTATGCAAGATACTGATAAACACCATTATCAAAGGAAATGCTTCCCATTGACTTAAGACTAGCATCGGAGGCTGAGGATAGTGAGACAAGCTATGTTATATGGGTTGGAGACAGTGGCACTGACAAAAAGGCAAGAGTCAGAGCTGGATGTGGCAGAGTTAAAGATGTTAAGATGTGCACTGGGTATGACGAGGGTGGACAGGATTAGGAATAAGTATATTAGAGGGTCAGCCCAGGTTGGAAGGTTTGGAGACAAGGCCAGAGAGGCAAGATTACATTGGTTTGGACATGGGATGAGGAGGGATGCAGAGTATATTGGGAAAAAGATGCTAAGGATGAAGCTGCCAGGTAAAAGGAAAAGAGGAAGGCCTAAGAAGGTTTATGGATGTGGTGAGAGGACATGCAGGTGGTTGGTGTGACAGAGCAAGATGCAGAGGACAGGAAGAAATGGAAACAGATGATCTGCCTTGGCGAACCCTAACGGGAGCAGCCGAAAGAAGATCGGAGACCAAGGATCGCTACAAATCCTTCAAACTCAAGTTTAACATGCTTACTTCCCAAGCATGAGCACAATACAAACCCAAACATAATATTTTAAAAACAAACATTAACTGGAACTGTAAAATGAACTACAGCATGCTAATTGCTGTTAAAAATTAATCATGTCCAACACATCACTAGCCACTGATTTTGATAAGAAATCACCGAATGCCGGTAACATTAAAAGTACATGTGCCAATTAAACTGTAATATCCTGTACACTATTAGAAGAATTCAAGTCCACCCCAGAGTTAATAGCCAACGATGAGCAACCCTGTTTGTACACTTGGCTCAAAAAACATGCAGCAGCTATGTCAATAATGCAGATCCAGTTCATTATCTCTACAGCACTCTGCTGACTTCAGACTTCACAACCAATGCAAAAAACTGAACTCCAGTCCAAAATAATTCCATACACTACAACAAATATCAATCCACATAGCTGGGTCAATTTCAAGTCGTAATTTGGCAGCAACAAAGATTCTACAACATACTGATACATCCAGTACTCAGGAAACAAACAAACTGTTCAAATCATATAAAATAAAACCACTTGATTTGCAGGTAAAAAATACTGTGATCAGCCACAACTCAGCAGTAACTGAATAATTCAACTGTACAGCAGCTTAATACAGACCACAATGCATATCAACTGACAGGAACAAACCAAAAATTAAAGTACTGAATCATCCAAGCATTTATCAACCGCCATCTTCGGACATGGGAAGTATCCTTTATTTATGTCAGGAAGTTAATGAACACCCAAACACATTTGCTCTGAACCTATTCATAAGGGCACTACAGACTCTGATCCAGTGGATGTCACAAATATATAAACAAATTCAGTGCAAACTTTACCCCAGAGACACTGATACAAAATCAATGCACACCTAAGGTTTTCACACCCCTATCATCACAAAAAGAACACTGGCTTAGAGTACTCCAAGTAAAAAAAAAAAAAAAAACATTTCTATGGAATCTAACATGCCAGGCTGCCTGCAGAACAGCCATTAAGTATGCACAGCTCCTACATCTATTCAGCCTGAGCTTATCCGCAGTCTTTGCCTCATAGATTTGGCTCACAGCAGTTGTGATAGTACTATACAAGGGTAGCAATTCCACAGCTCCAGGGATAAAAGACCCACCAGCCTGACGAGCCTCATCTGGAAGTCCATGAAATGGGTTATAGTAGGCCTGACAAAAACTAAGATATAAAAAGCTTAAATTTAACCACCAACAGTTTGGCTTTGTTAAGAATAGGTTCTGTCTAATGTATGTTTTTTTTTTTTAAAGGAAACAAGCCGTGGCCAGTGGTCACCATGTTCATACAGCACTTCAAAACCTCACCAAGGCATTTGATTCCAAACCATGTCAACATCACACTAAATGCACTTACTTTTCCTTTATGCAGTTACATGGGTCGTGAACGGGGTGAGGGACTGAACCCACACTGAGGGTGGCAGGAGTGTCCTCAGAGCATGAAAGTAACCAGTGGGGCACCAATGGGATAGGCAAATATACCAAAAACAGGGAAAGTAGTAAAGTTGTGTAAGTAAACTTACCATAACAGTAGATGCTCGAATTATCACTACTTAGGCAGCCGTATCATTACAGATTATATCCTGTTAAAGATATAAACAGCCAGCCAGCTTCCAAAGCTTCAGGGCACCTGCCACGCACTCAAACCATTAAGCAGCTTGAGTGGAAATACCTAAACACAGGGTTGTGCACAAAGCTCTTCAGAACTGAGAAAGACTCCTGAGAGCACACAGCCATAAGTAAAAATATACACACACCCTGGCATGATAAAAGAGGGATTGAGGGAGGGACAGGCAACTGCAACACCCATCATTTGAACATCTATTGTTATCATAAGCTTACTTAGACAAATGTACTATGTTCATTGTATTGATCACTACTGCAGAGCTAGATCATGGTTCATAGGTAGGTAATAGGCTATCAGCCCAATGGCCTAAGTAAGCCTAGCCAACAAGGTTCTCTGGCTTACACCACCCAAGAAAGTTATTTTCCTGTACCCCTGTCGAGCAGAGCCACAGAAGTGATCCCGGGGTGCATTTCCCATTCACTCATCAAGATTTTTCTTGAAGAGTGCTAATGAGGAACTTTGCTTGACATAGATGGGTAGCTTGTTCCAGAGTATGGGAAGTCTCTGGGACAGGAATCTATCCATCCAGCATGCCCTGTTTATTGTGGTGACAAGGTTTAGGTCCCTAGAGAGTGTAGCTCAGAGGGATTGGGATTTCTTTAGGTGTAACACGTCCAACGGCTCTGGGTTTGACATAGCTTTATATGTTAGGCAGAGATCACCTTGGAGTAGGTGATATGCTACAGAGTAAAGCTGGTTAAATGGGGTCCTAAGTCCTTGGGTAGTGTAATGGACCAGCATCCCCCCCTGAGGCCATTCCAGTGACCCACTACTTAGTTGTTTCTCCCCAGTTACCATAAACACTGTTTGGATATAAAATTAAAAGTTTTATTTGAAAATTTTATAGCACAAATATTGATGACCATTTGCTAAACAAAACAGTCTTGCACTAAAAACAGACTTAGCACAAGAAGCCATAAACTTCCCTTGACACTCGCATTTAACTACACAACAGACCTACTGGGACTTGTACTCAAACAGCATATAGAAAGCAACAACTAGCACCTATACGAAGGGTGTAGGAAGTCAAAAGACATTACACATTTGCTATCACCAGGGGACAGCCCACTGGAGATAAGTGTCCCTTTTCGGGAGAAGCCCAGGAGTACTGTCTAGTTAAGTAACATGTCAAGAGTCACAAAGAACACAAAGGCTGATGGAATCTAACCATGTACTACAGGAATCAGCTCATTAACTTATTAATTCATAGTCTTACTCATCTGCATAGAGTGCTGGACAAACTGTTGTAGCCCAACAAGTTAAAAAGATATTAACATTAAATTGGACTTCATGCTGTTAAATTTATTTGCAACGAAGTAATAAATATACTGTCAACATTAAACAAAACGAGGAATCATGGCTCAAAAAGCGATTATGCTTCTTTTTACTAGTCAGTTTCCCTCCTTTAGACCAGAGTACAGGTAGTCACACTAGGCTTGCTGTACAGGGACCTCTGAGGAGTCCAGCCCAAATTTTCAGTTGCCCCAAAGCACTATCTGGTTAAGTGACTAGCTCAAGGACAGGGTGTAAATATGAGACAAAAAGTACAATTGTGTACCTACCATAAATGTAGATGTTCGAGTGTATTCACTGTTGCAGTCATTACACTTGGGTTATCCTGCTGGCAGGCAACCCGTAGTCGGTCCGAGTTCCTTGGTCCGGCATCGGTTACTGTCGCCTCTTCCCTGACGTCAGTGCGCCAGGGGTATAAAAGTTGCAACCAACGCCATTTTCTTCAGTTTTTCTTGCCCCAGATGTCAGGTGCCCCCAGAAATGATGGCTGAAAAGATAAAACCATGCATATATTACTATAAACATTTCCTTCATCTACAAGCAAATACACCACATAGGTTGTATAGAGTTGAAGTAGTGCAGAATAGTCCCAGCAAAGAGGGGGATGGTGGGTGGGTAACCTGGACTGCAACAGTGAATACAATCAAACATCTACATTTATGGTAGGTACACAACTGTACTATGTTCATCGTGTTTCACTGTTGCAGTCATTACACTTGGGTAGAATCCCAAAGCTGAGGTTGGGTGACTGGGTCTAAATTGGATTTGGCGAGGCTAACAAGCCCTGCAGAACTGCAGTGGCAAAGCCTGCTCTGGATTTGGAGTAGAGAGGTAGGTGGTAGTGCTTGGTAAAAGTGTGCACCGAGCTCCATGTTGCAGCTTCTAAAATGTCTTTGGTTGGTACCCCCCTGAGGAAAGCTGCTGAAGTAGCTGCTGCTCTGGTAGAATGAGGCCTAATGTCCTTAGGCACAGATTTGCCATGTTGTGCATAACAGAAGCGGATGCAGTGTCCTATCTATTTGGAGATTGTCTGCTTTGTAATAGGTTTTCCTTGTGATCCTGCAGCATATGCCACAAACAGTTTTTCTGAAAGCTTTTCTTTTGTCCAAGTAAAATCGTAGCTGCCTGTGTATATCCAAAGAATGCAGAAGTCTTTCCCCTTTATTCTGGGGATTTGGGTAGAAAGTAGGCAAATTAATAGTTTGGTTTAAGGCCACACTGGAGACCACTTTTGGCATGAATGTTTGGTTCATCCTTAGAGAAACCCTGTCCTGGTGAAAAATGAGGAAAGGTTCCACAGCCATCAGTGCCTGTAACTCTGAAACTCTTCTTACTGAAGTTATTGCTAGGAGTAGAGCAGTTTTCCATGACAAGAATTTTAGGTCAGCTGTGCTGGCTGGTTCAAATGGAGGCAGTGTTAGTTTTTCTAAAACAAAACTGAGGTCCCAAGTAGGTACTGGTGCTCTCCTAAGGGGTCTTGTATTCTTTGCCCCTCGGAGGTACTGTCGTACAAGAGGATGTGAAAAAATAGGAGGATCCATATTGTAATGAGCTGAAATGGCAGAGGTATGGATTTTAATAGAAGAAAAAGATAGGCCTTTGTCCAACATCTCAGTCAGGTATTGTAAAATCTGAGGTATATTAGGGACCAGAGGGTTGAGTCCTTGTACCTGGCTCCAAGCACAGAATCTCTTCCATTTTTCCGCATAAGATTTCCTAGTGCTGGGTCTTCTGGCTTCCAAAATTACATCCATAACAGCTTGAGAGAGGTGCAGTCTGAGTGGCTACATTATCTGCCATGCCGCCAGGTTTAAGGTTCTGAGTTGACTGTGCAGCATCTGATTGTTTTGCTGTGTCAGAAGATGAGGGATTTGAGGTAGAGGCCAAGGTGGGCCTTGGGACAAAATCTTTAGGATTGGGTACCAGTGCTGGCGTGGCCAGTCTGGGGCAATCAGGATAATTTTTGGTCTCTCGTCTGACTTTTAGAAGCACTTTGGTGAGAAGAGGCATCGGAGGAAAGGCATAGACTGTCAGGTTTTTCCAGTTGAAAGATAGAGCATCCACTTTCCATGCTTGAGAGTGATAAGTCCTTGTGCAAAATTTCTGTAATTGGTAATTGTGAGGGGAGGCAAAAAGATCTATGTCTGGGCGGCCCCATTCCCTTGTTATCATGTTGAACACCCGATGATTTAGCTTCCATTCGTGAAGATCCATGAGATTTCTGCTTAGTTCTTCTGCCAGTGTATTTTTTGTTCCTGGCAGGAATTGTGCTTGCAAATGTACCTGGTAGGTCAGTGCTGTGTTCCACAAAGTCATGGCTTGTCTGCATAGGGGGTAGGAATGTGTGCCCCCTTGCTTATGTACCACGTAACTGTGGTATTGTCCGTCTTTATTAATAATTGTCCTAGATGTATTAGGTCCTTGAAGGTTGTCAGGGCATTCTGTACAGCTAGCATCTCTTTTTGATTGATGTGATGATGCATTTGTTCCTTGGGCCACGTGCCCTGAATACATTTTCCTGCCATATGTGCTCCCCAGGCATAATCCGATGCATCCGTTGTTATGGTCTGCCTGGCTGTAGGTAAGGTGAAAGGCTGTCCCTTGTGGTGACAGGCCTGGGACCACCATCGAAACTCCTGTTGTAGGCAGGGAATCAAGGTTATGATTGTCTCTAGGCTGTGGCAATGCTGAGTCCAAACACTTTTTAGATACCATTGTAGTTTTCCCATATGCATTTTGGCATATGGAATTAGTAGAATGCAAGATGCCATGAAACCCAGGGCCTGCAGAATTTTTCTTACAGTGAGCTGGGTCTTTGTCGCTATCATTTGAAAGTAATGAGTCAGTTGCCTTTGTTTGTCTGGCATGAGATAAGCCATCTGGGTATTTGTATTTAAGCTTGCACCCAGGAATATTATCTCTTGAGAGGGCACTAGTTTTGACTTCTTTTCGTTGACTGTGTACCCAAGGCAAATTAGTAATCTTTTTACAAACGCCAGTTGCTTTAGAAGAGTGTCTTTGCTGTCTGCTTGAATAAGGCAGTCGTCCAAGTAGGGATATATTTGAATTCCTTTCGTCTGCAAAAGGCAATTACTGGTGCCAGACATTTTGTGAAGACTCTGGGTGCAGTAGATAAGCCAAAGGGCAGTGCAGAGAATTGATTATGCATTGAGCCTGCTATAAATCTGAGGTATCTTCTGCACGATTGTTTGATTGGGACGTGCAGGTATGCCTCCTTGAGATCCAAAGCAACTAGCCAAGCCTCTTTGTCCAGCATGGGCAAGAGTTGTTGTAGTGTTAACATTTTGAATTTTGGAACATCCAGGAAAGTATTTAGTATTGACAGGTCCAGTATTGGTCTCCATGCTTTGTCCTTTCTGGGTACTAGGAAAAGTCGTGAGTAAAAACCTTGGCCCTGTTCTTCTTGTGGAACTTTTTGAATAGCTCCCATATCCATAAGAGCAGCAATCTGTTTTTATGCCAGGTTTGGCATACCTTTTGGTTTTGGAAACGTGTGGAAGTGGAACCTGTACCCTTGAGAAACTGTATTCAACACCCACTGGTGTTGGGTGATTATGTGCCAATTTTTTGAAAAAAATGCTAGCTTTCCCCCTAGGGGTGCTGTCAACTGGTAAGAGCTTGGCATTTGCAAAGGAAAGTCATTGTGACTGTTTCCTATAAGGTTGTGATTTGTCTTCTCCTTTGGAAGCTGAAGCACCCCATTGCTTAGGTCTGTAGGAGCCTTGGGGCTGAGATCTGCCTCTTGAGTGTCTGTATCTGCCTCTTTGTGGCCTGCCTGACACTGGAAAGGACTAATTTTTTGAAGGCCAGTTTCTGCTAAATTTAGGTGGCTGAACCTGTAAGAAATCTTTCACAGTTTGCATTGACTTTGTTTGGTGTTAAGGCAGAAGATGTGTTAAAGAAAATGGAGGATAAAGCAAAGTATCATGCTGTAGTGGAGCATCCAACAATTTCATTTTAACATGGTCAGGTAAACTTTGTTCTTTCAACCAAGCATGCCTTCGAATAACTGAGCCTGTAACTGCAGCTCTGCAAGAAGCCTATAAAGAATCAAAACCACATTGCAGGGTATGCTTTCCCACTTGTTCAACTGCATGCAATAAATCCTGCATTTCTTTAGTGTCAGGACCTTCTATATTTGTAACCATTTTCTGCTTTAACAATGACATGAGATACTGCTGATATTTAAGCATGTGAAACTGACAGTTTAAGGCTCTTACAGCTAAAGTAGCAGAAGTGTAAACTTTTTTCCCCCATCTGTTCAGAGCTCTGGAATCCCTATCTGAGGGGACAGGATTTTTGGCAGTGGAAGCTTTAACCCCTTTTGGACCCTGAGAAATAGTTTCTGGGTCTGCAGCGGGGTTTTTGTAAAGAAATTTATGAGAGTCAGGGACCCTGTAGTACCTGTCTGGCTTTACTGGTGCAGGGTGTAAAGAATCTGGAGACAGACTGGATTCAGAAAAAACATAATCAACAATATCAAGCACAGGGGGGTGGACAGCTAAGGGCCTGTGCTGAGGCAATAGAAGGAAATTTCTGAGCCTTTTCTTGGATTCCGAGTAATCCTGGCTCTCCCAATGGAAATGCTCCCTCATGGTGTGTAGGGTTTCCCCAAAAGAGTAATCCTCAGGCGGTGAGGCTGAAGGAATGGACTCCAGCATCAGAGTCCTCATTGGAAGGGAGAGAATAGCCCTGGTCAGAAGAATCAGAAGAAATGGAAACCTGATCAGTGGAATCATTATCAGTGTCTTGCCTAGGCCTTTTGTCAGGAGGGGGATGGGAGCCCTTGATTAAAGTAATAAGGTCTTCGGCTATTTTAAGCATCTGTTTCTTTGGCATGGATGACTGTTCTGGAGAATACTGCACTTGTTTCTTTGTCTTTAATGGTGTTTCTGGCTTTGCCTTTGCTGCTGTAGTACCTTTAATTGTAAGCTGTGAAGGTCTGAAAACACCCTCAGAAGCCGGTGCCTGCTCAGCGGCTCCGGACCCATCTGAGGGTATATTTTCCATAGACCCAATACCTTGAGTTTCCACAGGCCTCAGTGTCTCCACGTGGCTGTCGGTTGCGGCCTGTGGTTCTGAGGTAGCGGGTGTCAGGGGCTGCGAAAGCGCCTCACTGAGAACCGGCGACTGGCCTAGAAGAGGCTTCGTCGTCGGTTTTGGACCTCGGATGCCTTTTTCTTTGTCTTTGCATTTTTTATACATTCCGGTCGTCAGTTGTTCCAATGGCATTATGTAATTAAATCTTCGTCCAAAATAATGTAAAGCAAAATCAAACCGACATTTAATAATGCGTTTATTGAATCTAGCACAAAACCGACAACTAGTAACGTCGTGGTCAGGGCCTAGGCAAGGAATGCAGTAAGAGTGAAAGTCCTTATGAGGTATTTGCTTCCCACAAGAAATACAATTATTAACTTTTACTGACATCAGTCTGGAGCAAGAAAAAGTTTCCCCAACGGGGTACTTAGCTTTATTGAAGACTTCGGTTCCGAAATTCAATTTTGAAAATCTCAGGAGTCGGCCGACCGGCACTTGCGAACTGCTTATGCTTCGGGCACCGCGCGGCAAGAAAGACAGAAGAAAATGACATCGGTTGCAACTTTTACACCCCTGGCGCACTGACGTCAGGGAAGAGGCGACAGCAACCAACGCCGGACCAAGACTTTGGAACTCAGGCCGACTACGGGTCACCTGCCAGCAGGATAACCCAAGTGTAATGACTGCAACAGTGAAACACGATGAACATCCACAGATGCTCTGCAAAACTGGAAGCAGATAAGAGGAGACTACTCTATATCACTTAGGTTAACAACAGGATTTGCAGATTTACAGCAGAAAAGAAAGCAGTTGGTGTGGAGGATTAAGACTCGTCTCCTGTAATTAATATACTTGGTTTGAGTCTGTGTGACTGAGTGCCTCTTAACTGGAGCATGACACACAGACAGACGCATGCACAGACAGAGACACACAAACGCAAGCACAAGACAGATGCATGCACAGACACAGAGACACACAGACAGAGACAGACATGCACAGAGACGCACGCACAAACACACATGCACAGAGCACAGACAGACACACAGATGTGAGTGTGCACACAAATTTCCCATTTCTACTGCAGGACAAAGTTACATGCCCTTCATTTCTCTGCTGCAAAACAAGTCTTGCCTGTGTTCAAATAACTTAAATCTTTCATGCACCTGATGGCTTCCTCCTGTGCTCAAATGTGCATGCTGACACTGAGATGGACAAATCTCTTGTGTCAAGGCACTGAAAGACTGAGCATTGACCCTGCTGAAATACTTTCATTGTGTGAGAATAACAAAAGGTAATAGCCTGAGACAACTATTTGGAATAACTTGTTTTGACACGCATTGTTCCTTCTTAGCTTCACAAGAAATGAATTGATCAGAAGATCTGAAAGATTTTGTTCTGCCAAGACTAAATTGTCTGTGAACATTCAAGGTATGGAGTATTGTTTATCTCTCATTTTTAGGTTCAGAAAAAAAATGGGGAGATTGACAGTATGGCTTACAAGTAAACTCTGACACCACTTTGAGATCCAATTCTTTTATGCCTAAAGAACCCCTGTTTTGCAACTCAGATATAAAAATTGCTCTCACCTCTGCAAGAAGAGTAACAGTTTTCCAATTAAGAACCTCAAGTCAGCCTAATGAGCTGATTCAAATGGAACAGATTTTAGCTTTACTACCTCAAAATTAAACTCACAAGTAAGAGCCACCAGTTTTCTTGTGAGGTCCCTTATACATGAACAGTTTCAAAAACATTTTGACATGAAAATGCTATGAAAGAGGGGAAGCCACAGACAGTTGAAATGGCTGTTAAAATGAAACCTGATGGAAGAGTAAGAAAAGCCAAAATGATAGAAACTCACACAAATATTGTAAAAGTGAGAGATACTAACCCTGAATGGGTACTGGTTACATTTTAAGCACCAACTAGAAAACCTTTTCCTTTTATTAATATTTGCTAGCTTTCTTGCCTCCAACAGTACTTGTTGCACACCATCAGTAAACAGGTGCCTAAAATAAGACCCTATCATCCAGGCAGTCAGTCGAAGTTGACCAACACACTCCCATCCCCAAACTGTTCTTGTGCAAGTAGATCCATTCTATGAGGACACTTACCATAATTGTCCCTGGCTATTTCCAAAAGAAGGAAGAACCATTGCTGCCTGGATAAGAAGGGAGTCACCACAATAATCTTGAGGGATTCCTTCTGAATTTTCAGTACCACCCTGGATACAGTGGAAATGGTGGAAAAGCATAGAGGAACACTACTCTCTAAGGAAATGAAAGACATCAGTCTTCCAGGAGACAGAATTTTGCCAGCTGACTGTTCTGAGAGGAGGCAAAGAGACTTTCTTGAAATCCCCATAGACTGATCAAATCCTGGAACATCTCTTTATCTAGTATCAATTCATGAAGGTCTGCCTTTGTTCTCAGACTGTCTGTCACACAATTTTGCTCTGAAGGGATGTGGGATATCTATAGAGTGAGATTGGGCTGTAAAGCTATATCCTACGCTAAATGGCTAGCCTGCAAAGTGAGTATGACCTGGTTCACCCCTTGCTTGTTGACGTACCACACGACTGTGGTATTTTCACCAGAAGGACTCAGGGTAAAGGATGTGTGGTCTGAGGGACAAGCTTTGGCCACAACAGTCTCACCCACCTGTGGCTGAGGAAAATTGCTAGCCTGCTATAGTGGAAAGTCTGTTTGCTTAACTTTTTTTCTTTTTGTGGCTGAAGAAATACCAACTGTGGCACCGGTAGTATGTTCCATGGTAAAGCCAAAAATGGTACCTCTTTCCCAGAGGAAAACTAGCAGCATAAGCCGGTAAAAATGTAAAGTTGTAAAAAGTCACCCCCCCCATAATAACAGAGTAAAAGCCACTTTAAGACACTCTGCCAGCCCCAAAAGGTAAAATAAACACAGCTTGTCTATAGAAGAAAATGGTTTTCAACTACTTTTAAACTCCAGGGAAAAGGTGTGCTCGTTTAGAAGTACAGTTAAGACTTCTGACAGTTTGTTGAAGGACACACTCCTAGGAAAAACAACAAACTTTCCTAACCAAGAAAGAACATTTATACAAATTTAAAATGTGGAAGCCACCCCCGCAAAGGGAACGTACCTGCCCAGCAACAAAACATAAAAAGAAGTTATGTACCTACCATAACGTTCCATGTTAGTTGTCTTCTTCTCCCCTTCTTTCTTGCTGGTTGGGTTCGGAGCCAATCCTCGGCTCCGACTCGGCCATCTTCAAAAGCTCGAGAGCTGCTTACTGGCTCGAGGCCCCCCTATATCCCATAATGCCTGGCGCTAGTTACCCAGATCTCGTTTGGCAAGTCTAACTGCAGACATAACAATAAATGAACGCTATCCTAGAATGCATAATTCCTACTGGGGAGGTTACTAAGCAGAAGGAAATAGTCAGAGAAAACACAGCCAGTGCAAAAACAAGAGGAACTCTTCTCGGTCCACTAGGATGGGGGATGGAGGGTGGGACGTAAGAAAGGCGGCGAGAAGAAGACAACTAACATGGAACATTATGGTAGGTACATAACTTCTTTATGTTAAGTTGTCTATCTTGCCTTCATTCTTGCTGGTTGGGACAGCGTCCCTAGCACCTAAAAACCTGGGTGGCTCATCGGAAAAGACTCTTCAGAACAGTGGAACCAAAATCAGCTCTGCTCCTGGAAACCAAATCCAACTTGCAATGTGAAATGAAAGTATGTGGGTTGGCCCATGTAGCCGCAGCACAAATAGAGTCCATGGGCAACCTAGCCTGAAAAGCCACCAAAGTGGCTAAAGCTCTGCTGGAGTGACCCTTTGGTTTGACCGGCAATTCTTTGTTTCTGAGTTTGTATATGAACATGATGATAGAAGACAACCACCCGGATAAGGTCACATTGGAGACCGGAAGCCCCTGTGTACCTACTGCATAAGACAGAAACAGTTGATCTGATTTTCTAATGTCCTTGGTTCTATGTAAATAAAAGCATAGTTGCCTGTGAACATCTAACTGACGCAACTTATACTCTGCCCTGTTGGAGTGGTTAGGGAAAAAACACAGGAAGGTCTATGGACTGATTCAAGTTACTCTCTGAAGAGACCTTAGGAAGGAAGGAAGGATTAATCCTCAGAGCAACCCTATCATTGTGGAACACAAGGTATGGGGGTCGGATAGAAAGAGCCTGTAGTTCCGAAACTCTTCTGGCTGAAGTAATAGCTACCAGAAAAAGGGTTTTCCAAGATAAGAACTTCAGTGAACAAGAAGCTGCAGGTTTAAAAGGGGGCAAAATTAGCGAAGCTAAAAATCAAACTTATATCCCACGGAGGTGGAGGATCTCTGACTGGGGGCCTGAGCAGAGAGGTTCCTTTGAGAAAGGCTTTACAGAGCTTATGGGACATGATATTGTTTTCCGATAGGCCAATGTGAAAATTTGAATTTGCTGCTAACTGAACTCTAATTGTAGCGGAAGCGGACCCCGCATGGAAGAGCTCCGCAAGAAATTCCAAAATGGAGTGTACGGGGGCTGAAAAGGGGTCAACACTTTTTGCCTCTGCCCAGGAAGAAAAACATTTCCACTTACTAGCGTAAGTTTTTCTGGTCGTAGACTTGTGTGACGACACAAGGATTTCACGCACAGAGGGGGAGATATCTGGGAACCTGGCTAAGGTTGGAAGTGGAGCAGCCACGCTGTGAGCTGGAGGGAGTGCAGGGATTGGTGCAGCCCGCCCGACTGATGAATCAGGAGGTCTGGAACAAGGTCCAGAGTCCAAGGCTGTTCGAGAAGATAGCGATGCAGGAACGGAAACCATATCTGTCGAGGCCAGTAAGGGTCAATGAGGATCATTTTGCAACCCAAAGCAGTAGCCTTCTGAATTAGTTTCAGTATGAGGGGAAAGGAGGGAATGCATAAAGAAGTCCCTGGGGCCAATCATGGACTAGCGCGTCTCTGGGGAAATGCCCGGGAAGAGGAAGGAGAGAGAAGAAATTGCTGCACTTGCTGTTGAAGGGAGTTGCAAGAAGGTCGCAGCAAGGTTGGCCCCATCTGCGGAATATTTGGTCCGCAATTACCTGGTTCAGAGACCATTCGTGAGGCATGAGAATTGCTCTGCTCAGTCTGTCTGCTATGATGTTGGACCTCCCAGGGATGTGCATTGCAATCAGAGACTGTTGGGAAGAGATCGCCCACTGCCAGAGTCTGAGCGCTTCTCGACATAAGGGGTAGGACCTTGTTCCGCCCTGCTTGCTGATGTACCACTCTACGGACATATTGTCCGTTCGAACTGCAATGGTCCCGGTAGGAAGGGAGTCCTGCAAAGCCTGCAACGCTAGGAGCACGGCCCTCATCTCCAAGACATTTATGTGCAGATGATACTCATAAGGTTGCCAGGTGCCTTGGACTGTTCTGCCCTGATAATGCCCCCCCCCCCACCTGATCAGGGAAGCGTCCGTGGTCACTGTAGCCACTGGAGGGGGGAAGAATAAATGGTCTGCCGTGGAGCACTGATGTGGAGACCATCCACCACGCAAGATGCTTCTTGCATGTCTGAGTGATCATAATCATGTAAGACATGGGAAGTTGCTGAAAGGACCATTGGGTGAAAAGAAGCCACTGGAGGATCCTCATATGAAAGCGAGCTAGAGGGACAAGTACGATCGCTGCTGCCATGAGACCTAGCGTCTAAAGGACAAACCTGGCTTGAATCCTTTTGCATGCTAGTCAAACCCTGACATGCTGACAAATCACTAACACCCTGTCTAGTGGGAGGCTCGCTAACATGTCTTTGGTATTTAGATTTGCGCCTATAAAGGTGATAGATTGACACGGCGACAATGCAGACTTTTTGAAATTTATTGTGAGACCTAGCCTGGAGCAAGTGTGGATGGTGCAGTCTCTGGCTCGCAAAAGGTGATGTCTGGTGGTAGCAGTGAGGAGCCAGTCGTTGAGATATGGAAACACCTGGAATCCTTGCCGTCTCAGGTGAACGGTAACTACTGCCATACGTTTGGTAAACACCCTGGGGGCTGTGGTGAGACCAAAGGACAGAGCTCTGAACTGATAATGGCTGGCTCCCAGCCGGAAGCAAAGGAATCTTCAGGAGCATCTGTCCATCTTGATGTGGTAGTACGCATCCTGAAGATCTATGGAGCACATCCAATTGTCCTGACCCAGAAAGGGTAAAATGGACTGAAGTGTGACCATCCGGAACTTCGTTCTTTGTACAGACTTGTTTAGTCTGCTGAGATCCAAAATAGGTCTCCAGTCCCCTGTCTTTTTTGGTACCAAAAAGAACTATGAGTAAATTATGGATCCTTGTTGATGTGCTGGGACTTGCTGGATGGCCCTTTTTCTTAGCAGTTTTGAGAAATCTTGGTCCCTGAGATTGGGTGGAACATCTGGAAGGGACTTGTTTGACCTTAAGGGGGTGCGAACAAAAGGAATTCTGTAGCCTCTGGATATGACGGACTGTACCCATTTGTCTTATGTCTTGCCAGGCTCTTGGGTACAGCGATAATCTTCCCCCGACTGCCTCCAGAGGTGAGCAGTCGAGCAACCCTTCAGGGATGCTGGAAGGGCTTGTCAGAGAAAGATTCTCTGCTGCCCTGGTTTTGCGGACCCCCTCTGCCACGAGGGCGGCGTCTGTTATTGTTCCCTCCTCTGCCCATGGAGGGAAACTCACCACGTGTGTCCGGCAAGGCTCCTTGGGATTTCCGGAACCACATCTTTCCACTCTTCTAACCCTTAGGATATGGTCTGGAAGGGGTGGAAAAACTGACTCCTACGGCAGAGAGAGTCTTGCCTTCCTGCTCACACCTGGTAAGGGCATCTTTCACCTGTGATCCGAAGAGAGAGGAACCATCAAACGGGGCATTGGTGAAAGACGCTCTGAAAAGTTCCGCAAAGTTACACAGCCGCAACCAAGTGTGCCTCCTTCGGGCCAAGCCTGTGCCTGCGGCTCTACTCGCACCATCGGCTGCATACGAAATGAGCCGCATGGAGGAGTTTACCACTGAATTAAGAGTCGCTAGCTGGGAGGCTGCCTTAGCCTGGGCCCCCTCAGCTGATGGGTCTTGGAGGGCATCTCCAAGCTCTTTCAGGAGATCCCTCTGAAGACGGTGGCACAGGTAATTCAGGGACCGCATGGAAAAGGTCGCTGAAGAGAACATCCGCTTCCCATATCTGTCCATCGTCCTGGACTCCTTGTTAGAGGGATGGACAGATGAAGTTTCAGCCAACTCCTTCTTTGTGGCCGCTGCTACCACCATGGCATCAACGGGGACACCCTTGGTCAAGAACAGTTTATCCTGCGGGGCAGTAATAAATTTGGCAGGTCTTCTAGGGGTCGGTTCCACTGTGTCTGGAGCCATCCACGCCTTTCGAGCCACCACAAACATCAGTGGGTCGAAAGGCGGAGACTCCCAGGAGGTGGAAGGTCGGGATCCAAACGCATCCAGGAATACCGACTCATCCTCGGAAGGGCTTAGGGTAGTCCAGTTTCCCCTCTGCCTAAGCATCTCAAGGATGTCTGAGAAGGAGACATCTTCAGAAGGGGATCTTGGAGACCCTTCTGACTCCTCTAAGTCGGTATCCGACGTGACAGACTCGGGGGAGTCAACATGCTTCCTCATGCATTTTCTCTTGCGAGGTGGCTCCTCTGAAAGATCAGGGGAGGCCTCGGAAGAGGAGGATACACCCAAAGGGGTGTCCTGGATCGCTGGATCCCCACGCTTGGGGTCTGGAAGAGGGGCAGAGGCTGACGCAGGCACCCTAGGGGGAGGAGCTGATGGGGTCGATCGTGGGACTGACTCAGGGGCCAGTACGCTCCTCATCACCTCGAAGGCATCCCTGCCCGGACACAGAGAAGGCTCAGGCTCCGAAGAACCCAGAAGCCCTCCCCGCACCGAGGGAGACTGCTCCGAGGCATGTGGGAGCCGAGCTCACCTGCGCCGAAGCACCGAGAGGAAGAGCGGGGTCGGACAAGGGTTCGTTGCCACTCGCCCCCTCGGAGCCGACGAGGGAGTCTCGGCACCCAGATCCTTCCAGGAAAGGTACCATGGAAGGGATCTGAGCGGATGATGGAACCGAAAGACAGGGTATTGGCACCGACGGTTTCACGACTCGAACCCCAACGAACTCCGACTCCGAGCTCATAGGAAGAGTTGGAGGAGGAATATCTACAGCCGTGGATGGAGCAGACTCCTGATGAGGAGGGCTGGACAACATTTTGGCTAGGGCCTGCGATTTTAAGAGCCTACTGACCACTCTTTCCAAGTCATGGTCCGAAAGTCTGGAGGACTGAGAAGAGTGGGATGATCAGTGACTACGCTCCGACTGGAGCAGGGGCGACTTCGGAGCTGAATGTATAGACTCCAAAGGAGGAGACCTGGATCTCTTTCGACTCTCAGCCAGCTCTGAAGACCGTGTCGGAGCCGACTGGGAGGGAGGGACATCGGTTCCAGCCGGAGCTGAAATGGCTTGTGTGGCTTCACCCAACGACGTCTCCGAACTGGGAGCCGACGGTTTAGGTGGCCTGGAAGATGTTGCCGGCTGAGCCTTCGCCGGAGAATCTTGGGGTTTAAGCATACCCCTCAGAATCAATTTTTGCGCTCCTGCAGTACTCTTGGACTGAAGGCATGACAGATCGAGCAAGAGTCCTGCAGGTGCACAGCGCCCGGACGATAAACACAAGAAGTGTGACCATCTGTCAGAGACATCTTCTGACAGCATGAATCACACTTCTTGAATCTGGACGGTTTTGGATCCTTGGACATCCCGGAGAGGAAAAACAAGGACAAATTTACACACAGATGGTTAAGGTAACCCACAGCAAAAAAGTTACAATCTAGAGTTACCACAGACCACTACAAATAACAATACAACCAAAGAAAAATATCTACAACTATCACTAAACACCAACAGTGAAAATTAGAAGAAAAAGGAACCTTTTTTTTTTATGGGGAGATAGAAAGAAAGGCTAACCTCTAACTTAAACGGAAAGAACCTTTCTGTGGAAAAGGGAGAGAAGGGGGGGGGACTCTCTAACTAAAACGAGCTTCCTTCCTAGAAGAAAAACTTAGCTACAATACTAAAGTCTAACTAACGACTAATTCTACACTACCAATATAGATTTTAAACAAGAAAAAATACAATAAAAATAGTAAAACTTATACGACCTGAGCCAGTAGAACAACCTCGTAGCAGAAGCAGCAAACGTGATCTGGGTAACTAGCGCCAGACATCATGGGATATAGGGGGGCCTTGAGCCAGTAAGCAGCTCTCGAGCTTTTGAAGATGACAGAGTCGGAGCAGAGGATTGGCTCTGAACCCAACCAGCAAGAATGAAGGCGAGATAGACAACTTAACATGTAAACCATTAATTCTCAGAAAGCCTGCAGAGGAACACTCTTCTGCAGCATGAAAGCTCTGAAGAGCTTGGCACTCAAACCTGCGTTTTTAGAGCTCAAGCTGCCTAACTATGAGTGCATGGAAAGTGCTCTGAAGTTTTGGAAATTACCTGGCTATATATCCTTGGCAGGATAAAACTCATACAGTGAAGGCTACTGCAGCAGTGATCAATAGGATGAACATCTCTGGTTAAACAAATGTAATTTATTTTAGTATGTTTAGACAATATGCAGGTGCATCCCGGGTGAAGAAAGAAAGACGGTTCAGCAGACAATTGCAACAAGAGGCAATTAACAGAATCGAACAACACATTTTGATTAATTTTAGTAGTAAATATGGCAGGTAGGAAGCAGGTGAGAACAGAAGGTTGAAGTAGAAGCAAGTAGATGAGTATGGAGTTGGGTGATGTGCCCAGTGGAAAAGCACTTGCAGTAAGATTTTTCAGTGAGGTGTCTTTTGAACACGTTTGCAGACTACTGTAAACTGGACGTTATTTAAATCCCCTTCTGTTATACAGAAGCTACAAAATGAACCTACACATGTAGCTGGTGCTCCAAAAAAGGGCTAAAGCAACATTTTAAAAAATGCAACAATTTTGTATTTGGCAAGCAAACTCTCCATCAAGACAATATTGTAGAAAATATCCTACTCCAAAATAATGTTGAGAGAGACCCTGGAACATGACTAAATAAATCCCTCCACTTTGATTGTTATGTTGCAACAATGGTTAGGAAATCCTTTGAGATGGCACAGCTGATCCCAAAAGGTATTTTTCTCTAGCCCCCAAGGTAGTCTTTAACCTTCTATATTCTGCACTGAAGGTCCATCACTGAACATCATGCCCCTTTGGGGTACATCTGACTAAACAAATCAAGCAGTTGGACAGACCCCAAAAAATCTAATAAAAAAGATTATGAGCATAAAGGACCTGAACTAGCAAGAGAGGCTAGAGGTCTAGTTTCTATACTCAGTGTCCTACAGGCTCCTTGGAGGTGATCTTAGCTTCGCCTTCCAGGTCATCAAAAATCCCTTATTTTATCACAAATCAAATAGTCCAGCGAGCACTAGAAAGTACAGTTTTGTACCTACCATAAATGTAGATGTCCGAACAGCATAGCATCTGCAGTCCTAACAAATGGGTTGTCCTGTCGTCAGGCAGCCCTTCGGTCGGCCGGATTCCAAAGTCTGGGTCTGGCCTCGGCTGGTGTCGCACTTCACCCAACGTCATCTCTGCTGGTCTTCGGGTATAAAGGCATCAGCAGACGCCATTTTCCTCAGTGTTTCTTGCCCCAGATGCCAGTTGCCCTCTTGGAAAGCTAAATTTTGGATAAATGCCAATGTTTCCAAAAAAGTAGAAGGCAAACACAAAAAATAAGCATGTATGTACATATATACAAACAAATACACCATAAGAGATCCCCAGCTAGCTATTAGGAGGGTAAATACCCTAGGAGTACCACAGAGGGGAAGGAGGGTGGGTAATCCTGACTGCAGATGCTATCCTGTTCGGACATCTACATTTATGGCAGGTACAAAACTGTACTATGTCCTTCAAGGATGCAGCTGCAGTCCTAACAAATGGGTAGAATACCATAGCCAAACTAGGGGAGGAGGAAGAAGAATTATGGTGTAGTTAGGATCCCTTGCAAAACAGCAGTGGCAAAGCCTGCTCGGGATCTAGAGTATAGAGGTAAGTTATAATGCTTATACCCCAGCAATGTTGTGGCTGGGAGTGACTTTCACCATGACTTGATTTCCGCTTTCGATAAATGCGGGTTGGACATTATCAGAGCTATAATAAAAAGAAATGAAGCTGATATTGTCAAATTGGATCAGGACATTAACAAATACAACCATGCTGTCACCATGGACTTGTTGTTTCAGGTTGAAATAGAAAAACAAAAATATCATCAAATTAGAAAGGATGTTGATAACAAATGTACAGTTATATTGCAGAGAAAACATAAAAAACTACAGAGGGATTTGAGGGAATACGAGGAAGGCTGCCCGCCTATACCACCTTCCAGTATTGATAGAAGAAATTATATTACACGACCTGGGGTAGATATCAGGGAAACATCTTTTAACAATGAACAAGAGATAAGTCAGGAGCAGGGAATAGAACCACTCCCCAGGCGATCCGAAAGAATCAGAAACCAAAGAAAAACACATTATGAACAGTCTTTTTCCCCCCAAGGTTACCCACAGAGAGAGAAGATGAGGAACAACAGGAATCCTCATCCCGGACAGGTTCAGTTTTGGGAATAAGCCATGCTGAATTCAGTCCGGATTCATGTAACCGCGAGGGGCCTCTTTGTCAATCAGGAGGATATACTATATACAATTACAGTCCACTTAGTATTAATGACACATACTTCACACTTTTCACTAAAGGTTTTAAATATGTACCTAATAGGAATAGTGTCACAACTCAAGTTATTATCGACACCAAGTTGTTTATCAGGAAACTAAATCTAGTACACCTGCTGGGTCAAGGAGAGCCTCATCCTAGTGCTGCATTACATAGAAGTAGTTTATACAACCCACCTCTACACCCCCAATTAAAAAACTTAGAGTATAGGATAGAACAACAGATCAGGAACCATTGCAAAAGGGGTGGGTACACCTCGAATTTAACTATCCCTGAACAACAGCTATTACATGCTCTACAACAAAATGTTAACATTCGAGTAATGGAACCTGACAAAGGGGGAGGAACAGTAATCATGGACCAGCTCTTATATGAAGGCAAAATGAATGCCATATTAAAAAATGAAACTAGATATTGTCCAGTTTCTTTAAATGAAATCCATATAGCATATCAGAGATTAGACCTGGTCATCAAAGATCTATTGGACCAGGAAGCCATAGATTACAATACCTATGTGTACTTGGACAATCCTCAACCTAGGGTGCCCTCTATGTTTGGTGTTCCCAAAGTACACAAAAACATAGAGGATCCACCTATGAGGCCTATAGTGGCAGCACAAGGATCAAAAATTTCCCCACTTTCTGAATATTTGGATTTCAAATTGAAAAGATTATGGCCGAAATCTACCCATCTGTTGAAAGACTCATGGGAATTTTTAAGGAAGGTTACGCCTGAACTTTGGAGTCCCAATCTTAAATTTTTGACCATCGACATAGTGGACCTTTTTTCTGTTATTCCACATGACATCGGGTTAACATGGTTAGAGGAAGCATTAGCAGCAAATTCCTTATCCAATAACAATGAAAATTTCGTTATTTTGCAGCTCATGGAATTGGTGTTGCATAACAATTTTATTTACTTTTCTGGGGAGTTTTACAAACAAATCTCAGGGGTAGCGATGGGAGCTAACTGTGCCCCCACCTACGCCGACATAATCTTGTCCATCTGGGAAAACAAATATGTGTTTAATAGCCCCTTTAGTCAATATTGGGTGGCATATTACAGGTTCCTAGACGACATTTGCATTTTCTGGACAGGATCTGACAGTTTACTTACGGACTTTATGGAGTATTTAGCTGGCACTACTAACTTTCTTACTTTCACATACCAGGTCACCATGGAAAGGTTGGAATATCTGGATGTTGAGCTTACCATTAACAGCGAACACCAGTTCCAATCATCAGTGTACAGGAAACCTACGTTTTCCAACAGTTATATACACTACAGTAGTGCGCATCCAGTATACCAAAAGAAAGGGATTGTTAAAGGCCAGTATGTCAGAATTTCCAGAATGACATCTGATGAAGAGCAGTTTTTGAAAGAGTGTGAGAACCTCAGAGTTTTATTTTTAGATAGAGGGTACCCCAATGACATGATACAAAACATATATGAACAGGTTAGAAATGAAAGAACAGGCAGGTTTAGACCCATTTTGGGATTACAACATGAAGGGGAAATACTTACTCCCCCGACACCACAGTTGGAATACAACCAAGCTTTCATTACACAGTATAGTGCCAATTCTAGTAGAATAAGAGATATAATTAAAAGAGAATGGGAAACCTTCACAGAAATCACCGATTTGGCCAACTTACACGGCAGGGAAATGAAGGCAGTTTTTCGTAAGGGCAGCAGTATTAAAAATATATTAGAAAAAACGCCCTTCCAAACCCACTCATATAGGCCAAGAAAAGGCACTTACAAATGCGGATCTTGTGCCCAGTGCTCATACATTGCACATTTAGAGGAAGTATTTTTGGAAGCCAAAAACTTGACCATCAGGGCCAAAGGATTCTACAACTGTAACAGTTTAAGGGTTGTCTATTTGGCCAAATGTAACTCCTGTCCTGCATATTATGTGGGCAAAACGGAGCGGACCCTAAAACGCAGAATATATGAGCACAATTATGACATCCAAAGAGGGAATACTACCAATGCCTTGTTTAAACATTCATATACATGTTCTAAAGCTAAATTTCTGTTCTTTGTTCTGGACAGTGTCCAACTGGATCCAAGGGGTGGACCATGGCAAACTATTTTAGAACAGAGGGAAACACACTGGCAAATCTATTTGGAAGCTAATAAGGAACCTGGGCTCAACGACTATATATCTATTAAACCAATATTAAAATTAAAAGCAGTTTCAATTTAAAAGGTGGGGTTATTAAGAAAATCCCAGTCTTCACATAATATTAAAACTCCCCTGTATGGTGTATTTGATACACTAATATTCACCAAGAAAAAGGATTGTTTTAAAAAATTTTAATCAAAAATAAAAAATTTTTAGCAGGTTTACTTTAAATTTTAATTAGTGTATTAATTAAGTTCAAGGATGTATGTATTTAAGGAGATGAAATAGTGCATTCATTGCCTGATGAAGTTACTGGAGTAACGAAAACGAATGTCAAGGTGTTTTACTGGCGTTTACATTAAACCTGTGTTTTATGATACTGTGAGTTCTGTGGAATTCATCATATTCTTTCGGAATCTGCTGGATATTTATTGGTTTTTGCCTCTTCTCGGTGTTGGTTTGTGTTTTTAGTATTGCTTTACAACACCTGCTTCACTTTGGTGAAGTTATAATGCTTGGCAAATGTATGCACGGAGGTCCAAGTAGCCGCCTCAATAATGTCCTTGGTAGCCACTCCTCGTTAGAAAGCTGTGGTAGTGGCTGTAGCCCTTGTAGAATGAGGCCTTATGTTCTGTGGAATTTGCTTTCCATGGTAGGAGTAACAGAATCTTATGCAATTTCCTATCCACTTGGAGATTGTCTGTTTGGAAATTGCTTTTCCTTCCCTTCCTGTTGCATAAGCTACTAGAAGCTGGTCAGTTTTTCTATTGCCCTTGGTTCTGTCCAGGTAGTTGCGCAACTGTCTGTGTACATCCAAGGTATGCAGCAGTCTTTCCCCCCTGTTCTGTGGATTGGGAAAGAAGGTAGGTAGGTGGATTGCCTGGTTTAGAGACACTCTGGATACCACCTTAAGCATAAATGTAGGATTAGTTCTCATGGACACTCTATCTTGATGGAAGATTAGGAAGGGTTGTACTGCCATTAAGGCCTGTAGTTCCGAAACCCTCCTTGCTAAAGTAATTGCCAGTAGGAAAGCAGTTTTCCAGGATAGGTGTTGAAGGTCCGCTGTTGCTGCTGGTTCGAATGGAGGGAGTGTCAATTTTTCTAGCACAAAGTTCAAGTCCCATGCTGGTAATGGTGGTTTCCTAGGAGGTTTTACATTCTTGATTCCTCTGAGGAACTGCCTGAGTAGAGGGTGTGAGAAGACAGGGGGATCGAAGCTGTATTCTGCAGAAATAGCTGATGCATGCATCTTGATGGAGGAATAGGACAGGCCTGTATGGAGAAGCTCTGCCAAATACTCCAGGATGTTGGCAATATCTATCTTTGACGCATCTTTTCCTCTTTCAGAACTCCAAATGACAAACCTTTTCCATTTTCCTGCATAGTTCCTTCTTGTTGAAGGTCTGCGGGCCTCAAGGATAATGTCTTTAACCCTTTGGGATAAATCTGGGTTAGTTGCTCTTATGTAATGTTCCAGGCAGTCAGTTGTAGAGTTTTCAGGTTTGGATGCATGATGTTGTAGTCGCCTGAGTTAACATCAAAGGAATCAGGGTAGTGTCCACGTTCCTCCCGAGACATGCTCCTCAGCAATGGATACCAATGTTGTCTTGGCCAATTTGGAGCTATCAGAATTATCCTTGGACGTTCCTCTTTGATTTTCAGTAGTACCTTGTGCATCAAAGGAAGAGGTGGAAATGCATATGCTGTCAGGTCTTTCCAACTGAAGGATAGAGAGTCCACCTTCCAAGCAAGTGGGTGGTATGTCCTTGTGCAGAATTTCTTGATCTGGTGATTGAGTGGGGATGCGAATAGGTCTATTTGTGGCATTCCCCATTTTTTGTGATGGCCTTGAAGATGTCCGTGTAGCATCCATTCGTGAGCATCCGAGGTAGTTCTGCTTAACATGTCTGCTAGGATGTTTTCTTTTCCTGGTACAAATATTGCCTGTAACTGAATGTTGTAGCTCAGAGCCATATTCCATAGGTCCAGAGCCATCCGACATAGGGGGTATGAATGAGTGCCTCCCTGTTTGTTGATGTACCACATGACTGTGGTGTTGTCTGTCCTTATCATTAATTGGCCTTCTTTGAGGAATGGTCTGAAATTCTGGATTGCTAGTTTTACTGCCAGCATTTCTTTTTGATTTATGTGCAGGTGCAGCTGATCTGGAGTCCATAATCCTTGAATGCATTTGTCCAGCATGTGGGCCCCCCAACCTAGGTCTGAGGCGTCCGTTGTGATGGTTTGGCTTGCTTGAATGTTGTGGAAGGGCAAACCTGGGTTTGACTGGCATGCTTGAGCCCACCATAGGAACTCTTGTTTCAGGCATGGGATTAGTGGTATTTCGGTTTCTAAGCTGTGCCTGTGTTGAGACCATAAATTCTTTAGGTACCACTGTAGCTTTCTCATATGCAGTCTGGCATGGGGGACCAGGATTATGCATGATGCCATGAAGCCCAAGGCCTGCAGTACTTTCCTTGCTGTTAGTTTGTTCTGCTTTGTTAATGCCAAGAAGTAAAGAGGGAGATGTTCTTGTTTTTCTGAAGTTAGGAATGCCATCTGTTTTACTGTGTCCAATTCTGCACCCAAGAATGTTCTTGTTTGGGATGGTATCAGTCTTGACTTTTTTAAATTGACTGTGTATCCCAGGGCTTGTAGTAAGCAAATGACTCTTTGTAAGTCTTGTGTCAGCTTGCTTTTGTTGTCCGCTTGTATCAGGCAGTCGTCCAGGTATGGATAAATTTGGATTCCCTGTAGCCTGCAATGAGCGATTACTGATGCCAGGCATTTTGTGAATACTCTGGGCGCAGTAGATAAGCCAAAGGGCAATGCTGAGAATTGATAATGCTCTGATCCTGCAAGAAATCTGAGGTATCTTCTGCAATTTGGTCGTATGGGGACGTGCAGGTATGCCTCCTTGAGATCTAGAGTTACCAGCCAACACTCCTTGCCCAGCATGGGAAGAAGTTGCTGTAGGGTCAGCATTTTGAATTTTGGAACAATGATGAATGTGTTTAAAGCGGACAGGTCGAGAATAGGTCTCCAACTTTTCTCTTTTCTTGGTACTAGGAAGAGTCTGGAATAAAATCCTTTGCCCTGTTCTGTATGTGGCACCCTTTCCACAGCTCTCATCTTTGTTAATTGAGCTATCTGTTTTAGAGCTTCTGTTTTTTGATTTGGTGGTAGGTTTGGCATTCCTCTTTTTACTGGTAAGGTGTGGAAATGAAACCTGTAGCCTTGGTCTATAGTTTGCAAAATCCACTTGTCTCTTGTGATATAGTGCCAATTTTTTGAAAATAAGGCTAAACTTTCCGCCTAAGGGTGCTATTTGTTCCCTGGTAGGCGGTGTCAGAGCCAAGTCACTGTGATTGTCCTGTTGCAGTGGCAGTGGTTGTGTCTGTGCCTCGCTGGTTATTGCCTTGCCACTGGCGTCCTCTGTAGGCACCTCCTCTGGATTGATTTCTGCCTCTGGAACGTCTGTTCCTGCCTCTCTGAGATTTAGAGGAGTCTGGAAAGGACCAATTTTTGGAAGGCCAGTTCCTGCTAAACCTTGGGGGCTGAACCTGTAAGAAATCTTTAACTGTTTGTACAGATTTTGCCTTCTCTTCCATTTTCTTCATTACTTGCTGGGCAGGAGAACCAAATAGACTGACCTTATCCATAGGAGCATCTAATAGCTTTGCTTTAACATGATCCGCAAGACCTGTTCTTTCAACCATGCATGCCTTCTTATAACTGTGCCAGTCATGGCTGATCTAAATGAAGCCTCCAGTGCATCATAGCCACATTTTAAAGAATGGTTACTAACCTGCTGAATGTTATTCACCATTTCTAAAACATATTTCTTATCTAAGGAATCATCAGAGGACAGTTTCTTAGTTAACTGATCAAGCATAAACTCTTGGTATTGGATCATATGAAACTGACAGTTCAAAGCTCTAGCTGAGAGAGTCGCAGAGGTGTATACTTTTTACCCCATCTCTAAGGACCTGGATTCCCTTTCAGAAGGGAGAGGGTTTTTCGCTGAGGTCGGCTACTGCCTTAGGCCCCTGGGAGATAGTCTCAGGATCTGCAAGGGAGCCTTGTATAAGTGGTGATGAGTGTCCGTACCCTGTAGAACCTATCGGGCTTGGCAGGGGCTGGAGGTAAAGTATCAGGAGCAGTGCAAACATCATTAAATGCATCATCCACAACAGGAAGAACTGGAGGTATAGCTAAGGGCCTATGTTGCGGTAAATGTAGAAAGGTCCTAAGCCTTTTTCTTGAATCAGAGAAATCTTGTCCCTGCCATTGGAATTGCTCTCTCATGGCATGTAAGGTTTCCCGCAGAAGGAATAGATTCTTCAGCATCGGAATCTTCATAAGTAGAAAAAGGAGCCTCTGGATGGTCTGTATTGTCTGAATCATCAGAAGAATCATCTGAGGACACTGGCTCAGGGGGCTCTGCTCTAGGTCTCTTTTCTGGAGGCTGAGAGGCCCTGTCTGGGTGAGATTGGGATCCCCTTATTAAAGAGATGAGATCCTCTGCCAGAGTAAGCATTTGAGAACTGGAACTGGACCTGTGTGAGGGGGGCTTAACAGGCACAGATTTAGCAGATTTGGCTGCTTTAGCCCTGGCAAAGGCCTTAATAGACATGGCTGCAGGAGGCCTAGCAGCACCACGTGCTGGGGTAGAGACATCCAAAGGGATGGTGTCCGATAATTCTAGAGGAACCACATTAATAGGCAAAACTTCAGAGGCCGATTCAACTAGGGTAGCAGGAGCCTCGGTAGTAGTCATGGATTCGCTGAAGATTGACCCGCTTGCTCGGTTTCGCCGAAACCGAGACACTCGCTGTTTGCTTAACCGTGGTTTCGGCCGAAACCGCGGACCGCGAGTGTCGGTCTTTTTTCTTAACAATTTGAGAAGTCGGAGGATCCGGCGCATAATGTACGCAAAATCTGAGCCGAAAAACTGTTCAGCAACTCCGACCCGGCTAAGCCTCGTCGGTTGAAAGAAGCACAGGCTAAACAGGCTGCTACGCCGTGGTCTGGGCCTAAACAAGGTAAGCAGTAAGAGTGGAAATCTTTATGAGGTATTTGTTTCCCACAAGTTAAACAGTTATTCACTTTTTCTGACATCGGCTGAGGCAAGAAAGAGTCCCCAACGGGTACTTAGCTTTTAGAAGTCTTCAAGTAGTATTCGGTAGTAGTAATCTCTGGATCTGACCTACCGCACTTGCGAACAGCTTCTGCTTGGGCGCCACGCTGCAAGAAAGACTGAGGAAATGGCGTCAGCTGATGCCTTTATACCCGAAGACCAGCAGAGATGACGTCGGGTGAAGTGCGACACCAGCCGAGGCCAGACCCAGACTTTGGAATCCGGCTGACCGAAGGGCTGCCTGACGACAGGACAACCCACTTGTTAGGACTGCAGATGCATCCTTGAAGGACATCCAGAAGTGTGAACCTGCATTAGCAAATAAATCATAGTGAAGAGAGACTTCCCTCACCCCTCCTCCGAAAAACTCTTTCTATAGATCAAGCAATGTAATCCACTATTCTTCCTTCAAAGTCTTAAAGAAGAAATTAGACAACTGGGTGTTCATAAATATGCCCCTGGTAAGATTAACTCATGACTACTTGAAAGATAAAGTCTAAGAGTGGGTACTGGCAAGTTGTAAATGGCTACATGGTCAGGTGCCTTGTACATTCTATGAATGGTGCACAAAGAATGGGAACAAAAATGTCATGGTGTAGCTCAGAGTGACTACTACTTCATTCACTCCTTTATACAGGTCTACACCCACTATATTGGGTTGTGAAGATTCTGTCTCTACCTCCTTCCTACAAAGGACTGGATCAGGCCAAGAAATATACTACAGAACAATCCCACATAAAAGAGTTTCTCTGTTGCCTCAGTTTCACCCTGTACATCAGTAGTGAAAACAATACAGCTTGAGTCCTGGCTATAAAGGATATACTAGCTCTTAGGCTGCTACTACTGCTAAGCCTGCTGCTGCGATAGTCTGTGAAACAAAGCCTTAAACTGATCTTCTCTGATCTGGGTGAAAGAACACACTTCATAAGACGGACAATGGCCCATTTCCTTCACAGCCTTTAGCTGTTTAATTTTCAGAACTGAGCACCACTGGCACCCAAAAGTGTGCACCAAGAAAGTGAACTTAGCATAATTGGCAAGAGTGATAAGGCTGAGAGGTGTTTAACCATGCCTGACCCTGCTAAGTGGCTTGCCTCATCTATGTCATCACAGGCTACTTACACCATTACCCAACAGACAGCAGCTACTTGGGCTCTAAAGGGTTTCTTGAAATAAGTTTGCCAAACCCTCAGTCTTCATCCCCACAGAGTCCTGCTAAACGTACAACAAGCAAGTTTTGTAATTCAACTGCCTTATGAGTCACATAAAGGGCATAAATACCAGTTTCTCTAAATGGGTCTAAAGCTTTGGGCTTCTTGTCTGATGAATGCCTGACCTGGGCATTTTACATGTTCACTGTCAAAATTACCAAAGTCTTGTTTGGAGAGGGTTGGCCCTCTACCAACAAAGATTCTTGAGGAAAATGAACAATTCTGTGGGATGCAGCTGCAAATGTGTCCAAGTGGTTCCACTCTCACATCACATCTGCAAAAATAATCTTTGTGCAAGGTGACCAATATTCCTCACTCTTAAAAAGATGCAAGTGAAGGACATAAACATGTGAGCTTCACAACATTTTAAGATCAAGTGTAGTAGAAGAATACGCTTTCCAAACCAATCAAATGCCTTCAAATCCTTATCTGAAGGGGGGGGGCGGAATTAACATTTAACAAATGTTTAGCAAAGTACAGTTTTGTACCTACCATAAATGTAGATTTTCGAGTGTTCACCCTGCTGTAATCATCACACTTGGGTTATCCTGCCGTCAGGCGGTCCCGCAGTCGGCCCGAATTCCAAAGTCTTGGTCCGGCATCGGTTGTGTTGCTTCTTCCCGGACGTCAGTGTGCCAGGAGTATACAAGAGGCATCCAACGCCATTTTCTTCAGTTTTTCTTGCCCCAGATGTCAGGTGCCCCCAATAGGTAGGCAAATTTACATATAGCTATATAAAAATAAAACAAAACTCTTACGCACAAGCAAATACACCACAGAGGTAGTATAGGACAGAGTGGTAGAGAGAAGTTCAGCTGGTTCAGAGGGGATGGAGGGAGGGTAACCTGGACTGCAGCAGGGTGAACACTCGAACATCTACATTTATGGTAGGTACAAAACTGTACTATGTTCATCGGGTTACCCTGCTGCATTCATCACACTTGGGTTGAATCCCAAAGCTAAGGATGGGAGGTGGAGTCAAACAGGGTTAGAAGAAGGTAGTAGGCCCTGCAAAACTGCAGTGGCAAAACCAGCTCTAGTCTTAGAGTATAGAGGTAAGTGATAGTGTTTGGTGAAGGTGTGCACTGAACTCAAAGTTGCAGCTTCCAGAATATCCTTGGTTGACACTCCCCTGAAAAAGGCTGCTGATGTAGCTGTAGCCCTGGTGGAGTGGGACCTAATGTTAGCAGATACTGGTTTCCCATGATGTGTGTAGCAGAAACGTATGCAATGCCCTATCCATTTAGAAATTATCTGTTTTGAGATAGCTTTTCCTTGTGATCCTGTAGCATAGGCTACAAAGAGCTGGTCAGTTTTTCTGAAAGCCTTAGTTTTATCCAAGTAGTAACGTAATTGCCTGTGAATGTCCAAAGAGTGCAGGAGTCTTTCTCCTTTGTTCTGGGGATTTGGGAAGAAGGTGGGCAAGTGAATGGTTTGGTTTAGGGCCACACTGGATACCACCTTTGGCATAAAGGAAGTGTTAGTTCATAGAGAGACTCTGTCTTGATGGAAAATGAGGAAAGGTTCCACTGCCATTAGTGCCTGCAGCTCTGAGACTCTTCTAGCTGAGGTTATTGCTAGTAGTAAGGCAGTTTTCCATGAAAGAAATTTTAAATCAGCTGAAAAAGCTGGTTCAAAGGGCGGCAGTGTAAGCTTTTCCAAAACAAAGTTGAGATCCCAAGTAGGTGTTGGAGCTCTCCTTGGCAGTCTTAAGTTCTTAGCCCCTCTGAGGTACTGTCTTAGGAGTGGATGTGAGAATAAAGGAGGATCCGTGCTGCAATGAGCTGAAATTGCTGAGGCGTGGATCTTAATAGATGAAAAGGAAAGTCCTTTGTGTAACATCTCAATTAAATATTGTAGAATCTGAGGGATGTTTGGATCAAGGGGATTTATGCCTTTAACCTGGTTCCAGGCGCAGAATCTTTTCCATTTGTCTGAACAGGTTTTCCTGGTGCTGGGCCTCCTGGCCTCCAGAATGACATCCATAACAGCTTTGGATAAAGGTGTTGGCTGGTTGTTTAGGTAATTTGCCATACAGCCAGGTTTAAAGTCTTGAGCTGGCTGTGTAGAATCTGATTGTCTTGCTGGGTGAGCAGGTGAGGAATTTGTGGCAGAATCCATGGTGGGCCGTGGGCCATGTTCCTTAAAATTGGATACCAATGCTGGCGTGGCCAGTCTGGTGCAACAAGTATCATTTGTGGCCTCTCTAATCTGACTTTCAGCAGCACCTTTGGTAGAAGAGGAAGTGGAGGGAAGGCATACACTGTTAGTTTTCCAACTGAATGAGAGGGCGTCCACTTTCCAAGCTAGTGGATGGAAGGTCCTTGTGCAAAATTTTTGAAGTTGGTGGTTGTGGGGGCTTGCAAACAGATCTATGTCTGGGCGTCCCCATTTTTCAGCTATCATTGCAAATGCTTGTGGATCTAGTTTCCATTCGTGTAGATCCATGATGTTTCTGCTTAGGTCGTCTGCCAATGTGTTTCTCTTTCCTGGCAGGAATTGTGCTTATAATTGAACCTGGTAAGACAGTGCAGTGTTCCACATGGTCATTGCTTGCCTGCATAGAGGGTAGGAATGTGTGCCCCCTTGCTTGTTTATGTACTACATTACTGTGGTATTGTCCGTCTTTATTATTAGTTGTCCTGGGTGTAGAAGCTCCTTGAAAGCTGTTAGGGCATTCTGTATTGCTAGCATTTATTTTTGATTGATATGCAGATGCCTCTGATCTGAAGTCCATTTGCCCTGAATGCACTGCCCTGCCATGTGTGCTCCACAGGCATAGTCCGATGCATCTGTTGTCACAGTTTGCCTGGCTGTGGGCAAGGTGAAAGGCTGACCCTTGTTGAGGTGACATGCCTGTGCCCACCATAGAAACTCCTGTTGAAGGCAGGGAATGAGTGGTATCATTGTTTCCAAGCTGTGGCTGTGCTGAGTCCATACACTTTTCAGGTACCATTGTAATTTCCTCATATGCAGTTTTGCAAATGGTATTAGTAGTATGCAAGATGCCATGAATCCCAAGGCCTGCAGAATTTTTCTTGCAGGGAGTTGGGTCTTTGTTGCCAATATTTTGAAATATTGAATTAGCTGTCGTTGCTTGTCTGGCGTGAGATAAACCATCTGGGCCGTTGTATTCAAGCTGGCACCCAGGAATATTATGTTTTGTGAGGGCACTAGTTTTGATTTCTTTTTGTTTACTGTGTACCCTAGGCAACTTAGAAGTTGTTTGACAAATGCCAGATGCTTTAAAAGAGAATGTCCTTGCTTTCTGCTAAGGCAGTCATCCAAGTATGGGTATATTTGAATTCCGCTTTGTCTGCAGTATGCAATTACTGGTGCCAGGCATTTTGTGAAGACCCTGGGCGCAGTAGATAAGCCAAAGGGCAGTGCAGAGAATTGATAATGCGTTGAACCTGCAATGAAGCGGACGTATCTTCTGTAATTTTGTCTGATAGGGACATGCAGGTATGCCTCCTTGAGGTCCAAAGTGACTAGCCAAGCATTCTTGCCCAGCAAGGGAAAAAGCTGCTGTAGTGTTAGCATCTTGAATTTTGGTACTTGCAGATAGGTGTTCAGAAATGAAAGATCCAGAATGGGTCTCCATGCTTTGTCGTTTCTTGGGACTAGGAAGAGTCTTGAGTAAAATCCTTGTCCTTGCTCCTGTGTAGGTACCTGTTGAATGGCTCTCATGTCCATGGCAGCTGTAATTTGATTTTGTGCCTCTGCCCATTGATTTGGTGGCAGGTTTGGCATTCCTTTGATCCTTGATAAGGTATGAAAGTGGAATCTGTATCCTTGAGAGACAATGTTTAGAACTCATTTGTCTTTTGTGATGATGTGCCAGCTGTCTGCAAAAAATGCTAGTTTTCCTCCCAAGGGAGTTGCCAGGAGAGATTTGCTTGGTAGTTTGAGGATAGAGTCATTGTGTTAGTCTTCTGCTAGCTTGGGGCCTGTCTTCTCCTCCTTTCTGGGTAGCAGAACCCCATTGGCGAGGTTTGTAAGGGCCCTGTGACTGACCTCTGCCTCCTGGACGTCTGTATTTGCCCCTCTGTGATCTGTCTGAAGCTGGAAAGGACCAGTTTTTTGTTGGCCAATTTCTGCTGAAATGAGGGGGTTGTACCTGCAAAAAATCCTTGACCGTTTGCATAGACTTTGCCTTATCCTCCATTTTCTTTAAAACCTCTTCTGCTTTGACATCAAATAATACATCCTGCTGTAAAGGTGCATCCAATAATTTTGCTTTAACATGGTCAGGGAGGGTTTGTTCTTTTAACCAAGCATGTCTGCGTATGACAGAGCCAGTAACAGCTGCTCTACAGGAAGCTTCCAATGAATCAAATCCGCATTGTAAAGTATGTTTGCCCACCTGTTCAGCTGCATGCAACAGATCCTGCATTTCCTTGAATTCAGACTGTTCTGAATGTGTGCTCATTTTTTGTTTTAACCGAGACATTAGGAATTGCTGATATTTCAACATGTGAAAGTGGCAATTTAATGCTCTCATAGCCAGAGTTGCTGAGGTGTATATTTTCTTTCCCCATCTATCTAGGGCTCTGGAATCCCTTTCAGAGGGCACAGGATTTTTAGTCATAGAAGCTTTTGCTCCCTTAGGACCCTGGGAAATTGTTTCTGGGTCAGCTACAGGACTTTTATAAAGGAATTTGTGCGAGTCAGGTACTCTGTAGTATCTGTCTGGTTTGGCTGGAGCAGGAGGAAGAGAGTCTGGATTTAAACTAGACTCCAAGTAAACATCATCCACAATATCTAAAACAGGAGGGATAGCTAGAGGTCTGTGCTGGGGTAGTAAAAGGAACTCTCGGAGCCTTTTCTTAAAATCTGAGTAATCCTGGCCTTCCCAGTGGCAATGTTCCCTCGTGGTTTGTAAAGTTTCCCCAAAGGAGTAGTCTTCAGGGGGAGATGCTGAGGGAATAGAGTCTTCAGCATCAGAGTCTTCATAAGGTGGAAAAGTGTAATCCTGTTCCTCAGAAGAATCTGAGGAGAGTGAAACCTGGTCAGAGGATGCATAATCCTCCTCGTGTCTTGATCTTTTATCAGGAGGGGGATGGGAAAGTACAGTTTTGTACCTACCATAAATATAGATGTTCGAGTGCTCATACAGCTGCAGTCATTACAGATGGGTTATCCTGCCGTCAGGCAGGTCCTCGGTCGGCCGAATTCCAAAGTCTAGGTCCGGCGTCGGTTGTCGTCGCTTCTTCCCTGACGTCAGTGCGGCAGGGGTATAAAGAGGCAGCCAACACCATTTTCTTCAGTTTTTCTTGCCCCAGATGTCAGGTGCCCCCAGAAGGAAGGCAAAACATAATATTATGCAAACATGCAATGTAGATAAATCAAAAACAGTAGTTGCAAGCAAATACACCATAAAAGAATACCCCAAATAGGTTGTATGATAAAGGTATTTGTCATAAGGCCTGTCCTAAGAGGGGATGGAGGGAGCGTAACCTGGACTGCAGCTGTATGAGCACTCGAACATCTACATTTATTGTAGGTACAAAACTGTACTATGTTCATCGTGCATACAGCTGCAGTCATAACAGATGGGTAGAATCCCAAAGCTAAGTAAGGGTGGTAGGCACTAAGTGGAACTAGGAGGGGCGAGGATGCCCTGCAGGACTGCTGTGGCAAAGCCCGCTCTGGATTTTGAGTGGAAGGTGGTAGTGCTTGGAGAAAGTGTGCACTGAACTCCAAGTAGCTGCTTCCAAAATGTCCTTGGTAGGGACCCCCCTGAGGAAAGCTGCAGAGGTAGCTGTAGCCCTGGTGGAGTGGGATCCGATGTATACAGGCACAGATTTTCCATGAAATGAAAAACAAAAACGTATGCAATGGGCTATCCATTTTGAAACCGTCTGTTTGGAAATAGCCTTTCCTTGAGCACCTGAAGCGTAGGACACAAAGAGCTGCTCAGATTTCCTGAATGGCTTTGTTCTGTCCAAGTAATAACAAAGTTTTCTGTGAATGTCCAAGGAATGTAGTAGTCTCTCCCCTTTGTTCTGCGGATTTGGATAAAAGGTAGGTAAATGAATAGTCTGATTCAAAGCTACACTGGATACTACCTTTGGCATGAAGGTAGGGTTGGTTCGTAAGGAAACTCTGTCCTGATGGAAAATGATGAATGGTTGCACAGCCATGAGGGCCTGTAGTTCCGAAACCCTGCGTGCTGAGGTAATAGCCAGAAGGAAGGCTGTTTTCCATGACAAGTATTGTAGCTCTGTTGAAGAAGCCGGCTCGAAGGGAGGCAGGGTCAGCTTTTCCAATACGAAGTTGAGGTCCCAAGCTGGGACTGGTGGTTTCCGTGGGGGGTTTATATTTTTTGCCCCTCTAAGGAACTGCCTTAATAGAGGATGTGAGAATAAAGGAGGATCTGTATTGTATTGTGCAGAAATGGCTGAAGCATGGATCTTGATGGAGGAGAAGGAAAGACCACTGTTTAACATTTCAGCTAGGTACTGTAAAATTTGAGGTACATTTATTACCCAAGGATTCTGGCCCTTTTCTTGATTCCAGGAACAAAATCGTTTCCATTTGGCGGAGTAGGCTTTTCTAGTAGAGGGTCTTCTGGCCACCTCCTTGGAGAGGTGGGTCTGTTGGGAAATTAAGGAATTCTCCATGCAGCTAGATTTAGGGTTTTGAGCTGGCTGTGAAGGGTTTTGTAGTTGTGCTGGGACAACAGAAGACGGACTAGAGGTAGGATCCATGGCGGGGAGTGTGTCAGGCTCTTTAGGAGAGGGTACCAGTGCTGTCGTGGCCAGTCTGGAGCAATGAGAATCATTTGTGGCCTCTCTGCTCTGGCTTTTAACAGAACTTTGGTCAGTAGAGGAAGAGGCGGGAAGGCATAGACTGTCAATGTTGTCCAATTGAAAGAGTGCGTCCACTTTCCAGGCCTGTAGATGATAGGTCCTTGAACAAAATTTTTCCAACTGGTAATTTCTGTGGGTAGCAAATAGATCTATGTCTGGCTGTCCCCATGCCCAAGTTATCTTTGAGAAAACTTGAGGATGCAACTTCCATTCGTGTGGGTCTGTCATATTTCTGCTTAAGTTGTCCGCCAGTGTGTTTTCCTTCCCTGGCAGGAATTGTGCCTGCAGTTGAATTTGCAATTCCAGTGCTGTGTTCCATAGGGTCATGGCTTGCCTGCACAGGGGGTATGAATGAGTTCCCCCCTGTTTGTTTATGTACCACATGACTGTAGTGTTGTCTGTCCTTATCAATAGCTGGCCTGGATGCAGTAGGTCTTTGAAGGTCATAAGAGCATTTTGCACGGCTAGCATCTCCTTTTGGTTGATGTGTAGGTGCTTCTCTTTTTGGGACCATTTTCCCTGAATGCACTGATCTGCCATGTGTGCTCCCCAGGCGTAGTCTGAGGCGTCCGTTGTGATGATTTGAGTTGCTTGAGGTATACAGAAAGGGAGACCTGTGTTTCTTTGGCATGCTTGAGCCCACCACAAAAATTCCTTTTGAAGGCATGGAATGAGTGGTATAATTGTTTCCAGGCTGTGGCTGTGTTGAGACCATAAGTTTTTTAGGTACCATTGTAGTTTCCTCATATGCAGCTTTGCACATGGTATTAGTAGGATGCAAGATGCCATGAATCCCAGAGCCTGCAGGACTTTCCTTGCAGTTAGCCTGGTGAAAGTTGCCATTTTGTTGAAGTATTGAGACGGTTGCCCTTGTTTGTCTGGCGTGAGGTAGACCATCTGGGTGGCTGTATTTAAGCTGGCACCCTGGAAAATTATCTGTTGAGAAGGTATTAGTTTTGATTTCTTTTTGTTCACTGTGTATCCCAGGTAGTTTAACAGTTTTATTACAAACGCCAGATGCTGCAATAGAATGTCCTTGCTGTCCGCTTGGATCAGGCAGTCGTCCAGATATGGGTAGATTTGCATTCCTTGTTGTCTGCAGAAGGCAATTACTGATGCCAGGCATTTCGTAAACACTCTGGGCGCAGTAGATAAGCCAAAGGGCAATGCAGAGAATTGGTAATGGGTTGAACCTGCAAGAAATCTGAGGTATCTTCTGCAATCTTGTCTGATAGGGACATGCAGGTATGCCTCCTTGAGGTCCAATGTTACCAACCAAGACTCCTTGCCCAGCATGGGAAGAAGCTGCTGTAATGTGAGCATCTTGAATTTTGGCACCTGTAGATATGTGTTTAGGATGGATAGGTCTAAGATGGGTCTCCAATCTTTGTCTTTCCTTGGTACCAGGAATAGTCTGAAATAAAAACCTTGACCTTGTTCTTTTGCAGGTACCTCTTGAATCGCTTTCATATCCATGAGAGCGGAAATTTGTCTTTGTGCCTCTGCCCTTTGATTTTGTGGCAGGTTTGGCAAGCCTCTCATTTTTGGAAGAGTGTGAAAGTGGAACCTGTAGCCTCTGTCTATAATGTCCAGAATCCATTTGTCTTTTGTAACAATGTGCCAGTTTTTTGAAAATAATGCCAGTTTTCCGCCCAAAGGTGCTGCCATTAAAGCTTTGTTTGGCAGGCATAGGGGGAAGTCATTGTGTCTGTTTTCTAAATGACTGTGATCTATCTTCTCCACCTCTTGGGGTTGGTGCTTGCCACTGTCTAGCTCTGTAAGATCCTTGAGGTTGTCCTCTACCCCTTGGGCGTCTGTATCTGCCCCTTTGAGGTCTGTCCATGGCTGGAAAGGACCAATTTTTTGAAGGCCAGTTTCTGCTGAAGCGTGGAGGTTGTACCTGCAAGAAATCTTTTACTGTTTGCATAGATTTCACTTTTTCCTCCATTTTCTTTAGTACCTCCTCAGCTTTAACACCAAACAATACATCTTTTTGAAGTGGTGCATCTAATAACTTTGCTTTGACATGATCTGGTACGGTTTGCTCTTTGAGCCAAGCATGTCTACGTATAACAGACCCCGTGACAGCAGCTCTACATGAGGCCTCTAAAGCATCAAAACCACACTGCAAGGTTTACCCACTTGCTTTGCTCCATGCAACAAATCCTGCAACTCTTTCAAATCTGGTTGTTCTGTTTGTGTCATTTTGCTTTTCAGCTGAGATAACAAAAACTGTTGGTACTTTAGCATATGAAATTGGCAGTTTAATGCTCTCATGGTTAAAGTGGCAGACGTATACACCTTTTTCCCCCACCTTTCTAATGCTCTGGAATCGCTCTCTGAAGGTAAAGGGTTTTTAGCAGTAGAGGCCTTTATTCCCTTGGGACCCTGTGAAATTGTTTCTGGGTCTGCAGTATGGCTTTTATAAAGGAACTGGTGAAAAGCAGGAACCTGGTAATACCTGTCTGGTTTAACAGGGGCTGGAGGCAAAGAATCTGGATTAAGGCTGGCTTCTGCGTACACATCATCCAAAATATCTAAAACAGGAGGGATAGCCAGGGGCCTATGCTGGGGGAGCAGTAGAAATTCCCTGAGCCTTTTCTTGGAATCTGAGTAATCTTGGCCTTCCCAGTGGAAGTGTTCCCTCAATGTATGCAGGGTTTCCCCAAAAGAGTAGTCCTCAGGGGGGGGAGACCGAGGGAATAGACTCCTCAGCATCAGAGTCTTCAAAAGGGGAATAGGCAAAATCCTGGTCCTCAGAATGATCTGAGGTAATAGAAGCCTGGTCTGAGGAAGGGTAGTCTTCCTCCAATCAGGGTCTTTTGTCAGAGGGGGGTTTGAGAACCCCTGATGAGAGTTATCAAATTCTCAGCCATTTTAAGCATCTGCTTTTAAGACATGGGGCCTTGAGAGGAGGTCTGAGGACCCTGTTTTTTACTTTTCATGGCAGCTTTAGATTTAGTGAAGGATTTAATAATAGAGAAGGTGGAAGGCCTGAAGACGCCTTCAGAAATGGCAGGCCTGACTAAATTTTCAGTTTCCCCGCCAAGAGTGGCGTCGATATCTGCAGTGGGAATGGAGACTGAGGAGCCTGCGACTTCGGGTACTGAAGACACCGGTAAAATAGTTTCATCGGTAGTCAGGGGCTGTGTAGGCGCCTCACTGAGAACCGGTAGACGGCCTAAGCGTGGTCTCAGTACTCGGTGCAGACCTCGGATGTCAGTCCTTGTCTTTGCGTCTTTTGCTTAAAACTGGTGTCGTGGTATCCGATGACATGATATAATAAAATTTTTTGCCAAAATAATGAAGGGCGAACTCCACCCGGCACTTAATAGTGCGCTTGTTGAACCTAGCACAAAAACGGCAGGCCGAGACGTCGTGGTCTGGCCCTAAGCAAGGTATACAGAAAGAGTGGAAATCCTTATGCGGTATTTGCTTCCCACAAGAAATGCAATTATTAACTTTGTCTGACATCGGTCTGAGGCAAGAAAAGTTTCCCCAACGGGGTACTTAGCTTTAAAGAAGACTTTGGCTGAAATACTTTCGTAAAGCTCAGGAGCTGGCCGACCGGCGCTTGCGAACTGCTTCTGCTTCGGGCACCGCATGGCAAGAAAGACTGAAGAAAATGGCGTTGGCTGCCTCTTTTATACCCCTGCCGCACTGTCAGGGAAGAAGCGATGACAACCGACGCCGGACCTAGACTTTGGAATTCGGCTGACCGAGGACCCGCCTGACAGCAGTATAACCCATCTGTAATGACTGCAGCTGTATGCGCGATGAACATCCCCTGATAAGGGTAATCAAATCTTCAGCCATCTTAAGCATCTGTTTCTTAGGCATGGGACCTGGAACTGTAGACTGATGTACAGTTTTCTTAGGTTTTAAAGGAGTTTTAAGCTTAGCAAAAGATTTAATGGTGAGTGTAGTCGGTCTGAAGACACCTTCTGCAACCGAAGGTGTTTCCACTGCACCAGTGTCTACTTCTACTCCGGTGTCGGTAGATGGCTGCGTCGGCCTAGTAGGCTCCGCTTGGGAATCCGCACCTGTCTGGGGTTCCAGTTCTGCGGTCGTCAGGGGCTGCGTAGACACCTCACTGAAAACCGGAGAACCGGCGACAGGCCCAGCTGAGGCCTCGGAGTCTGGCTTGTTCCTAGGCTACCCGTCCTTATCCTTGCGTTTTTTATGTATGGCGGTCGTCGGCTGCTCTGACAGCATGATATAATTAAATTTCCTACCAAAGTAATCTCGTGCGAAGTCAAAACGGCGTTTGATAGTACGTTTATTAAACCTAGAACAAAACCGACAACCTGTGACGTTGTGGTCTGGGCCTAGGCAAGGAATACCATTGGAATGGAAGTCCTTATGAGGTATTTGCTTCCCACAAGAAATGCAATTGTTAACTTTTTCTGACATCGGACTGAGGCAAGAAAATGTTCCCCAACGGGGTACTTAGCTTTATTGAAGACTTCGGACTGAAATTCAAATCGAAAATCTCAGGTGTCGGCCGACCGGTACTTGCGAACTGCTTCTGCTTCGGGCACCGCACAGCAAGAAAGACTGAAGAAAATGGCGTCGGATGCCTCTTGTATACCCCTGGCGCACTGACGTCAGGAAGGAAGCGACAGCAACTGATGCTGCACCAAGACTTTGGAATTCGGGCCGACTGCAGGACCGCCTGACGGCAGGATAACCCAAGTGTGATGACTGCAGCAGGGTAACACGATGAACATCAGCAGACTTGCTAAATAAATTTCTGCAGCGACAAGCACGGTCACCTTGCTATCATGGAATACAAAGTATGACAGTCTTACCAACCTTCTGAAGATGCAATGGAAATCAAAATGGTCTTTTTTCCCTGGGGACAGCAGAGCATGCCATTTCAGCACTGTCAGCTTTGTAGAACCAATAGACCTCGTGGGAAACTAGTCTCTAACCAGTGTGTGCTAACAAATTTCTCACTGGAAAACCACAGAAATCTTCAAGGACTGTTGGACTGTCTTGACCAGAATGTAAGTTATTACCAGCTGTGAAGGTACAATAGCTCAACCCAGAGTTGGGCAAGGCTTTGATGGGTACCACAGTGGGTGGGAGATGAGGACTTTCAAGATAGCTGCACACTGAGTACCATCTTAATTCTAGCTCTCCCAGTGTAAAAACAGAAGCTTAGCAAAGAAAGCCAACAGATCTATATTTCTGGGTAAATTTCATTAACTGGCTAGTAAGTGTACTGCCTGGATGGAAAAAACAAATACAGAGGACCTGAAGGAAAATCAACTACAAAAGGCGACAAAAACGCAGACGGGGGGGGGGGGGGGGGAGTACTGCAGCTGTTCAGCAAAAAGCAGTGCAAGCTCCAGACATGACTTCCAGTAACCTATAGGAAAGTGTAAGGCAACTGTACACAAACCTGACTAAAATAAAAAAAACTCTGACAAAGTATGTCAACTCAATCAATAAAATGCTGGAAAAAAAAATGGAAGAAGCTTTACACCAATATTCAGATACAGTGATAAAACACAAAACTCAGGGGGTCGAAATGAAGAAAAGGCTAGCTGAATATGAGAATGCACAAGAGATGTTTAAAAAAATAATAGAATTAGAGGGCAGAGCACTTTTGGAAAACCTAAGATTTTCTATTGTACCCAAGAAACTGAAAGGAGCAGACTATTAATTTTATGAAAACACAAATAAGCAACTGGACTGTTATTCCACAACAGGAATTGTTAATTGAAAGGGCACACTGTGTGTATGCTCCAATTCTGGCTATGAGAAAACAACCTAGACATTTAATAGTAAAAATGCAAACTTACCAGCAGAAGGAGTTGATTCTGACAAAACCGTGGCAGGATGACAAAGTACTAGAAGTGGGAAACAGCAATGTGTGGAGAATGACTACTCATTATACATCGGGCAGATGATGAGAAAACCTATTCCATTATTCAGGGAATGTCATGAAGCAGGCATGAGATTCAAACTACTGTACCCATCTATCTTCAAAATATATTTCCCTGGAGGAACAAAATCATTTTTGATAAAGAACATGATAATCCAAAATTATAAAAGTGGTCCAACAAATAGTGTGCTGTGAAGCAGAAGATTTTGCTTCTTGTTCTTCTGGTAATAAAAACCACAGAGGTTATGCCAGTGAAACCTTTTCCAGTGCTTCAACGGAAAATGCTTGAGGGGAAAAGAAGCACAAGAGTTGAACAGAAGAATAGAGAGTATACTGGAAATTAAGCAGATACAGGTTTGGGAGACTGAGATGAACAGGAATAGAAGAAAATCTGGAATATTGGACTTTGTTAAACTTGTAAGGGACTCTAAAGCATATGCCCTATTTCAACTCATTAAAGTAAACTAATGTCTTTCGGCTTTTCCCAGTTAGGGGTCACCACAGCGGAACTCTGGTCCGCTAATGATTGGCAGTGGATTTTTATGGTGCCGAGCTGCCAGCCAGATGCCAAACCTTCAAAGAAGGCGCACGCATTCACGCACGCACCTACCTGCATATCTTTAAATGTCACTTGACTGCAGGGAGGACATGCAGACTCCACACAGAAGGCGCTCCAGCGAAGAATTGAACCTGAGAACCTCTTGCTGTGAGGGGACAATGCTAACCGCTGCGCCACTGCGGCCCTAATTCAACTCACTAATGTTTGGAAATACTCAGGAGAGGGAAAGAGGAGGGAGATAGTAAACTGTAAGCAAAACCATTTTTTTCTTAATTGTACTATTTCAACAGTGGACGATTTTCTTTGCATGTTATAAAGAAATGTTTTTTCAGTTATTTTTAAGTGTAACGGGGATACTAATGTAAATAGGTGTTCCTCTTTTTCTCCCCCCCCCCCCCTCTCTCCTTGCCAAGTTTTAAGAAATGTAGGCATTGCAATGTAAAAAAAAAAAAAAAGTCAATAAAAAGATCTGGTTAAAAGAGCATGACAAAAGAAAACTGTGCTTTCTCTCATTCTTGCATAGGGGAATAACTGTGTTAAGGCTGTTAGCTTAATTTAATAACATGTTTTAAGAAAAAGCAAGGAAATAAAGAATATTGAATATTATAAGGCTTGTTTTGTAGTAAACAGTTTTGTGTCTGGTGCTCGTCTCTAGCAGACAATCTGATAAAGAGAAAAGGTTTGGAGAAAATGTTCTCTGAAAACATTTAAGTGTTTTACCACATGAGAGAGTTACAAAGATCAGACAAAACCAGACAACACTTAATAGAACCACAGGTTGTAGCATGCATCTTAGTATGGATAACCTTTCTTTTAGCTTAGCTTGAATCTGTGTGTGTGGCTGTCAAGTTTGGAACATTCACTCCTGTTAGTAGGGTAAAACTTGAATACTTGAAAATGTCCATAGTTGTGTGCATTATTGTTAACAAGTTTTATGAGGGTATTGAATATGTGCATTTTTGTTTGAGGGTTTTCAATAAAACAAAGTTCTGTAAGATGCGACAAAGGCTAAAATGGAGATGACAAGAAACAGTATAAAAGATTAACCTGCCAAATACTACATGCATGTAACACAAAAGCTGGAACTAGACATTTAACAAAAAAGCTGTTCTAAATAAAAGGTGGGAATAATAATTTAAGAATATAACGCTTTCTATAATGCCTTTAAATGTTAATGTTCTCAAGATAAATATGAGTAGTGAACTATATTAAAAAAGTACAGAGTGTACATAGCTATGCTACAGGAGATGCATTTGAAAAGAACTGAACGTGTGAATGTAATAAAGGAAAGGTTTTCATTATGGTTATTCAGTGGAATACCTGGGATAAAGAAAGACGAGTTCTTATATTAACTGCAAGAGGAGCTTCAATAGTATCAGAAGAGGATAAAAAAAGACAGCAGTAGATTTGTAGCACTGAAGGTTTACTGGCAAGAGAAGAGGATTACATTGGCATGTATTTATATTCCACTGAAAACTGCTTTAATAGAGCTTGCTACGCCCCACCTCTGGCCCAGTAATCAAAGAGCCTCAATCCTCACCCACTGGCACCAGCGGGGGACGTACATTGGAAGGATAACAAATACACTCACAGTACTTCCAGATGCAGCTCTCTGCATCAACTGCAATTTCCCTTAAGAACACACAGAGGCCAGTCAGTCCAGGGCTGTTTTCTCCCTCTTTCTCCAGATCCCAAATAAGACTCTGCACTGCCACAGCTATAGCGTTGAGATCTCAGCTGTGTGGCCAAGCCAAGACCTCCAGCACCTTCTCTGTCCAACCAATGCTTCGTGTCCCTGCCCAAGTAGTTGACACACACATTTGGAGATTTTATAGACACACGCACAGACACCTGGGAAAGGCTGGCACAGGTATACTAGCTATGCCTCCTTGTGCCCAGACTATAAGGTAGTCATTACTGCCACAGCCAACTATATCAGCTACTTTAAGACCCTTAATAAAGGGTGTCCAATCTTACTGTGTAATGCTACTATCAATACAAATGGTAGCTTGACCAAAAACAAGGCTATTAGGAGTGGCCCACAGTATCACCAAATAAATATGGAAGCACTCCCAAAACTTAAATATGTCTCACAAAGATCAGACACAATGAAATATTTAAATATATTTAATAATAAATAAAAGAACAAAACAATACTAATATATGTGAAATGACATCAGAGTTCAAAGCCACAGGAAATATTTAAATCAACATTGCAGTACAGTCTCAGATAAAGAAAAAAATATCCAACCTAAGCTTTGGTATATTCCTGACTGAATCCAAGAGAATTATATTGTTCCCTAGTACACTTAGAGCAGCAAGACAGATGCGGTGAGTGGATCCTGAAGTCAGGTCAAAGACAAAATACAGAATGCTCTCTGTCAGTTCTTAAATTAATATCTCAGATATTACTGCTGGGAGAGCTTGCAGAATTACATCATTTCTTGTCATCTGACTCTATCCCAGGTAACCCTCCCCAATGATGTAGCTGGTAGCATTTAGCATCTACCTGTGAACATACACAGACAAGTGCTTTTCTTAGCTCTAAGGCAGACCCTGGAAGTCATAAAATAATAAAAAACCCTTCCAAGACAATACAGAAAACTTAGTTCAATGGGCCAGACTCAATAAAGCCTACACTAAGTGGACACTATGTATTCAATAGCATTTTTATAAAATTTTTTGCGCTTTCTAGTCACTCAGAAAGGATACACTAGTCTACATGTAGTCTAAACTTTGTGGTAACCTTTATGAATCCCTGTCAATACTTAATGCTGCAAGAATATCAGTAGAAAAACTAAAAATAGGAAGAAGAATGTGCAAGTTAGGTCTGTGTTGTCTGTTCACTCAAAACAGTGTACATTTAGTGTAGGCATTATTGAATCCCGGGGATTGTGTCTGTTACTGCACTGAAAATGAAAAATAACATCCTTTTATTATGTGGCCATAAGGTAATTTAATTTCAACTATTTTTCTGAAGTTAACCTCTTGTGTTCCAGTTACCACTGTTAAACTATATACATCTAAACAGTTAACTTGGTGCAAGTACATTCTGTTCTAATCCAGTAGAGTATGATGTAGTTACATCTTTAAACAGCCCTTTGAAAAATACCTCTTCAGCACGTCTGCAGAAACAGTCTTATATGAGACACAGTTCTAATACATTTGTAACAAGCATATGAATCATGTTGATATTCACAAATGACATATAATTACTTACAAAATTAAAGATAGCTGGGCTGGCAGTATCTCCTTTCATGACATGCCCCCCCCCCCCGAGACTCAAGCTGTTTTTCAAGTGACCTTTGAGAAACTTTGCTTGAGAGGGATAAGCCTATCCTGTCTCCTGCCTAGCAATTCTACCATGTAGTTAACAGCACTGAACTTCCTTACCACTTTGAATGGTCCCTCACAAGCTGACTGCAGCTTGCTGTGGCAGACAGGAATGAGAACCATAACCTGCTGCTCCATAGCATACTCTCCAGCTCGACCATTCCTGTCATACCAGACCTTTTTCTGCTGCTGGGCTTCTGCCAGGTTCTTCTTGTACTAGCCCATGAATTCCCTGAGCCTTGGCCTGAGATTTGGGACGTATGCCCCAAGAGACTCCTTGTGGGATTCAAACACACCCTTCCCCACTCATCAAGAATCAAATCTAGAGGTCCCCTCCCCCTATGCCCATACAGCAACTCAAAGGGTGAAAAACCTGTAAATTCCTGGGGCACCTCTCGGTCAGCAAACAGATGAGACAAATATTTATCCCACTCCCTCTTAAAAGTACAGTTGTGTACACTTACCATAAATGTAGATGTTCTAGTGTATTCACTGTTGCAGTCATTACATTTGGGTAATCCTGCTGGCAGGTTGCCCTCAGTCGGCCTAAATTCCAAAGTCCTGGGTCCTGCGTCGGCTGCTGTCGCCCCTTCCCTGACGTCAGGTCGTCAGGGGTATAAAAGTCAGCAGACGCCATTTTCTTTAGTTTTTCTTGCCCCAGATGTCACGTGCCCCCTAAAAGGGTAGCCAAAATTTATATATATATATATATATATATATATATATATATATATATATATAATTACATGCACCAATATAAACTTTACCACCACATAGGTTGTATAAATCAGAGAAGGAAAGATAGGTTCCAACAGAAGAAAAGGGGGATGGCGGGTGGGTAACCTGGACTGCAACAATGAATACACTCGAACATCTACATTTATGGTAAGTGTACACAACTGTACTATGTTCTTCATGTTTCACTGTTGCAACCATTACATTTGGGTAGAGTCCCAAAGCTATGGTTGGGAGGCTGGAGCTAAACAGCATTAGGAGCGGCTATGAGGCCCTGCAGAACTGCAGTGGCAAAGCCTGTCCTGGATTTAGAGTAGAGTGGCAGAAGATATTGCTTTGTAAAGGTGTGCACTGAACTCCAAGTAGCAGCCTCTAAAATGTCTTTGGTATGTAACTCCCCTGAGAAAGGCTGCTGAAGTGGCTGCAGCTCTGGTTGAATGTGGCCTAATGCTCTTAGGCACTGGCTTGCCATGGTGTACATAGCAGAAACGATTGCAGTGGCCTATCCATTTTGAAATAGTCTGCTTTGAGATGGCCTTTCCTTGTGATCCTGCAGCATATGTCACTAGTAATTGCTCTGTCTTTCTGAAAACTTTGGTTCTGTTCAAGTAGAATCTAAGCTGTCTGTGTGCGTCCAAAGAATGCAGAATTTTTTCCTCTTTGTTCTGTGGATTTGGATAAAAAGTTGTCAGGTGAATAGTTTGGTTAAGAGCCACACTGGACACCACCTTAGGCATAAATGTTGGGTTTGTCCTCAGAGAGACTCTGTCTGGATAAAAAATGATAAAAGGTTTTACAGCCAGAAGTGCCTGTAGCTCTGAAACTCGTCTTGCAGAAGTTATTGCTAGGAGCAGAGCCATTTTCCAAGATAAAAACTTTATATCCGCAGTAGCAGTTGGTTCAAAAGGAGGCAGGGTGTGTTTTTCCAAGATGTAGTTGAGGTCCCATGCAGGCATTGGTGATCTCCTTGGAGGCCTTACATTTTTGGCCCCTCTGAGGTACTGCTTTAATAAGGGATGAGAAAAGATTGGTAGCTCTGCATTGTAATGAGCCGAAATGGCAGAGGCATGAATTTTAATAGATGAAAGAGATAGGCCTTTGTCCAGCATCTCAGTTAAGTATTGCAAAATCTGAGGAATATTTGGCACTGCTGTATCAGTTCCTTCCGCCTGGTTCCAAGCACAGAATCTCTTCCATTTTCCAGCATAAGATTTTCTAGTACTAGGCCTCCTGGCTTCCAAAATGACATCCATTACAGCTTTACTGAGAGGTGTGTTTTGTATGTCTACATTATCCGCCATGCTGCCAGGTTTAAAGTCCTGAGTTGGCTGTGCAGGATCTGATTGTTTTGCTGGGACAGTAGATTAGGTATTTAAGGTAAGGTCCAAGCTGGGCATTGAGACAAGTTCCTTAGTATTGGATACCAGTACTGGCGGAGCCAGTCTGGGGCAATCGGTATCATCTTTGGCTTCTCCTGTCTGACCTTTAAGAGTACCTTGGGGAGGAGAGGCAAAGGGGGAAAGGCATATACTGATAGGGCGTCCACTTTCCATGCTGGTCTGTGATAAATCCTTGTGCAGAATCTTTTAAGTTGATAGTTGTGAGGGGAGGCAAATAGAGCTATGTCAGGGCATCCCCATTTCCTTGTTATCATGCTGAAGACTTGTGGATCCAGCTGCCACTCGTGGGGATCCATGAGGTTTCTGCTTAGTTCGTCTGCCAGAGTATTTTTCCTTCCTGGCAGGAATTGTGCCTGCAGATGTACTTGGTAAGTCAATGCTGTGTCCCACAAAGTCATGGCTAGTCTGCAAAGGGGGTGAGAATGTGTGCCTCCCTGCTTGTTTATATACCACATGACCATGGTGTTGTCTGTCTTTATCAGTAGTTGTCCTGGATGAAGTAGGTCCTTGAAGGCTGTCGGGGCATTTTGAACAGCGAGCATCTCTTTTTGATTGATATGTAGATTCGTTTGGTTTGAGGTCCATGTGCCCTGAATGCATCTTCCTGCCTTGTGGGCCCCCCAGACATAATCTGAAGCATCCGTTGTTAGTGTCTGCCTGGCTGGGAGTAATGTGAATGGCTGTCCCTTGTTTTGGTGACAAGCCTTTGCCCACCATCGAAACTCCTGTTGCAGGCAGGGAATGAGAGTAATCCTAGTTTCCAGGCTGTGGCAATGTTGAGTCCAAACACTTTTTAGGTACCACTGAAGTTTCCTCATATGCAGTCTTGCATATGGAATTAGTAGGATGCAGGATGACATGAAGCCCAAAGCCTGCAGAATTTTTCTTGCAGACAACTGGGCCTTTGTTGCCAACATTTTGAAAAAGGTAGTCAAGTTGCCTTTGTCTGGCGTGAGATAAGCCACCTGGGCAGTTGTATTTAAGCTTGTACCCAGGAATATTATCTAAGGTTTCACCCAGGAATATTATCTCTTGAGAGGGCACTAGTTTTGATTTCTTTCCGTTGACTGTGTACCACAGGCATATTGTCTTTTCACAAACACCAGATGCTGTAGAAGAATGTCCTTGCTCTCTGCTTGAATTAGACAGTCGTCCAAGTAAGGATATATTTGTATCCCTCTGTCTGCAGAATGCAATTACTGGTGCCAGGCACTTTGTAAAGACCCTGGGCGCAGTAGATAAGCCAAAGGGCAGTGCAGAGAATTGGTAATGCATTGAGCCAGCCTTGACTCTGAGGTATCTTCTGCATATTTGTCTGATTGGGACATGCAGGTATGCCTCTTTTAGGTCTAAAGTTACAAGCCAAGCGTTCTTGCCCAGCATGGGCAGAAGCTGCTGCAAAGTCAACATCTTGAATTTTGGTATATCCAGGAATGTGTTCAGAATAGATAGGTCCAGTATTGGCCTCCAGGCCTTGCAGTCTTGAGTAAAATCCTTGTCCCTGCTCTTGCTCTGGTACTTGTTGAATGGCCTCCATGTCCATGAGGGATGAGACTTGTTTTTGTGCCTCTGCCCATTGATTTTTTTGGCAGATCTGGCCAGCCGTTTGTCTTTGGCAGAGTATGGAAATGGAACTTGTGGCCTTGTGACACGATATTTAGAACCCACTTGTCCTGGGTTATAATGTGCCAATTTTGAGAAAAAAGTGCTAATTTTCCCCCTAAGGGTGCTGCCAGGAGATAAGTGCTTGGTGCAGTCAGGGGGAAGCCACTGGGACTGTTTCCTGTATGGTTGTGATTTGTCCTCTCCAACTTTGTAGGTAGAAGCACCCCATTGCTTTGACCTGTATGAACCTTGTGCCTGGGATCTGCCTCTAGGGTGTCTGGATCTGCCTCTTTGAGGTCTGTCTGACACAGGAAAGGACTAATTCTTTGTTGGCCGGTGTCTACTAAACCTAGATGACTGTACTTGTAAGAAATCTTTGACCGTTTGCATAGATTTAGCTTTGTCCTCCATTTTCTTTAACACCTCTTCTGCCTTAACACCAAACAAAGTATCATGCTGTAAAGGTGCATCTAATAATCTAACTGACATGATCAGGCAGATATTGTTCCTTTAACCAAGCATGCCTCCTAATTACAGAGCCCGTAACTGCGGCCCTGCAGGAGGCCTCCAAAGAATCAAAACCACATTGCAAAGTATGCTTTCCAACTTGTTCAGCTGCATGCAATAAATCCTGCATTTCCTTGTTTTCTGCACATTGAGTTTAACAACATTTTCTGTTTAAGCAATGCCATGACATGTTGTTGATATTTGAGCATATGAAACTGACAGTTTAAGGCCTTTATAGCCAAGGCAGCAGATGTGTAAACCTTTTTCCCCATCTATCCAGTGCCCTAGAATCTCTGTCAGAGGGGGTAGGGTTTTTTGCAGCGGAAGCCTCAACTCCTCTGGGACCCTGAGAAACAGTTTCTGGGTCTGCAGCAGGGCTTTTAAAAAGGAACTTATGAGTCAGGAACCCTGTAATAACTGTCAGGCTTAACAGGAGCTGGAGGTAAGGAGTCAGGGTCAAGACTAGACTCTGAAAACACATCATCTACAATGTCTAACACAGGTGGAATGGCTAGTGGCCTGTGTTGAGGTAGTAAAAGAAAATCCCTGAGCCTCTTTTTAGATTCTGAAAAATCTTGGCTCTCCCAGTGGAAATGCTCCCTCATGGTATGCAAAGTTTCCCCAAAAGAATAGTCCTTTGGAGGAGAAGCTGAAGGTATAGATTCTTCAGCATCATAATCCTCATAGGGGGGAAGAGAATATTCCTGATCAGAAGAGGAATCAGAAGAAATGGAAACCTGATCTGAAGATTCATAGTCTCTTGCCTAGGCCTTCTATCAGGAGGGGGATGGGAACCCCTGATCAAGGTAATCAAGTCTTCGGCCATTTTGAGCATCTGCCTTTTGGGCATAGAGGCCGGACCACGTGGCTCTTGAGTTTGTTTCGTTGCTTTAGAGGGTGCTTTAGTCTTTGCCTTTGAAACTGAAGTCGGTTTAATGTAAAGATGTTTAGGTCTTAATACACCCTCAGAAGCCCGTGCCTGCTAAGCGGCTCCGGACCCATATGAAGGAATAGTATCCGAGGCTCCAATACCTTGAGTTTCCAGCGGCATGGCCGACTCCACGTGGGAGTCGGTAGCGGCCTGCGACTCTAAAGTAGTGGGTGTCAGGGGCTGCGAAAGTGCCTCACTGAGAACCGGCGACTGGCTTAGGAGAAGCTTCGTTGTCTGTTTTGAACCTCTGTTGTTTCTCTCTCTCTTTTTCTTTGTGTTTTTTGTGAACTCCGGTAGTCAGATGGCTATCAGACGACATTTCTGGATAATTAAACCGGCGTCCAAAATAGTTTAAAGCAAAATCATACAGACACTTAATGGTGCGTTGGTTAAATCTAGCACAAAACCGACAACCAGAAACGTTGTGATCAGGGCCTAGGCAAGGAATACAGCAAGAATGAAACTCCTTATGAGGTATTTGCTTTCCACAAGAAATACAATTAACTTTTTCTGACATCGGTCTGGAGCAAGAAAAAAGTTTCCCCAATGGGGTATTTAGATTTATTGAAGACTTCGGGTCTGAAACTCTAACACGAAAATCTCAGGAGTCGGCCGACCAGCACTTGCGAACCTGCTTCTGCTTCGGGCACCGCACGGCAAGAAAGACTAAAGAAAATGGCATCAGCTGCTTCATTTATACCCTTGACGACCTGACGGCAGGGAAGGGGCGACAGCAGCCAACGCAGGACCGAGGACTTTAGAATTCAGGCCGACTGAGGGCAACCTGCCAGCAGTATTACCCAAATGTAATGACTGCAACAGTGAAACACGAAGAACATCTGGTCTGCAAACGCCCATAGCATCTTAAACTGGTCTGCAAACGCCCGTAGCATGGTCTTGAGTATAGAATTTAACCTCTCAACAATACCATTAATCTGGGGGTGGTAGGGGTGATGTTTAGGTGCTTCACCCCACAGTGTTTCCACAGACAAGCCAGCAGGTCTGACACGAAACTGGCACCTTTGTCAGTCAGTATTTCTTTTGGGAAACCTCCTTTGCTGAAAATCTCAAACAAAACATTTGCCACCTTTTCTGCCTCAATGGAGGATACGGCCACCACTTCAAGGTATCTGGTAGCATAATCTACTTCCACTAGGATATGCTTTTTCCATGTGGAACTTGGGGTACTCAGAGGCCCCAGAATATCCATAGCTACCCTCTAAAATGGCTCCTCAAATCACAAGCAAAGGCATCAAAGGAGCTTCCACCTCGTCTCTTGCCTTGCCTACTTTTTAGCATTGCTCACAGGTCCTGCAGTACCTGCTACATCTCCAGAAATCCCAGGCAAATAAAAGTTCTGCATAATGCGTCAGTCATGGGCTATGGCTAGAAGTAAGCTCAGGGCACTACCAACCGGTGTATTCTCTCACCCTCTAGCCCTTTGTCCTAGTATACAGATTCCCCTTTTCCTTGACAATCCGGTGCCTTACTGGCTACCTCCATCAAGCCTTGTAATGTAGGGTCTTGAGAGCTGAGCCTGTATCAATTCTCTCTCTCTGTAACCCTTCCCAGCTCCCCTTCCACAGGAAGTCTGGTATTCTTGGACAGCGGTGCCTAAAGATCAGCCTGGGCACTACTTACTCACCTCTGCCCTTGCAGTCACTCTGTCTGAGGGAACATCAGTACCCACAAGCAGCTGTGGCTCACCTTCAGTCTCACTGCTACAGGGTAGCTCCCTCCCTGAAGTAACCACCACACCAGTCCTGGCTTCAAGAGTGTGGCATCTCTGCCCCCTCCCCAGGCTAGCAGACCCACATGCTCGTCTCCAAGCCTGACTGTGTGCAACTGCATGCACACAAGGTACTGCATTATCAAAATCATTCCCTATCAGGACATCTGCAAGGATATCCTCAAACACATCTACTTGTTTGGATCCTTTTCCACTCTCCCAGTCAAGGTGAACCCTAGCCAAAGGTATTTGGAATGGGGTCCTTCCTAAAGCTCTAAATGGAGTAGACTGCCCAAGCAAGCAGTGCTCCACTTTAACCACTGCAGGCTTCACAATGGTTAGGTCAGAGGCTCTCTCTCTCTTAGAAGAGGCCAGTTTCCCATCTACTAAGATAGGATACAATCTCTTGTGGTAAAATTTGGTACCCATGTTGTCTCCAGACAACTTACTGCTGGCATTTTGTCATTCCCACTTACTGGCTCTCCCATCTTTTGTTCCCCACCTTGCATTCGTGGACATCTATATGCTACATGACCCCACTGGTTACATTTAAAACATTTAACCCATGGTCCTGGCCGTGTACCTGAACCAGTGGCTTCTCCTGCTACTGGTGAACTCTGTTGGGGCGGTTTAGGCTGCCCCCCACGTGTTCCCTTGGATCCATGTGCAGCACTGGGTATCCCTTTCCTCTGCAGTGATGCCCTACTTGTTAGGTACAGGTCTCCCTTTTTCTCCAACTCATCTGCAGTATTACATTGCCTATCCGCCATAAAGATTCTCATGTCCTCAAGCAAAGTGCTAAGGGCTTGTTCCCTCACCAAAAGGTCTGCCGGCCCTTCCAAAAGTGGTGATCTGACACCCACTCACCCATCTATGAAAATAAGTGCTCAACTCCGCAACATATTCACACACACTTCCATCTGCCTTGCATCTATGCTCGCAAAACTTTTTTCTATAAGCTACAGGTGTTAACTTAAAACACTAACAATTTTTTATAGTATTATAATTTAAGCAATCAGTATCTGACAACTTAGTTACAGCTTTACCATGGAGTAAGGGGGGGGGTCAAGAACCGTACCCAGAGTCCTTGGTCAACATTATACTGTTTACATACCCTTTCAAACATATGAATAAAACCATCAAAATTATCACCTGTTGTACATTGTGGAAGAAATTTACTGACCTTTGTTGTTTCTGGGGTTCGGTTACTCCCTTCCCCATTACCTCCATGACGCTGGTGAAGAGTCAGCATCTCCTTTTCATGCTGCCTCTTCCTCTAATTTTCTTCAATTTCCAGGTGTGTCTGTCTCTCTGCCGATTCTAAATCCATTTGTTTCTCCTGCCGCAGTCTCGATGCTGATTCTAGTTCTGTTTGGCCTCCAGTTGAAGTCTCTAACTCCAGGCGGATTTGTAAGTCCTCTGTAGAAAGATTAAACACTTTTTCTGAAAGGTGCACTTCCAAAGTCAGTCTGGCTGTCCTCCTGACTGCTGATTTGTGATGCAGCTGTGACCAAGGCTGCAATCACTTCTGCATTAGTCAGGCTGGCACACATCAGTCCTTTCGCTTGGCACATCTCAACCCGTTGGCTCCTTGTCAGCTTGTCATACCCCTCTGCCGATATCCATGCCTGCTCCCCCTAACTAAGCTAACAAAAAAATAAATAAAACTAGTTGATGTGAATCTCTGAATGTACTCTCAATCAGCCACACAGTGAACAAACACCTTGCTTAGCGACTACTGTTTACAGGCTACATCAGTTCAATATCCACACCACTGCATCCCAATATGTGATGTGGTGATCCCACCACTGCCAGCCAATATATGTGACGCCCCACCTCTGGCCCAGTAATCAAGCTGCTGCAATCCTCACCACTGGCATCAGTGGGGGACATACATTGGGAGGATGACAGGTAAGCACACAGTATTTCCAGGTGCAGGTCTCTGCATCAAGTGCAATTTCCCTTAAGAGCACACAGACACCACAGTCTGTCCGGGGCTGGTTTTGCCCTCTTTCTCTAGATCCCCAATAAGACTCTGCACAAGCACAGCTACAGGGTTGAGATCTCAGCTGAGTGGCCAGGCCAACGACCTCCAGCACCCTCTCTGTCCAACCAGTGCATGTGCCTGTCCAAGTAGCAGACACACACATTCTTGGAGATTTGTTTTACACACACACATACCCCTGGGAAAGCCTGACACAGGTTTACTAGCTATGCCCCTTCTGCCCAGACTATAAGGTAGTTATTACTGCCACCAACCAACTCTATCAGCCACTGGCCCTTAACAAAGGGGTGTCCAATCTTACTGTGTAATGTTTCTATCAATACAAATGGTAGATTAACCAAGAGCAACACTATTAGGAGTGGCCCACAGTATCACCAGACAAATAAGCAAGTATTCCCAAAACTTAAATATGTCTCACAAAGCTCAGCCACAATGAAATGTTTAAATATATTTAATAAAAAATAATAAAAGCACAAGACAATACTAAATATGTATGTACAGTGATAAGAGTTCAAAATCACAGAAAATATTTAAAAACAACACTGCAGGACAGTCTCAAATAAATAAAAAAATATAAGCTAAGCTTTGCTATATTCCTGACTGAATCTAAAAATTATACTGTTCCCCAGTACACTTAGAGCAGCAAGACAGATGTGGTGAGTGGATCTTCATGTTGTCAGGTTAAAGACAAAATACAGAATGCTCCATCTCTGAGTTTTTAAATTAATATCTCAAATATTACTGCTGGGATAGCTTGCAGAATGGCATCACTTCTTGTCATCTGACTATCCCAGGTAAACACCAACAAATGCAGCTGGTAGCATTTAGCATCTACCTGTGAAAATACACAGACAATGGCTTTTCTTAGATCTAAGGCAGAACCTGGAAGTCATAAAACAATAAAACACTTCCAAGACAATACAGAGAATTGGTTCTAGACATTGTGTCTGCTACTGCACTGAAACAAAGACAACATCCTTTTATTATGTGGCCATAAGGTAATTTAATTTCAGCTATTTTTCTGAAGTTAGCCTCTTGTGTTCCAGTTTCCATTGTTAAACTATATACATCTAAACAGTTACAATAGTGCAAGTACATTTCTGTTCTAATCCAGTAGGGCATGCTGTGGTTACATCTTTAAATAGCCCTTTGTAAAATACCTCTTCAGCACACGTCTGTACAAACCATCTTATATGACCGTACATTTGTAACACAAGCATATGAATCATGTTGATATTCACAAATGACCTATATTTACAAAAATCCAGATAGCTGGGCTGGCAATACCTCCTTTCGTGACACAGCTTGTGAAAATTCTTGGAGAAATAATCAGCTTTCAGTGAGGAATATTACTCATAGGTAGGTACTATAATTTGATTTGCAACAGTGAAAATGTGTCTGGGGGGCCCAATAGGGAAAATATAACAAAGGAAGGCAGATTTTTTTAAAGAAATTTATTTGGCATGGAAGATGTGAACTCTGTACTAAGAGTTCGGAGTGAATTTACATATTATTCCCCAAGATGCTAAAACTGGGCTAGGCTAGACAGATCTTGAACTTCACAGGAAAATGTGCACTTACTGAAGATCTTGATAGGCATCCAATTATTTCAGATCATGTGCTAATAACAATGAAAATAAAAACAGTTGTTGTTGTGTCTTTCGGCTTTTCCCGGTTAGGGGTCGCCACAGAGGAACTCCGGTCTGCTAATGATTGGTAGTTGATTTTTTACGTGCCGAGTTACCAGCCCTGACGCTCAACCTTCAATGAAGGTATGCCCATTCACGCATGTCTCCATGCAGAAGATGCTCTAGCTGAGAATCGAACCGGACAGCGTCTTACTGTGAGGCGACAACGCTACCGCAGCACCACCACCGCGGGGAACAAAATAAAATGAGACACTGGCACTTTCTCACCTATCCATTGAAAAGAGAGGCATCTAAGGAATGGGAAGTGGAAATCATTCAGGAGCCATTACAGAAGATAGAATTTCTTCTGAAAATATAGCAAGGAAGTGGGAGAAAATATAGCAAGGGAGTGGGAGAAAATTAAAGTGGAGTTTTAAAATCAGGGTGAAAATAAAAGAAAGGGAAATGGTTAAGAGATGAGAATTATTTAGAGGGACTGACAAGATGTTAATATATTGCAAAATAGGGGAAGAAAAAGAGGAGCAACTGTAGCATGCCAAATAGAAAATAAGGGATCACCTCGATAATATGCATGAGTTTAGAAAGACTGCTGTTAACAACTTTAGAGCACAAAAACTTTTAGCAAAATTACTCGGGCAACAGAAAGTAGAAAGGGCCATCATCAACCTTAGGAAGGCTATAAAAGGAAGATAACAAGGGATCCTGTAGAAGTATTATAAATATTTCTGAAATTCTGTGAACGTCTGCATAGAGCACAGAAATATGGAAATCAAGAAAAGGTACAAATGGAAATGTTTAAGGAAGAATTAAATATGCCAAGTTTAGAGGCAGAGAAGCCTCAATTACTAATAGGTAGGATAGGAGGAGATGACATAAAAAATGTGATGTACAGCCAATCTACATTAAAGTCCCCAGAAATAGATGGCACTCCTGTGGAAGTTTGGAAACTACGAGGGAAAAAACTGATATAGATTTGGAAATTTTTTGTTTAACAGCATTTTAAGAGGACATGTACCAAGAGATCCTGTAAGAAAGCGGTTGTAGCTGTAATAGCTGAAGATGGTTGATCCAGCTTCATAGAGGCCCATTTCAATCCCAAATCATGACTATAAAGTGTTTATAATGGCAAAAGTGAAGTCAACGATGACAGATGTGAATCAATGTGATATTGTGGAGGAGAGGCAAACATCTGACATTAACAGAACACTGAAGATCCAGAGGGAAGCAGAATGCAAGAAAATGCCAATGTTGGTGGGTCTTGATGGAGAGAAAGCATTTGACAGAGTAAGCTCGGACTTTATGACCAGATAATGGAAACATTTGCATTCCCTGAAAAAATTATAAGGTTGATTAGGAGGATATGTGAGGGATCAGAGGCAAAAAGTAGAGTGGGTAGGGCCCTCTCTGATAATCTCTGCTTGAGCAGGGGAACCAGGCAAGGGTATCCTCTACCCCCTTTGTTATTTGCATTATATTTAGAACCGTTGGCAAAGAAAATAAGGGACTCAGAAATTCAAGGATATAATTGGTATTATTGTCAATAAAAGCTGGCTCTATTTGCAGAGGACACTATTTTATACCTGACAAAACCAGCAAGGGACACAGTGCTGTGGAACATACTGAGACAGTTTCAAATCTTTTTGGGAGACAATATTAACAAAGCTGAAATAAAGGCAATAGTGATATGTACCCACATACAAATTGGTTCAGCAATATCCATACTTACGAGGACATGATCAAATTAAGTATTTAAGAGTATGAATTAAAAATGATTCCGGTGTGGCAGCTAAAGATATGTGGGAAAAGACTAAAAAGATAATACAAAAACTGAGAAAATGGAAGCTCTGTTATATGGATATTAATAGCAAGATATAAGCAGCTAAAATATATTTAATCCCTTTAGTCTTATACACAGGTCAGGCATATTTTTATCAACCAGAGGAGAAGTTGTGGATGGCAATTAATAAAGAGCTGAAGGATTTTATCTGGGAGGGGAAGACATCGAGTCGAATGGGATAAGCATGTTCTTCCAACAGACCACAGTGGAGTGGGATTACTCCATTTGAAGGGGTATTTCAGAGCAACATACTTAAGGCTCCTATACACAGCACAAGCAGAAAAACTAATTCAAAGTGGAAAGAGATGATAAACCATGGGGAAGCTCAAGAAACAAGGAGAGACTGGGGATTTTAGATGCAGACCTTTAAGGAGGATATCAATAATCATACAGAGTAGCATATTCACAAAGTAGCAGAAAATAATTGTAAGAACTAAGCCACAGGAATGGAGAAGAGATTCTGCAGATAGGGATGACTGCAATTAGGGATACAAGCAAGAGGCAGCTGGAATTTATTGAGAAAACTGGCAATAGGAACAGAGGTATTGGGAGCAAAAAACTAGAAAGGGAAAGGTAATAACAGCATGGGAAGACACCAAGAATTTATCTGGTCTGCAGGATAGAGGCTGCCTTCCATATCAAGGATTGATATCAGAGTATAGGCACAGAGAAAGAAATGGGGCGGGGGGCCTACATGAAAGACCAGCACTGGTGGAGTTTTTAGTAGAATCTAGAAGAGAAGTTGCCGTTAAGAAAGGAATAAATAGTACAGCATATAAAAAGTTGCATAATTATAAGACTCAATCAGAGGAGGTTAGAAAGGATTGGGAAGAGACTGGATAAGCAATTCAGAAAGATGCAATGGGGGATACATGTATGTCTCCAAAATACAATACGAAACAGTCTAGAAAGATTAGTATCTTTGCTAGGAAGCGTTTACATAGGTATATATCCCAAGTAGACTGCAACCAATTTTTCCTCCGGTAGACAGCAAACGGAGGTGTGATGAGGAAGAAGGGAGTAACTGGGAATATTTTCTGGGAGTGTAATGAGTTGGCAGACTAAGATTCCATACAGACTGCTCTGTCAGAGATGCTGGGTTAGCAAACTGGTGCAAAGTACAGTTTTGTACCTACCATAAATGTAGATGTCCGAACTGGATAGCATCTGCAGTCATTACAGCTGGGTTGTCCTGTCGTCAGGCAGCCCTTCAGTCGGCCGGATTCCAAAGTCGCTGATGTCGCACTTCACCCGACGTCATCTCTGTTGGTCTTCGGGTATAAAAGCATCAGCCGACGCCATTTTCCTCAGTGTTTCTTGCCCCAGATGCCAGAAGCCCTCTAGGAAGGCTAAAATTTTTGGATAGAATGCCAATGTTTCCAAAAAAGGTATAGGTAAACACAAAAATAAGCATGTATGTACATATATACCAACAAATACACCATAAAGACTCCCCACCAGTTAGCTATTAGGGGTAAACACCTAAGTACCACAGAGGGAAGGAGGGAGGACTGCAGATGCTATCCAGTTCGGACATCTACATTTATGGTAGGTACAAAACTGTACTATGTCCTTCATGGATGCATCTGCAGTCATTACAGCTGGGTAGAATACCATAGCCAACTAGGGAGGAGGATAAAGGAAGATTATGGTGTGTTTAGGATCCCTTGCAGTACAGCAGTGGCAAACCCTGCTCGGGATCTGGAATATAGAGGCAAATTATAATGCTTGGCAAATGTATGCACGGAGGTCCAAGTAGCAATAATGTCTTTGGTTGCCAAAGAAGGCTGTGGTAGTGGCTGTTGCCCTTGTAGAATGAGGTCTTATGTTCTGTGGAATTGGTTTTCCATGGAAAGAGTAACAGAATCGAATGCAATTTCCTATCCATTTGGAGATTGTCTGTTTGGAAATAGCTCTTCCTTCCCTTCCTGTTGCATAGGCTACAAAAAGTTGGTCAGTCTTTCTGTTGCTTTTGGTTCTGTCCAAGTAGTAGCGTAGCTGTCTATGTACATCCTATTCTTTCCCTCTGTTTTGTGGGTTGGGAAAGAAGGTAGGTAGGTGGATTGCCTGGTTTAAGGACACCCTGGATACCACTTTAGGCATAAAAGTTGGATTAGTTCTCATGGACACTCTATCTTGGTGGAAGATTAGAAGGGTTGCACTGCCATTAAGGCCTGTAGTTCTGAAACCCTCCTTGCTGAAGTAATTGCCAGTAGGAAAGCAGTTTTCCAAGACAGGTATTTTAGGTCTGCTGTTGCTGCTGGTTCAAAGGGTGTAAGTGTCAACTTTTCTAGAGTTTAAGTCCCAAGTTGGCAATGGTGGTTTCCTTGGGGTTTTACATTCTTGATTCCTCTGAGAAACTGTCTGAGCAAAGGGTGTGAAAAACAGGTGGATCAAAGCTGTATTCTGCTGAAATAGCTGATGCATGTATCTTGATGGAGGAGTAGGACAGGCCTGAATAGAGAAGTTCGCCAGGTACTCCAGAATATTAGGCATATCTATGTTTGACACATCTTTTCCTCTTTCAGAACTCCAGGTGACAAACCTTTTCCATTTTCCAGCGTAGTTCCTTCTTGTTGAAGGTCTGCGTTTCAAGAATAATGTCTTTAACTCTTTGGGAAAGTTCTTGATTAGCTGCTGCTATGTGATGTTCCATGCAGTCAGTTGTAACGTTTCAGGTTTGGATGTATGGTGCTGTAGTTGTTCTTAGCATCAAGGGCATCAGTGGTATTGGCCACATATTGTTCGAGACATGCTCCTCAGCAGAGGGTACCAGTGTTGTCTTGGCCAGTTTGGAGCTATCAGGATTATTCTTGGCTGTTCCTCCTTGATTTTTAATAATACTTTGTGTATCAAGGAAAAGGTGGGAACGCATATGCTGTTAGGCCTTTCCAGCTGAAGGAGAGAGTCCACTTTCCATGCTAATGGGTGGAATGTCCTTGTGCAAAATTTTTGAGCTGGTGATTGTGGGGTGATGCGAATAGATCTATCTGAGTCATTCCCCATTTCTTTGTGATGGTCTTGAAGATGTCCGGTGCAGGTGCCATTCGTGGGCATCGGATGTGGTTCTGCTTAATATGTCGGCTAGAGTATTTTCTTTTCCTGGTACAAATATTGCCTGTAGCTGGATGTTGTAGCTGAGTGCCAGGGTCCACAGTTGCAAAGTCAGGCTGCATAGGGGGTACAATGAGTGCCTCCCTGTTTGTTGATGTACCACATGACTGTGGTGTTGTCTGTCCTTATCATCAACTGACCCTCTTTGAGAAATGGTCTGAACTTTGGATTGCCAGTTTTACTGCCAGCATTTCTTTTAGGTTGATGTGCAGGTGAAGTTGATCCTGAGTCCACAATCCTTGCACGCTGCTTGTGGGTCCATCGGCCCCCATCCTAGGTCTGAAGCGCCTGTTGTGATGTTCTGGCTTGCTTGACCTCTAAGGGAAGGCCTGGGTTTGACTGGCATGCCTGAGCCCACCATAGGAACTCCTGTTTTATGCATGGAATTAGTGGGATTTCTGTTTCTAGGCTGTGCCTGTGCTGGGACCATAAATTCCTTAGGTACCACTGTAGTTTTCTGACCAAAATTATGCATGATGCCATGAAGCCTAAGGCCTGCAGTACCTTTCTTGCTGTTAACTTGTTCAGTTTTGTTAGTGCCAAGAAGTAAAGAGGAGTTCTTTTGTTTTTCTGTAGTTAGGAATGCCATTTGTCTTACTGTGTCCAATTCCGCTCCCAAGAAAGTCCTTGTTTGGGATGGTATCAGCCTTGATTTTTGTAAATTGACTGTGTATCCCAGTGCTTGTAGCAAGTAAATGACCCTTCGTAAATCTGTTGTCAACTTGCTTTTGTTGTCCCTTGTAGTAGGCAGTCGTCCAGGTATGGGTAAATTTGAATTCCTGTAGTCTGCAATGGGCAATTACTGATGCCAGGCATTTTGTGAATACTAGATAAGCCAAAAGGCAATGCTGAGAATTGATAGTGCTCTGATCCTGCAAGAAATCTGAGGTATCTTCTGCAGATTGGTCGCAGGTATGCCTCCTTGAGATCTAGAGTTACCAGCCAACACTCCTTGCCCAGCATGGGAAGAAGTTGCTGTAGTCAGCATTTTGAATTTTGGTACAATGATGTATGTATTTAAGGTGGACAGGTCGAGAATTGGTCTCCAACTTTTTCCTTTCTTGGAACTAGGAATAGTCTGGAGTAGAACCCCTTTCCTTGCTCTGCTGTTGGTACTTTTTCCACAGCTCTCATGTTTGCTAACTCCATTATCTGTTGTAGAGCTTCTTTTTGATTTGGAGGTAGATTTGGCATTCCTCTTTGACTGGTAAAGTGTGGAAGTGGAATCGGTAACCTTGATCTATGGTTTGTAAAATCCACTTGTCTTTGTTATGTGGTGCCAGTTCTTTGAAAATAAAGTTAACTTTCCGCCTAGAGGAGCTGTTATTTGTTGGTTAAGTCACTGTGGCTGTGCTGTTGTAGTGGCAGTGGTTGTGTCTGAGCCTCTGTTGTTACCTTGCCACTGTCTGTAGGCACCACCTCTAGATTGGTTTCTGCCTCTGGGACTGTTATTCCTGCCCCTTTGAAACGTGTAGGAGTCTGGAAAGGACCAATTTTTGGCAGGCCAGTTCCTGCTAAACCTTGGGGGTTGAACTTGCAGGAAATCTTTAACCGTTTGGACTAATTTTGCTTTTTCTTCCATTTTCTTTATAACCTGCTGTGCAGGTGTACCAAACAAACTTGTCTTATCCATAGGAGCATCTAGCAACTTAGCTTTAACATGATCCGTAGAGGTTGCCCCTAGCCATGCATGTCTTCTTATCACTGTGCCAGTCATGGCTGATCTAAATGAAGCCTCCAGTGCATCATAGCCACATTTTAAGGAATGGTTACTAACCTGTTGTATGTTATTTACCATCTCTAATACATATTTCTTATCAAGAGATTCATCAATGGTTAGTTTTTTAGTTAACTGATCAAGCATCAACTCTTGGTATTGTATCATGTGAAATTGACAGTTTAAAGCTCTAGCTGAGAGAGTAGCAGAAGTGTAAGCCTTTTGACCCCATCTGTCTAGTGACCTTGCTTCCCTTTCAGAAGGAATAGGGTTTTAGCTATGGTCGCTGCTACTGCCTTGGGACCCTGGGATATAGATTCGGGTCTGCAAGAGGGGCCTTGTAAAGATGGTGATGAGTATCTGGCACCCTGCCAAATCTGTCTGGTTTGGCAGGGGCCGCGGGCAGTGAATCTGGAGCAGAGCAGACATCACTGAAAGCATCATCTACCACAGAGAGAACAGGAGGTATAGCTAAGGGCCTGTGCTGTGGAAGGCGTAGAAAGGTTCTAAGTCTTTTCCTGGAATCTGAAAAATCTTGTTGCTGCCATTGGAAATGCTCTCGCATGGCATGTAAGGAAGGAGAATTCTTCTGGAGGAGAAGCAGCTGGAATAGATTCTTCAGCATCAGAATCTTCAAAATTGGAGAAAGGGGCCTCTGGCTGGTCAGTTATGTCTGATTCATCAGCTGAATCAGAGGACACTGGCTCAGGGGGCTCTGCCCTAGGTCTCTTCTCAGGGGGCTGAGAGGCCCTGTCTGGGTGAGATTGAGATCCTCTAATTAATGTAATTAAATCTTCTGCCAAAGTAAGAATTTGATTACTAGAAGAGGGCCTGGTAGAAGGGGGTTTAACAGGCACTTTTTTAGAAGTCTTGGCTGCTTTAGCAGGCCTTAATGGACATGGCTGCTGGAGGCCTAGCAGCACCACGCGGGTAGAGACATCCAAGGGAATGGTGTCTGATAAGTCATTGGTAGTCGATAAAACTTCTGAGGTTGGTTCAATAGCAGGGGCCTCAGCTGTAGAGATAGATTCAGCTGTACTTTGATCAGTTTTCTCGGTTTCAGTTGGCAGAGTGTTGTCGGAGGATCCAAATCAGTACCAAAAACTGTTCTGGTTGAAGGAAGCACAGGACAGGCTGCTGGCTGGGCCTAAACAAGGCAGACAGTAAGAGTGGAAATCTTTATGAGGTATTTGTTTCCCACAGGTTAAACAATTATTAACTTTTTCTGACATCGGCTGAGGCAAGAAAGAGTCCCCAACGGGTACTTAGCTTTAGAAGTCTTCAAAGTGGTATTCGGTAGAAATAATCTCTGGATCCGACCGACCGGCACTTGCAAACAGCTTCTGCTTCGGGCGCCACGCGGCAAGAAAGACTGGGGAAAATGGCGCGGCTGATGCAAGACCAACAGAGATGACGGGTGAAGTGCGACATCAGGGACCCGACTTTGGAATCCGGCCGACTGAAGGGCTGCCTGACGACAGGACAACCCAGCTGTAATGACTGCAGATGCATCCATGAAGGACATCTAAGAAAATTATTTTTTTGAGCTATGATACAGAATCGGAACTGCTTAGGCATAGTAGAGCCTTGCTGAAACTAATTATGATGGCTGCCAAAAAATCAATTACTAGAAAATGGAAATAAAACCCTGGTAAATAAACATTGCTAGAAGTAGCAAAGACAGTAATAGAGATAAAACTGAATTGTGATCTTAAGAAAAGGGTAGGAGCACATTACATAGGAAAAAATGGGACTTGTGAGATCAACACATGCAGAGGATGAACGAGGTTTAAAAGAAGGCAGGATATGAATGAGTTATGCAATTGTTGATGACTGGATACATTATAAAAGTGATGTATGTTGGCAGCTACAGTTCTGTCGGTATGACTTGTAATGTATAATGTTTGCAACAGAGATTGTGTCAGTATGGTTTACTTTCATTTATATAAATGTTAGACTGCCATGTCATACATGATAAAGTTGTTTCTTGTTTAAATTATAAAAGGAGGGGGGCCAGAACGGCACAAGGATCTTGTTGCTACTGTGCCCATCACTGATAAAAACTCTTCCAGTTCTCTATAGGTAGGCCTTTAACTTTTCATAGGTTCACAGGTGTGTACTAGGCTAATGACCCTGGAGCCTTTACAAGCCTAGACCATAGAAGTTCCCTGGCATCGTGCCACCAGACGTTCGTTCCCAGTGCCTCTATCAAGTAGAGCCACTGGAGTGATCCCCGAGGTGAACTTTCTATTTTTCATTCACTCATCAAGATTTCTCTTTAAGAGGGCCAGTCAGGTGCTCTGCTTGACATGTAAAGGAAGTCTATTTCAGAGCATGGGCAGTCTCTGGGTTATGAACCTGTCCCTCCAGCATGTTCTGTTGATTGTGGTAATGAGGTTGAGGCCTCTGGAGCGTGTGGTGCAGAGGGATTGGGATTTCTTTAGATGTAGCATTTCTAACAAAGCTGGATCAGACGTGCCTTTGTAAGTCAAGCAGAGATCGCCTCAATAGATGATATCAGACAGAGAATAGCTGGAGGTTTTTTTTTTAGTCTGTCCATGTACAACATGTGTTTAAGGCCTAAGATCCTCTTCATGAGGTACTTTTGAGGCCTTTCCAGCTGTTGCATGTGTCTAGTGACGTACATGCCAAATGGGGCATTATACTCCATGACTGGCCTAATGAGGGAAGAGTAGAGAGAGACCACGACCTCTTTCTTCCTGGATGCAAAACCCTTGGTAATGAGATGTACTACATAAAAGGACTTTCTGACCATAGTGGCAATGTGATGGCTGAAGGAGAGGTTGCTGTCAACCTGTGTCCCCAGATCTCTTATAACGCCTACAGTGTTCAGTGGGCTCCCATCTATGTGGTAATTAGTGGGAAAGTACAGTTGTGTACCTACCATAAATGTAGATGTTAGAGTGTGTATTCACTGTTGCAGTCATTACACTAGGGTTATCCTGCTGGCAGGCTACCCACAGTCTGCCTGAATTCCAAAGTCTAGTTCCGGCGTCGGTTGCTGTCGCCTCTTCCCTGATGTCAGTGCGCCAGGGGGTATAAAAGATGCAGCTGACGCCATTTTCTTCAGTTTTTCTTGCCCCAGATGTCAGGTGCCCCCAAATTGGTAGGCTGAAAATTATGCCAATAAGTATGCATGCACAAAAATAAGCATTTCCTTCATCTACAAGCAAATACACCACATAAGTTGTATAGGATAGAGAGGTACAGATAAGTCCAAGCAATAAAAGGGGGATGGCGGGTGGGTAACCTGGACTGCAACAGTGAATACACTCGAACATCTACATTTATGGTAGGTACACAACTGTAATATGTTCAACGTGTTTCACTGTTGCAGCCATTACACTTAGGTTGAATCCCAAAGCTGAGGTTGGGTGGCTGGGTCTAAACAGCATTAGGAGAGGCTATAAGGCCCTGCAAAACTGCAGTGGCAAAGCCTGCGCTGGATTTAGAGTAGAGAGGCAAGTGGTAGTGCTTGGTAAAAGTGTGCACTGAACTCCAAGTTGCAGCCTCTAAAATGTCTTTGGTAGGTGGTACTCTGAGGAAGGCTGCTGAAGTGGCTGCTGCTCTGGTTGAGTGTGGCCTAATGCCCTTAGGCACGGATTTGCCATGCTGTGAATAGCAGAAACTAATGCAGTGGCCTATCCATTTTGAAATGGTCTGCTTTGAGACAGCCTTTCCTTGTGATCCTGCTGCATATGCTACTAAGAGTTGCTCAGTCTTTCTGAAAGCTTTAGTTCTGTCCAAGTAGAAGCGTAGCTGTCTGTGCATGTCCAAAGAATGCAGGAGTCTCTCACTTATTCTGTGGGTTTGGATAAAAGGTAGGCAAATGAATGGTTTGGTTAAGTGCCACACTGGACATTACCTTAGGCATAAATGTCGGGTTCTTCCTCAGAGAAACCTTGTCTGGATGGAAAATGATAAAAGGTTCCACAGCCATGAGTGCCTGTAACTCTGACACTTGTCTTGCAGAGGTTATTGTTAGGAGCAGAGCTGTTTTCCAAGATAAGAACTTTATTTCAGCTGTATTGGCTGGCTCAAAAGGTGGCAGAGTGAGTTTTTCCAAGACATAATTGAGGTCCCATGCAGGTATTGGTGCTCTCCTTGAGGTCTTATGTTTTTGGCCCCTCTGAGGTACCGTCTTAGCAGTGGATGTGAAAAAATTGGTGGTTCCGTATTGTAATGAGCTGAAATGGCAGAGGCATGGATTTTAATTGATGAAAAGGATAGGCCTTTGTTCAGCATCTCAGTTAGGTATTGTAAAATCTGAGGAATATTTGGCACAAACGTGTCAATTCCTTGTGCCTGGTTCCAAGCACAGAATCTTTTCCATTTTTCTGCATAAGATTTTCTGGTACTGGGCCTCCTGGCCTCCAAAATAACATCCATCACAGCTTAAGAGAGATGTGTGTTCTGAATGGCTACATTATCCGCCATGCTGCCAGATTTAGGGTTCTGAGTTGGCTGTGCAGGATCTGATTGATTGTTTCGTTGGGTCAGCAAATAAGGAGTTAGAGGCAATGTCGAGGCTGGGCCTTGAGACAAGCTCTTTAGGATTGGGTACCAGTGCTGGCGGGGCCAGTCTGGAGCGATTAGAATCATTTTTGGCTTCTCTTGTCTGACCTTTAGGAGTACATTGGGGAGGAGAGGCAGAGGAGGAAAGGCATATACTGTTAGGGTTTTCCAGCTGAATGATAGAGCATCCATTTTCCATGCTTGCTTGCGATACGTCCTTGTGCAGAATCTCTGTAGTTGGCAGTTGTGAGGGGAAGCAAATAGATCTATGTCTGGGCGTCCCCATTTCTTTATTATCATGCTGAAGACTTGTGGATCCAGATTCCACTCATGGGGATCCGTGAGGTTTCTGCTTAGTTCATCTGCCAGAGTATTTTTCTCTCCTGGCAGGAACTGTGTTTGCAGGTGTACTTGATAAGTCAATGCTGTGTCCCACAAAGTCATGGCTTGTCTGCAGGGTAGGAATGAGTGCCTCCCTGTTTATGTACCACATGACTGTAGTATTGTCCGTCCTTATCAGTAGTTGTCCTGGATGGAGTAGATCCTTGAAAGCTGTCAGGGCATTCTGAACAGCTAGCATCTCTTTTTGATTGATATGAAGATGCCTTTGGCTTGTGGGCCATGTGCCCTGAATACATTTTCCTGCCATGTGGGCCCCCCAGGCATAATCTGAAGCATCCGTTGTTATTGACTGCCTGGCTGTGGGTAGGGTGAATGGCGGTCCCTTATTGTGGTGACAGGCCTGTGCCCACCATCGAAACTCCTGTTGCAGGCAAGGAATGAGGGTAATTAATGTTTCCAGGCCGTGACAATGTTGAGTCCAAACACTTTTTAGATACCATTGTAGTTTCCTCATATGCAGTACGGCATATAGAATTAGTAGAATGCAGGATGCCATGAAGCCCAAAGCCTGCAGAATTTTTATTGCAGACAACTGGGTCTTTGTTGCCAACAATTTGAAGTAAGAATTGTCTGGTGTGAGATAAGCCATCTGGGCAGTTGTATTTAAGCCTGCACCCAGGAATAGTAACTCTTGAGAGGGTACTAGTTTTGATTTCTTTTCGTTTACTGTGTACCCTAGGCAAATTAGTAATATTTTTACAAATGCCAGATGCTTTAGTACAATGTCCTTGCTCTCTGCTTGAATAAGGCAATCGTCCAAGTAAGGATATATTTGAATCCCTCTTTGTCTTCAAAATGCAATTACTGGTGCCAGGCATTTTGTGAAGACCCTGGGTGCAGTACATAAGCCAAAGGGCAGTGCAGAGAATTGGTAGTGCATTGAGCCAGCTATGAATCTGAGGTATCTTCTGCAAGATTGTCTGATTGGAATATGCAGGTATGCCTCTTTTAGGTCCAAAGTTACAAGCCAAGCCTTCTTGCCCAGCATGGGCAGAAGCTGCTGCAGAGTCAATATTTTTAATTTTGGAACGTCCAGAAATGTATTTAGAATAGACAGGTACAGTATTGGCCTCCAGGCTTTGTCTTTTCTGGGTACCAAAAAAAGTCTCGAGTAAAATCCTTGTCCCTGCTCTTGCTCTGGTACTTGCTGAATGGCCCTCATGTCCATGAGGGATGAAACTTGTTTTTGTGCCTCTGCCCGCTGATTGTGTGGCAGGTCTGGCATACCTTTTGCCCTTGGCAAGGTGTGAAAAGTACAGTTGTGTACACCTACCATAAATGTAGATGTTCGAGTGTCTTCACTGTTGCAGTCATAACTGTAGGGTGCTCCTGCCGGCAGGCAGCCCGAGGTCGGCCAGAATCCCAAAGTCTGGGTCCGGCGTCGGCTGTACAAGCCAGTACCCTGACGCCAGTACGCTCTGGTACATAGCCCTCAGCCGACGCCATCTTCTCCAGCCTTTCTTGCCCTAGATGTCAGAAGTCCCCAATAAATCAAAAATGAATCCAACAAGGAAACACAAATACACCACAAAAGAGAAAAGAGGGATAGGAGGGAGGGAAACACCGACTGCAACAGTGAAGACACTCGAACATCTACATTTATGGTAGATGTACACAACTGTACTATGTTCATCGTGTTTCACTGTTGCAGTCATAACTGTAGGGTGGAATCCCAAAGCAGTGAAAAAAGGGAGGAGGTTTAGACAGAAGAAGGGGCAGCAAGAAGACCCTGCAAAACAGCAGAGGTAAAGCCTGCCCTGGTCTTAGAATACAAAGGGAGATTGTAGTGCTTGTAAAAAGTATGCACAGAACTCCAGGTGGCAGCTTCCAAGATATCCTTGGTAGGAACTCCTCTGAGAAAAGCTGTAGAAGTAGCAGCTGCTCTAGTAGAATGACTTCTCACAGTGCCTGGAAACTGTTTCCCATGATGAGTGTAACAAAATCTTATTCCATAAGAAATCCATTTGGAAATAGTTTGTTTGGAAATAGCTTTTCCAAGAGAACTGGAGGCAAAAGAAACAAACAATTGGTTAGATTTTCTGAACTCTTTAGTCTTGTCCAAGTAAAATCGTAACTGTCTGTGCACGTCCAATGAATGCAAAATCCTTTCCCCTTTATTTTGAGGATTAGGAAAGAAGGTAGGAAGTTGAATTGTTTGATTTAAAGCCACTTTCGAAATCACCTTAGGCATGAAAGTAGGATTGGTCCTCATGGATACTCTGTCCTGGTGGAAAATAAGGTACGGTTCCACAGCCATGAAAGCTTGCAACTCTGAGACCCTTCTGGCAGAAGTCAAAGCTAACAAAAGAACGGTCTTCCAAGATAAAAACTTAATATCTGAAGATGCAGCAGGCTCAAAAGGAGGCAAAGTAAGTTTTTCTAAAACATAATTAAGATCCCAAGCAGGAACAGGAGGGGTCCTGGGAGGCCTTAAATTCTTAGCCCCTCTCAAGAATTGTCTCACCAAAGGATGAGAAAAAACAGGAGGATCAGTATTGAATTGAGCAGAAATAGCAGAAGCATGAATCTTAATGGAAGAAAAGGAAAGTCCATTAGACAAAAGATCCGAAAGGTAAAGCAAAATAGAAGAGAGATCAGGCACCAGTGGGTCCAAGCCTCGGTCCTGCATCCAAATACAAAATCTCTTCCATTTAAAGGCATAGGATTTCCTAGTGCTAGGCCGTCTAGCTTCCAAAAGAATATCCAAAACTTGTTTGGGAAGACTAGAAGAAATCAAATTCCTTTGAAGAGCCAAGCAGCCAAGCAAAGGGTCTTGAGATTGGAATGTAGCAACTGACCCTGATGCTGGGACAGAAGAGAAGGGTTCAGAGGGAGAATCCAAGGAGGCTCCAAGAACAGGTGCTTTAAAGTTGGATACCAAAACTGTCGAGGCCAATTTGGAGCAATCAAGATGAGGAACTTGGGCTTGTCCTGTTTTATCTTTAGTAATACCAGAGGAAGTAGAGGAAGAGGAGGGAAGGCATATCCCGAAAGGCTTCTCCAGCTGAAGGACAGGGCATCCACTTTCCAAGCTGTTTTGTGGAAGGACCTGGTGCAAAAGGGAGGCAGCTGATGATTGAGATGGGATGCAAACAGATCTATCTGGGGACATCCCCAAACTGCAGTAATCCTGTTGAATAAGTTGGTGTCTAGCATCCATTCATGAGGATCTAAAATGTTTCTGCTCAGGCTGTCTGCTAAGAGATTCTGTTCTCCTGGGATGAATTGAGCCTGGAGATGTAGATTCAGATTTAGAGCTGTGTCCCATAAAGCCACAGCTAGTCTGCAAAGGGGGTACGAATGAGAACCCCCTGCTTGTTTATGTACCACATGACTGTGGTGTTGTCTGTGCGAATCAAAAGAGGCCCTGGATGCAAAAGGTTCTTGAAGGCTAGAAGAGCATATTGAACTGCCAACATTTCCTTCAGATTGATGTGCCAGTGAAGATGGTCCTTTGTCCAGGTTCCCTGCTGGCAATTGCCTAGAAAATGTGCTCCCCAAGCATAATCCGAGGCGTCCGTGGTTATGATTTGAGAAGGTTGAGGAAGACGGAAAGGCTTTCCTTCGTTTAAAGCACACACCCTGGACCACCAAAGGAACTCCTTCTGGAGGCAGGGGATCAGAGGAATCAGAGTGTCCAGATCGTGGTAATGCTGTGACCATACACTTTTCAGATACCATTGAAGCTTTCATATGAAGCCTTGCATTTGGAATCAACAGAATGCAGGAAGCCATATAGCCCAGTGCCTGCAGGAATTTCCTTGCAGTGAGCTGAGTTAGAGTTGCCAAAGTTTTGAAAATTGAAGCCAGCTGTATTTGTTTTTCTGGAGTGAGGAAGGCCCTTTGTAAGGTTGTATTTAAGAGGGCTCCCAAAAATACCATTTGTTGAGAAGGGATCAAATGTGACTTTTTTGTGTTCACTGAGAATCCCAGTAGGAGGAGAAGACGTTGAACAAAATCCAGATGTTGAAGTAAAAGATCCTTGCTGTCTGCCTGAATAAGGCAGTTGTCCAAATAGGGGTAAATCTGAATCCCCTGAAGTCTGCAATAAGCCACTACTGGTGCCAGGCACTTGGTAAAGACTCTGGGCGCAGTAGATAAACCAAAGGGCAGTACAGAGAATTGAAAGTGTCTCGAACCTGCCTTGAATCTGAGGAATTTCCTGCTCCTGCCTGATGGGAATGTGTAAATAAGCTTCCTTTAGGTCCAATGTCACCATCCAGGCGTCCTGAGAGAGCATTGGAATTAGCTGCTGCAGAGTAAGCATCTTGAATTTTGGAATTTCCAAAAAGGTGTTTTCTTGGAACCAGAAACAGTCTTGAATAAAAACCTTTTCCCATCTCTGAGAGTGGAACAGGCTCTATGGCTCTCATGGCCAGAAGAGCATCCACCTGATTTAAGGCCTCTGACCATTGATGTTTTGGCAGATCTGGCCAACCGAAAGCCCTTGGCAGGGTATGAAAGTGGAATTTGTAGCCTTTTAAAATCACGTCCAATACCCATTTGTCCTGGGTAATATGAGTCCAATTTCTGTAAAAAAGAGAAAGTTTTCCTCCGAGAGGGGCATCCAGGTAAAGAGGTCCTGTAGCCCAACCGAGAGAGTCATTGAGTTTGCTTTCTTTGAGATTGGGATCTGTCTTCCCTTCTAGGTGAAGAAGCAGTCCATTGTCTCGATCTGTAGGAGGCCTGAGCTTGGCCACCTCTGAGCGCCTATATCTTCCCTTTGAGGCCTGTCAGACGGGAAAGGACCAATTTTTGGAGGGACAATTCCTGGAAAATCTAGGAGGCTGAACTTGCAAGAAATCTTTCACAGTTTGCATAGATTTTGCCTTTTCTTCCATCTTTTTAATAACCTCCTCAGCCTGAGATCCGAAAAGAACATCATGCTGAACAGGGGCATCTAATAATTTAGCCTTAACCTGTTCAGGTAAACTTTGTTCACAAAGACAAGCATGTCTCCTGATAACAGTACCAGAGGCTGCGCCCTGCAAGAAGCATCCAAAGCATCAAAACCACAATGCAAGCTATGTTTGTTCAGTTGTTCAGTTGCATGCAATACATCCTGTAGTTCCTTATCTTCTGCACATGAGGGAAGGGAAGCAAGCTTTTGCTTTAAAACAGACAAAAGAAATTGCTGATACTTAAACATATGAAACTGGCAATTTAAAGCCCTAACAGAAAGGGTAGCAGAAGTATATACCTTTTTACCCCACCTAAGGCACGAGAATCCTTCTCAGAGGGAATAGGATTCTTAGAAGTAGCAACTTTAGCAGCCTTAGAACCCTGAGAAATAGTTTCAGGATCCGCAGAAGGGTTCTTAAATAAGAACAAATGAGACTCAGGAACCCTATAAAATCTATCAGGCTTAGAAGGAGCAGGAGGCATGGAATCAGGATTCAAATTAGCCTCAGAAAGAGCATCATCCACAATATCAAGAACAGGAGGGATAGCCAAAGGCCTATGTTGAGGAAGAAGAAGGAATTCTAAGCCTCTTCTTGGAAGCAGAATAATCCTGACCTTCCCAATGAAAATGTTCCCTCATCTCATGTAAGGTTTCCCCAAAAGAAAAATCTTCAGGCGGAGAGGCAGAGGGCAAGGAGTCCTCAGCATCCGAATCCTCATAAGGAGGAAAAGAATATTCCTGATCAGAGGAAGAGACAGAAGATATAGAAGCCTGGTCAGAGGAATCCATAGGAACATCCTGTCGAGGCCTTTTCTCAGAGGGGGGGGGGTTAGAACCCCTAATCATTGTAAGCAAATCTTCAGCCATTCTTAACAATTGCTTCTGTGTCCTGGAAGTAGATTCAGAAGTAGCTTGAGCAGGAGCTTTAGACTTAACAGGAGTCTCTGTCTTTGCCTTTGATATAGTGATGTGAGTAGGCCTGAATACCCCCTCAGAAGCCGGTACCTGCACAGCGGTTCCGGACCCATCTGAGGGAGCGACGTCCGAAGGTCCTGCAGCAGATAAAATAGAAGGCCTTGATGGCTCCCCATGGGAGTCCGTGACGCCATCGGTTCAGAAGTGGCGGACGACAGGGCTGCAAAAGCGCCCCACTGACGACAGCCGAACCGGACGCTGGCTCCAGCTGCAACGAGTCCTGTTTGGACCTCGGAGGCCTGTCCTTGTCTTTGGCGCTTTTTGAATTCGTAGTGTCCGACATTCTATAATTGAAGCTGCCAAAGTAATTTAGAGCCCAGTCACCTGCACTTGATAGTACGAGAATTGAACCTGGCACAGAACCGACAACAAGAAACGTTGTGGTCAGGGCCTAAGCAAGGTAGACAGTAAGAGTGGAAATCTTTATGAGGTATTTGTTTCCCACACGTAATACAATTATTAACTTTTTCTGACATCGGAGGAACAAGAAAAAGATTCCCCAACGGGGTACTTAGCTTTAAGAAGAGAAGTAAGAACTTCGGACCGACAACAACCAAATACGCTGTTCGAAAATCGCCAACCAACGACTTGCGAGCTGCTTTGGGATTCTGGCCGACCTCGGGCTGCCTGCCGGCAGGAGCACCCTACAGTTATGACTGCAACAGTGAAACACGATGAACATCAGGAACCTGTAGCCCTGGGACAATATATTCAAGACCCATTTGTCCTGGGTGATCATGTGCCAATTTTGAGAAAAAAGTGCTAGTTTTCCCCCTAAAGGGGCTGCCAAAAGATAAGTGCTTGGTGCTGGCAGAGGAAAGTCATTGGGACGGTTTCCTGAATGGCTGTGATTTCTCTTCTCCGCCTTTGGAGGCAGAAGTGCCCCACTGTTTAGGCCTGTATAAGCCCTGCGGCTGGGATCTGCCTCTGGGGCGTCTGTATCTGCCTCTTTGTGGCCTGTCTGACACTGGAAAGGACCAATTCTTTGTAGGCCAGTTCCTGCTAAATCTGGGTGGCTGTACCTGTAAGAAATCCTTTACTGTTTGCATAGATTTTGCTTTGTCCTCCATTTTCTTCAACACCTCCTCTGCTTTAATACCAAACAAGGCATCATGCTGTAATGGAGCATCTAATAATTTTGCTTTAACATGATCAGGCAGAGTCTGTTCCTTTAACCAAGCATGCCTCCTACTGACAGAACCCGTAACTGCAGCCCTGCAAGAGGCCTCCAGAGAATCAAAACCACATTGCAATGTATGCTTTCCCATTTGTTCAGTTGCATGCAATAAATCCTGTATTTCCTTATTTTCTGCACAATCAGAATTTGACATTTTCTGTTTTAGCAGTGACATTAAATATTGCTGATATTTAAACATATGAAATTGACAATTTAAAGCAGTCACATCCAAAGTAGCAGAAGTCTAAACCTTTTTCCCCCATATGTTTAGTGCCCTTAAATCTCTATCAGAGGGGATAGGGTTTTTTGCAGTAGAAGCCTTGACCCCCTTGGGACCCTGAGAAATAGTTTCTGGGTCAGCAGCAGGGTTTTTATAAAGAAATTTATATGAATCTGGAACCCTGTACTATCTGTCTGGTTTAACAGGGGCAGGAGGTAGAGTCAGGAGAAAGGCCAGACTCAGAAAATACATCATCTACAATGTCTAACACAGGAGGAATAGCCAAAGGCCTGTGCTGAGGGAGTAAAAGAAAATCTCCAAGCCTTTTCTTAAATTCTGAGTAGTCTTGGCTCTCCCAGTGGAAGTGCTCCCTCATGGTATGCAGAGCTTCTCCAAAATAATAATCCTCAGGTGGTGAGGCTGAAGGGATGGATTCTTCAGCATCAGAATCCTCGTAAGGAGGAAGAGAGTATTCCTGTTTAGAAGAGGAGTCAGAGGAAATGGAAACCTGATCTGAAGATTCATATTCTGTCTCTTGCTTAGGCCTCTTGTCAGGAGGGGGATGGGAACCACGGATCAAGGTAATTAGGTGTTCGGCCATTTTGAGAATCTGTTTTTTAGGCATGGTAGTCTGTCCAGGAGAATGCTGTACTTGTTTCTTTGTCTTTAGAATAGCTTTAGTCTTTGCTTTGGAAGCTGGAGAAGGCTTTACATATAACTGTGTAGGTCTGAAAACACCCTCAGAAGCCGATGCCGGCTCAGCAGCTCTGGACCCATCTGAGGGAATTGTTTCTGAGTGTCCAATACATTGAGTATCCAGAGGCCTAGCTGGCTCCACATGGGCGGCCTGTGGCTCTGAAGTAGCGGGCGCCAAAGGCTGCGAAAGCGCCTCACTGAGAACCGGCGACTGGCTTAGCGGAAGCCTCGTAGTCGGTTTTGGACCTTGGAAGCCTGTACTTTTCCCTGCGCTTTTTATAAACTCCAGTCGTTGGCTGTTCTGACGGCATTATATAATTGAATCTTCAGCCAAAGTAATGAAAGGCAAAATCGTACCGACGCTTAATAGTGCGTTGGTTAAATATAGCACAAAACCGACAACTAGCAACGTTGTGATCAGGGCCTAGGAGAGGAATACAGTAAGAATGAAAATCCTTATGAGGTATTTGCTTCCCACAAGAAATACAACTGTTAACTTTTTCTAACATCGGACTGGAGCAAAAAAAAGTTTCCCCAACGGGGTACTTAGCTTCAATGAAGACTTCGGATCTGAAATTCGTTTTTGAAAATCTCAGGAGTCGGCCGACCAGCACTTGCGAACTGCTTTTACCTCGGGCACCGCGCGGCAAGAAAGACTGAAGAAAATGGTGTCGGCTGCATCTTTTATACCCCTGGCGCACTGATGTCAGGGAAGAGGCGACAGCAACCGACGCCAGACCTAGACTTTGGAATTCAGGCCGACTGAGTGCAACCTGCCAGCAGGATAACCCTAGTGTAATGACTGCAACAGTGAAACACAATGAACATCTGAGTTTTTCCCGAAGGAGATGACTACACATTTCTTGGCGTTAAGTTTAAGGCCATACCCTGGACCCTGAGTAGCATCCTGTCCTCACCAAGAATGATACCTCAGTATAAAGAAAAAATGATCAATTTCAAAAACTGGTTAAGCTTCTGGTGTTATTCAAAGGGGATTCAGTGTCTGTCAGCCTGGGACGACATGCTCCACAAGCTGAGTTGCTTCGCAAGAGACGGCTTGCACCTGTCACCCCCTATGCTTTCAAATACTGGCCAAGGCTCTTGCTGCCCCCATAGTGCCTTTTTTAGGCAAGGCTCAAAAGTCAAGCCCACCTCCGTAAACAGCACAATTAACAAAAAACTGAGAGTTATGCTACTCAACACCAGGAGTTTAAATCTCAAAATGCACATGCTCGAAGCACTCCCTCGGTATGAACGTCGACATCTGTGCAGTAACTGAAACCTGGTTCAAGGCTCCAGAGAGCACCCCAGCACTACCGGGCTACAACTCATACCAGACGTTTTGGCCACAGAACACGGACCGAAACACAAAAGGAGGGAGTGTACCCATATTCATCAAGGATATCTACGCCTCCAGGTTAGTGGTGCAGCATGATACCTCTGAGATCATCCATGTACAAGTAACATCAGGCAAATCTGCAATGCAAATTGTGGCCTGCTACAGATCACTCTCCATGACCCTGGACCACCACTCCACTTTTCTAGAGACACTAGAAAACATGAATGTCCTACCGAACGCCCTGATACTGGGCAATTTCAATTACCCTACCATTAAGTGGGAAAACTACTACAGTACAAACTCCCAGGACCAGCGTTTCCTGGAAATCATCAATTCAAATGCCCTGGATCAGCTGCTAAACTCTCCTATCAGAGGTGAAAACATACTGGACCTGGTCATCACCAACATGGGCGACAGGTGTTCCACACCGGAAGTCAAACTGTCACTGGTTAGATCAGACCATAAGCTAATCACTCTGGATGTCCACACCCCACCACCACCCCCAACTAAGGAAACCACAGTAAAAAAAAACTTTTCTAAAACAAACTTCACCTTACTTAAGACAGAGGCGGTAAGTTTCACAGCCACCACGCTAAAGGACAAGGCTGCCCAAGATGCAGAAACCTTTACAAATGCACTCTATGAGCACCTACAAGGAGGCATGGATCGTGCCATCCCAAGCAAAACCAAGACTCACTCCCCTAAGAGAAAGAAACCAGTCTGGTGGACCCCTGCCATAAACAGGCTATACAATAGGAGGAAACTAGTTCAGAAAAAAAGCAAATCCCAAGAAGGAAAGACATCCATGATCAGCATCAGTAGGAAACTAAGGTCCCTCATAAAATCATCCAAGGCTAACTTTGAAAGAAAAATAGCCAAGGATTCAAAAGATAACCACAAAGCCTTCTTTAGCTATGTTAAGAATCTAAGTGGCAACTCGCAGATATGCACTGAACTAGTGCAAAATAGCACAAGATATACTGAACCTACTGATATTGCCAACATCCTGGCAGATAGATTCATTGCAAACTTCACCCCCCCTCTCACCCACAAAAGGGCTCACAACAATACCGGAAAAGTGTAGTGTCCCAGAAATCACAGACGCACAGGTGAAAACAGCCCTTTCAAAAGCCAAAAACACAGCATCACTGGGGCCAGATGGTGTCCCAGCGAACTAACCCCCCACCTAAACAGGGTCTCTAGTATATCCTCGAAAGCAATGTCGAATCTGACATTGTCGACACGAGAATATCGAATGCTCAGAATCTCGAGCATTTAAACGGGGAGATTTCTGTTTACTGCACTGTAGTGCGGTCTCGGAGTTGGTATATTTAAGTAGCAGGGGAGGTGAGGGGGGTGCAGGGGGGCTGCCCCCCTGCTTAAACCCATTAGGGTACTTTTTTGTCTTTTTATAAGGTCGATGTTTGAAGACATCTACCACATGTTGTTTGAGGTTTTCAAACGTCGATCTTATAATATAAACCCCCCTAAACACACTTTTCAACCTCAGCCTCTCCACGGTAAACGTGCCCATAGAATGGAGCACAGCAAAGGTTATCCCATTCCACAAAGGAGGGGCCACAACTGACCCTGGTAACTTTCGCTCCATAAGCCTGACTAGCCTGGTCTGCAAGGCTATGGAGCGCATCATCATGGAACTCATTAACAAAGATATTGGGAACTTCCAAACACTTGACCTGACCCAGTCCGGCTTTGTTAAGGGCAGATCATACCTACTAAACCTGGTTGACTTTGAGACAGTCACCAAAGCCATAGACGAGAGAAAGGTTGTTCACACAGCCTACCTTGACCTCACCAAGGCTTTCAACACCATTCCCCACTCGGTTACAGAAAAATTCACCAGCCTGAAAATAAACCCCTACGTCACGAGATGGATTGCCAACTGGCTTACAGACAGAACTCACACTGCAAGAATAGCGGGCTCCAGGTCCGACTCTAAACCAGTCACAAGTGGTGCCCCGCAAGGCTCGGTCCTGGGACCCCTACTGTTCTGCATATACTTCTCAGAATTACAGGCAAACACAGGAGGACTATGGCTAACCAAGTTCGCCGATGACTGCAAACTGGGAGCCATAATTGCCTCTCCGGCTGACAAGGATATCCTCCAAAAGGGCCTTACTGAGACGGACACCTGGTGTCAAAGTCACGGCCTCAAGCTAAATGCCAAAAAATGCATAGTCATCCCATTTGAGAAAAACAAAACACCCACGAATTACCACATAGGTGTCAGCCCCCTTAATACAGAAGAGGTAATAAAAGAGATCTGGGGACCAGGTAGATAGTGATCTCTCCTTTGACAATCATATTGCCAAAGTAGTTAGGAAATCCTTCTATGTGGCCCATCTAATTACTAAAGGGTTCACATCTAGATATAGAGAGGTTATAGTGCCCCTCTACTTGTCACTTATCAAACCCATCATAGAGTACAATGAGGCATTGTAAAGTGACAAGTAGAGGGGCACTATAACCTCTCTATATCTAGATGTGAACCCTTTAGTAATTAGAGGTTATAGTGCCCCTCTACTTGTCACTTATCAAACCCATCATAGAGTACAATGCCTCATTTGGAATGTACCTCACAAGACACTTCCAACAGCTGGAAAGACCACAAAATTACCTCACCAAGAGGATTACTGGCCTCAAACATATGTCCTATGCAGCCCGACTGAAAAAAAGTACAGTTGTGTACACTTACCATAAATGTACATGTTGAGTGTATTCACTGTTGCAGTCATTACATTTGGGTAATCTGCTGGCAGGTTGCCCTCAGTCGGTCTGATTAACAAAGTCTTGGGTCCTGCATCGGTTGCTGTCCCTTCTTCCATGACGTCAGGTCGTCAGGGGTATAAAACATGCAGCCGATGCCATTACATCAGTTTTTCTTGCCCCAGATGTCAAGTGCCCCCCAAATGGGGAGCAAATAAAATTAACAAAACACAAAAAATATATAACTCCAATCCCAAAAGCAAATACACCAAAAGGGCTATTAAGCATAGTGAAAGAAAGTAGAGGAATAGCCAGAGAAAACTAGGGGGCTGGAGGGAAGGTAACCAGGACTGCAACAGTGAACACACTCGAACATCTACATTTATGGTAAGTGTACACAACTGTACTATGTTCTTCGTGTTTCACTGTTGCAGTCATTACATTTGGGTAGATTCCCAAAATTATGGTTGGGTGGAGGGAATTATACAGCATTAGGACAAGCTATAAGGCCCTGCAGGACAGCAGTGGCGAAGCCAGCTCTGGATTTAGAGAAAAGTGGTAAATGGTAATGTTTGATGAACGTATGAACTGAGCTCCAGGTAGCAGCTTCTAGAATGTCCCTGGTAGGAACACCTCTGAGAAAGGCTGTAGAAGTAGACGCAGCCCTGGTGGAATGGGATCTGATCCCCTGGGGGATAGTTTTTCCATGGTGCATATAGCAGAAACAAATACAATGGCTTATCCACTTGGAAATGGTTTGCTTTGAAATAGCCTTTCCCTCTGCCCCTGCAGCAAATGCCACCAGCAGTTCAGATTTTCTTTGAGATTTTGTCCTGTTTAAGTAAAATTTAAGTTGTCTGTGTACATCCAATGAATGCAGAATCCGCTCCCCCTTGTTCTGTGGATTGGGAAAGAAAGTTGGCAAATGAATGGTCTGATTAAGAGCCACACTGGATACCACCTTAGGCATGAAGGATGGATTGGCCCTGAGAGATACCCTGTCTGCATGAAAAATGATGAAAGGCTCCACTGCCGCAAGAGCCTGTAATTCAGAAATCCTTCTAGCTAAAGTGACTACTAAAAGGAAAGCTGTTTTCCAGGAGAGAAATTTTAAATCTGCAGTAGCAGCTGACTCGAAAGGAGGGAGAGTGAGCTTTTCCAATAAAAAATTGAGGTCCCAGGTAGGGGTTGGAGCTCTCCTCAGTGGTCTTAAGTTTTTGGCCCCTCAGATACTGCTTAAGCAGAGGATGAGAGAAGAGGGGAGGTTCTCTGTTGTAATGAGCTCAAATGGCTAAGGCATGGATTTTTATGGAAGAAAAGGACAGGCCCTTGTGAAGCATCTCAGTTAAGTATTGTAAAATCTGAGGAATGTTGGGCACACTGCTGTGCTAATCCTTTGTGATTGGTTCCAGGCACAGAATCTTTTCCATTTGTCAGCATAAGATTTTCTAGTACTAGGCCTTCTCGCCTCCAAAATGACATCCATCACAGGATTGCTGAGGGATGCTAAGGGTGAAATTAGGTGATTAGCCACGCTGCAAGATTCAAAGTTTGGAGCTGTGTGTGCAGAATTTGGTTGTTCTGCTGAGACAGTAAGGTGTCTGAGGCAGGTGCCACGGTGGAAGGTGTGACACATTGCGCAGGAGTGGGTACCAGTGCTGGCGAGGCCAGTCTGGAGCAATCGAAATAATTTTTGGTTTGTCCTGTTTGACTTAGTAGGACTTTGGAGAGCAGAGGCAGAGGGGGAAAAGCATAGACTGATAGGTTTTTCCAGCTGAAGGATACAGCATCCACTTTCCAGGCTTTTTTGTGATGAGTTCTTGTGCAAAATTTGTCCAACTGATAGTTTTAGGGTGAGGCAAAAAGATCTATGTCTGGGCTCCCCCATTTGCATGTTAACATGTTGAAAATCCGTGTTTCCAGTTTCCATTCGTGTGGGTCCATGAGATTTCTGCTTAGTTCATCTGCCAGAGTATTCCGCTTTCCTGGCAGGAATTGAGCTTGTAGTTGTACTTGATAGGTCAAGGCCGTGTTCCGCAATGCCATGGCTAGTCTACAAAGGGGGTAGAAGTGTGTACCCCCCTGCTTGTTTATGTGCCACACAGCCGTGTAGTCTGTCTTTATCATTAATTGTCCTGGATGAAGGTAGTCCTTGAAGGCTGTCAGTGCATTCTGCACAGCTAGCATTTCTTTTTGATTGATATGAAGGTGCGTTTGATTTGGGCTCCATTTGCCCTGAATGCACTTCCCTGCCAGATGTGCCCCCCAAGCATAGTCTGATGAGTCTGTAGTTAGGGTTTGGGCGGCAGGGGGTGGTGCGAAGGACAGTCCCTTGTTTTGGTGGCAGGCCTCTGCCCACCATAGGAACTCTAGTTGCAGGCAAGCAATGATAGGATTCATTGTTTCCAAGCTGTAACAATGCTGACTCCATAGACTAAGTACCGCTGAAGTTTCCTCATATGCAGTCCTGCATATGGAATTCGAAGAATGCAGGAGGCTATGAACCCCAAGGCTTGCAGTATTTGCCTTACAGAAAGTAGGGTTTTTGTGGCCATCTGTCTGAAGTAAGGAACCAAATGAATTTGCTTCTCTGGCATAAGGAAAGCCATCTGGGCAGTTGTATTCAAGCTTGCACCCAGGAATGTGATTTGAGAGGGAACCAGTTGTCTGGGATACACTATAAACAAAAATAAATCACAAGTTAGGACCCTTTTTACAAACGCCAGACGGTTTAGAAGAACGTCCTTGTTTTCTGCCTGAATTAGACAATCGTCCAGGTATGGATATATTTCAATGTTTCTTTGCCTGCAAAATGCAATTACTGGAGCCAGGCACTTTGTGAAGACCCTGGGCGCAGTAGATAAGCCACAGGGCAGTGCAGAGAACTGGTAATGCAAGTAGCCTGCTTTGAAGCGATGGCATCTTCTGCAAGATTCCCTGATTGGGACATGCAGGTAAGCCTCTTAGTTGCCAACCAGGCATCTTTGCCTAGCATAGGACGTAACTGGTGAAGAGTCAGCATCTTGAATTTTGGAATGTCTAGAAAGGTGTTTAGAGTAGATAAGTCCAGAACTGGACTCCATGATTTGTCTTTTCTGGGTACCAGGAAAAAAGTCTTTAATAGAAACCTTGTCCCTTTTCTGGTACTAGTTGAATACCGCCCCCCATGTTCATGAGGGAAAGTACTTGTTTCTGGGCCTCTACCCACCGATTTGGGGGCAGGTCTGGCCATCCGTTTGGAATTGGCAGCGTGTGGAAATGAAATCTGTATCCCTGGGATACTATATTTAAAACCCATTTGTCCTGGGTTATAAGTTGCCAGTTTCTTGCATGAAGAGCCAGTCCCCCCCCCCCCCCCCCAAGGGGCAGCTAAAAGGTAAGTGCTTGGTAAGTGTAAAGGGAAGTCATTGAGACTGCTTACCATAGGGAGCTGTCTTGTTTCCAAATTTGGGAGAGGAGGCACCCCATTGTTTTGTTCTGAAAGTCCCTTGTGATTGAAACCTGGAGCCTTTGGAATGTCTTGATTTGACTTGAGCGTCCCTCGAGGGGAGGGGACTGAAGAGGACCAGTTCTTAGTATGCCAGTGCCTACTAAATCTTGGAGGTTGCACTTGTAAGACATCTTTCACAGTTTGCATAGATTTAGCTTTATCTTCCATCTTTTTTAAAACTTCTTCAGCCTCATTACCAAAGTGAGACGGTCCTGTTGTAAAGGAACATCCAACAATTTTGCTTTAACATGATCTGGCAGAGTTTGCTCTTTCAGACAAGCATGCCTTCTAAGCACAGACTCAGTTACAGCAGCCCTGCAAGAGGCCGCCAAAGAATCAAAACCGCATTGCAAAGTATGTTTTCCAACTTGTTCAGCTGAATGTAATAAATCTTGTAAATCTTTGTTTTCCACACATTCAGAAATTAACATCATTTTCTGTTTAAGCAGTCCCATGATATGCTGTTGATATTTTAGCATATAAAATTGACAGCTTAAAGATCTGATTGCCAAGGTTGCAAGTGTAAACTTTCTTACCCCATCTATCCAACGCCCTGAAATCTCTATCAGAAGGGGTAGGATTTTTAGCAGTAGAAGCCTTAATACCCTTGGGACCCTGAAAAATGGTTTCAGGATCTGCAACAGGATTTTTGAAAAGAAATTTGTGGGAGACAGGAACCCTGTAGTATCTGTCTGGCTTACAAGGAGCCGGAAGCAGAGAATCAGGAGCCATACTAGATTCTGAAAAAACATCAACAATGTCTAGAACAGGAGGTATAGCCAAAGCCCTATGCTGAGGAAGAAGAAGAAAATCCCCGCGTCTCTTTTTAGATTCAGAGAAATCCTGACTTTCCCAGTGAAAATGTTCCCTTAAGGTATGTAAAGTTTCCCCAAAAGAAAAATCCTCAGGGGGAGAAACAGAAGGACTGGAATCTTCTGCATCAGAGTCCTCATAAGCAGGTATAGACAATTCCTGGTCATTAGAAGAGTCAGAAGAAATAAAATCCTGTTCAGAAGTCTCATAATCAATGTCTTGCCTAGGCCTTTCAGAAGGGGGGGGGGTTGGCTTCCCCTGATCAGAGTAATTAAATCTTCAGCCATTTTGATCATTTGTTTTTTAGGCATAGGGGCCTGCACATGTGGCCCAGGCGTCGTTTTTTAGGCATAGGACGAGATTTTGGCCTTAGGTTTTGAAGATGGCGTCGGTGTAATATACAAATCTGTAGGCCTGAAAACACCCTCAGAAGCCGGTGCCTGCGAATCAGAAGTAGAGGGCCATCAGGGGCTGTGAAAGCACCTCACTGACTACCAGCGAACTGGCGGCTGGCTTAGAAGAAGTGTCGTCGGCAGATCTGGACCTCAACGGCCTGTCTTTCTCTCTGCAATTTTTAGGTATTCCGGTAGTCGGATTGCTAACAGACGACATTTCTTTGCCTTCAGGGGCTGTGAAAGCACCTCACTGACTACCAGCGAACTGGCGGCTGGCTTAGAAGAAGTGTCGTCGGCAGATCTGGACCTCAACGGCCTGTCTTTCTCTCTGCAATTTTTAGGTATTCCGGTAGTCGGATTGCTAACAGACGACATTTCTGGATAATTAAAGCTTGAGCCAAAACATTTAGAAGCAAAAATGTACTGTTTGATAGTGCGTTGATTAAAGCACAAACCCGACAGCAAGGTACGTTGTGGTCAGGGCCTAGGCAAGGAATACAGTTTGTGTCTTTCGGCTTTTCCCAGTTAGGGGTCGCCACAGCGGAACTCCGGCCAGCTAATGACTGGCAGTAGATTTTTACGTGCCGAGTTTGCCAGCCCTGATTCACAACCTTCAACTAAGGTACACCCATTCACGCATGTCTCCACACAGAAGACACTTCAGCTGAGACTCTAACGGGACAACGTCTAGCTGTGAGGTGACCACGCTACCGCAGCACCACCACCGCAGTACAGGCAAGGAATACAGTACAAATGAAAATCCTTATGAGGTATTTTCTTCCCACAAATAATGCAATTATTAACTTTTACTGACATCGATAAGGAGCAAGAAAAAGTTTCCCCAACGGGGTACTTAGCTTTTAGTTGAAGACTCTGGTTCTGAAACTCAAAAATGTAAATTTCAGGAGTCTGCCGACTGGCACTTACAAAAGTACAGTTTTGTACCTACCATAAATGTAGATGTTAGAGTGCTAATACAGCTGCAGTCATAACAGATGGGGTTCTCCTGCCGTCAGGCGGGTCCTCGGTCGGCCGAATTCCAAAGTCTAGGTCCGGTGTCGGTTGTCGTCGCTTCTTCCCTGACGTCAGTGCGACAGGGGTATAAAGGAACAAGCCGACGCCATTTTCTTCAGCTTTTCTTGCCCCAGATGTCAGGTGCCACCAGAAGGAAGGCAATACATAAATTTGTGCAATAATGCAGTGCAATATAATCAAAATACAGTAGTTGCAAGCAAATACATCATAAATGAATACCCCAATCAGGTTGTATGAGGATGTGCTAGCCTATAGGCCTGTCCCAAGAGGGGAAGGGGGAGGAGTTTGACTGCAGCTGTATTAACACTCTAACATCTACATTTATGGTAGGTACAAAACTGTACTATGTTCATCGTGCATACAGCTGCAGTCATAACAGATGGGTAGAATCCCAAAGCTAAGAAAGGGGTGGTAGGCACTAGGTGGAACTAGGAGGAGCCAAAATGCCCTGCAAGACTGCAGTGGCAAAGCCTGCTCTAGATTTGGAGTATAATGGTAGGTTGTAGTGCTTGGAGAAGGTATGCACAGAACTCCAAGTGGCTGATGACATCCTGCACCTCCTTGGAGAGTAGGGCCTGCTGTAATGCTAAGGAATCTTCCATGCGGCTAGATTGAGTGTTTTTAGCTGACTGTGAAGAGTTTTGAAGCTGTGCTGAGTCAGAAGAAGAGGCATTAGAGGCAGGGTCCATGGTGGAGAATGCGTCAGGCTCCTCAGGAGTGGGTACCAGTGTTGCCTTGGCCAGTCCGGAGCAATGAGGATCATCTTTGGTCTGTCTGCTCTGGTCTTCAATAGAACTTTGGGCAGCAGAGGAAGAGGTAGGAAGGCATAAACTGTCATTGATGTCCAACTGAAAGAGAGAGCGTCCACTCTCCAGGCCTTTGGATGGAAGATCCTTGAGCAGAATTTTGTCAATTGATGATTTTTGTGGGAGGCAAAGAGATCTATGTCTGGCCTTCCCCATTCTTGGATTATTTCTGTAAAAACTTTTGGATGCAACTTCCATTCGTGTGGATCTGTCATATTCCTGCTTAGGTTGTCTGCCAGCGTGTTTTCCTTGCCTGGCAAGTACTGTGCTTGTAGTTCCATTTGTAAGTCCATGGCCAGTCTGCATAGGGGGTAAGAATGTGTTCCTCCCTGCTTGTTTATGTACCACATAACTGTGGTGTTGTCCGTTCTTATCAATAGTTGACCTGGTTGTAGAAGGTCCTTGAAAGCTATAATAGCATTTATTACTGCTAGCATTTCTTTTTGATTGATGTGAAGGTGCTTTTCTTTTTGGGACCACTTGCCCTGAATGCACCGATCTCTGTCATGTGCGCCCCCCAGGCGCAGTCCGAGGCGTCTGTTGTGATGAGTTGATTTGCTTGAGGCTTGCTGAATGGAAGACCTGTGTTTGTTTGACATGCTTGAGCCCACCACAGAAATTCCTTTTGCAGACATGGAATTAGTGGTATTATTGTTTCCAAACTGTGGCTGTGTTGAGACCATATGTTTTTCAGGTACCATTGTAGTTTCCTCATATGCAGCTTTGCACATGGGATTAGTAAGATGCAAGATGCCATGAATCCCAGAGCCTGCAGGATTTTCCTTGCAGTCAGCCTGGTGCAATTTGCTAGTGTTCTGAAGCATTGAATTAGTTGCCCCTGCTTCTCTGGCGTGAAGTAGGCCATCTGGGTGTTTGTGTCCAAATTGGCACCCAGGAAAATTATCTTCTGAGAGGGTATTAGTCTTGATTTCTTTTTGTTGACTGTGTATCCCAGAGAATTCAATAACATTATTACATAAGCCAGATGTTTCAGAAGAATGTGCTTGCTGTCCGCTTGGATCAGGCAGTCGTCCAAATAGGGATATATTTGTATCCCTTGAAGTCTGCAATAGGCAATTACTGATGCCAGGCATTTCGTGAATACTCTGGGCGCAGTAGATAAGCCAAAGGGCAATGCAGAGAATTGATAATGGGTTGAACCTGCAAGAAATCTGAGGTACCTTCTGCAATTTTGTCTGATTGGGACATGCAGGTATGCCTCCTTGAGGTCCAATGTTACCAGCCAAGACTCCTTGCCCAGCATGGGAAGAAGTTGCTGTAGAGTGAGCATCTTGAATTTTGCAGTAGAAATGTGTTTAGGATGGATAGATCCAAAATAGGTCTCCAATATTTTCCTTCCTTGGCACCAGAAATAGCCTGGAATAAAAACCTTGACCTTGTTCGTAGTAGGTACCTCTTGAATAGCTTTCATGTTTATGAGATCTGTAATTTGCCTTTGTGCCTCTGTCCTTTGATTGTGTGGCAGGTTTGGCATGCCTCTCATTTTTGGAAGGGTGTGAAAATGGAATTTGTAGCCTCTGTTTATAATGTCCAGGATCCATTTGTCCTTTGACACAATATGCCAATTTTTTGAAAATAATGCCAGCTTTCCTCCTAAGGGGGCTGCCATTTGCGACCTGGCTGGCATGCAAAGGGGAAAGTCATTGGGTTTGCTTTCTGAAAGATTGTGAGTTGTCTTCACCACCTCTTTGTGTAGGAGCTTGCCATTGTCTGCCTCTATACGATCCTTGGGATTGTCCTCTGCCCCTCGGGCACCTGTATCTGCCTCTTTGGGGTCTGTCTGTGGCAAGAAAGGACCAGTTCTTGGAAGGCCAATTTCTACTAAAACGTGGGGGTTGAACCTGTAGAAATTCTCTCACAGTTTGCATTGATTTAGCCTTTTTTTCCATTTTCCTTAATACCTCCTCAGCATTAGCACCAAATAGTACATCCTTTTGAAGAGGGACATCTAGTAATTTCGCTTTGACTTGATCAGGCAAGGCTTGTTCCTTGAGCCAGGCATGCCTACGTATGACTGATCTTGTAACAGCAGCTCTACACGAGGCCTCTAGAGCATCAAAACCACACTGTAAGGTATTGCTTACCCACTTGTTCTGCACTATGCATCAAATCCTGCAACTCCTTCAAGTCTGGCTGTTCAGGTTGTGACATTTTTTCAATTGTGATAACAAAAACTGTTGGTATTTTAGCATATGAAACTGACAGTTTAAGGCCCTCATGGATAAGGTAGCCGAGGTATATACCTTTTTTCCCCACCTTTCTAAGGATCTGGAATCTCTCTCGGAAGGCAATGGATTTTTAGCAATGGAGGCCTTAACTCCCTTGGGGTCCTGTGAGATGGTTTCTGGGTCAGCAGCATGGCTTTTGTATAGAAATTGGTGTGAGTCAGGGACCCTGTAGTACCTGTCAGGCTTAACTGGAGCTGGAGGTAGAGAGTCCGGGTTAAGGCATGCCTCCGAGTAAACATCATCTAGGATGTCCAAGACAGGAGGTATAGCCAGAGGCCTGTGCTGAGGAAGCAAGAGAAATTCCCTGAGCCTTTTCTTGCAATCTGAATAATCCTGGCCTTCCCAGTGGAAGTGTTTCCTTAAGGTATGCAAAGTTTCCCCAAATGAGTAATCCTCAGGGGGGGGATACAGAAGGGATGGACTCCTCCGCATCAGAGTCTTCAAAAGGGGAGTAAGAATGTTCCTGATCATCAGAGTGCTCTGAAATAATGGAGCCCTGATCAGAGGAGGGGGAGTCTTCCTCCACGCTAGGCCTTTTGTCCGGAGGGGGCTGAGAAAGTACAGTTTTGTACCTACCATAAATGTAGATGTCCGAGAGGAATGCATCTGCAGTCTTAACAAATGGGTTGTCCTGTCGTCAGGCAGCCCTTCGGTCGGCCGGATTCCAAAGTCTGGGTCTGGCTTCGGCTGGTGTCGCACTTCACCCGACGTCATTGCGGCAGTTATTCGGGTATAAAGGCATCAGCCGACGCCATTTTCCTCAGTGTTTCTTGCCCCAGATGCCCTCTTGGATGGCTAAATTTGGATAAATGCCAAAGTTTCCAAATAGTAGAGAGCAAACACACAAAATAAGCATGTATGTACATATATACAAACAAATACACCATAATAGATCCCCCCCAAGCTAGCTGAAGATTGGTAAATACCCTAGGAGTACCTCAGAGGGGAAGGAGGGTGGGTAATCCTGACTGCAGATGCATTCCTCTCGGACATCTACATTTATGGTAGGTACAAAACTGTACTATGTCCTTCAAGGATGCATCTGCAGTCTTAACAAATGGGTAGAATACCATAGCTAAACTAGGGGAGGAGGTAAAGAAAAGATTATGGTGTAGTTAGGATCCCTTGCAAAACAGCAGTGGCAAAACCAGCACGGGATCTAGAGTATAGAGGTAAGTTATAATGCTTGGCAAATGTATGCACGGAGGTCCAAGTAGCAGCCTCTATAATGTCCTTGGTAGCCACTCCTCTGAAGAAAGCTGTGGTAGTGGCTGTAGCCCTTGTGGAGTGAGGCCTGATGTTCTCTGGAGTTTTCTTTCCATGGTAGGAGTAACAAAATCTAATGCAATTTCCTATCCATTTGGAGATTGTCTGTTTAGAAATTGGTTTCCCTTCCTTTCCTGTTGCATATGCTACCAGAAGCTGGTCAGTCTTTCTATTGTTTTTTGTCCTGTCCAGATAGTAGCGTAATTGTCTGTGTACATCCAAGGTATGTAAGAGCCTTTCTCCCTGTTCTGTGGGTTGGGGAAGAATGTAGGGAGGTGGATAGCCTGATTTAAAGAAACTCTGGATACCACCTTAGGCATAAATGTAGGATTTGTTCTCATGGACACTCTGTCTTGATGGAAGATCAGGAAGGGTTGCACTGCCATTAATGCCTGCAGTTCAGAAACCCTTCTTGCTGAAGTTATTGCTAGCAGGAAGGCAGTTTTCCAGGATAAGCATTGTAATTCTGCTGTTGCTGCTGGTTCGAAAGGAGGAAGAGTCAGCTTTTCTAGTACAAAATTCAAGTCCCATGCTGGCAATGGAGGTTTCCTGGGAGGTTTTACATTTTTAATTCCTCTCAGAAACTGTCTGAGCAGAGGATGCGAGAAGACAGGAGGATCCAAGCTGTATTCTGCTGAAATAGCTGATGCATGTATCTTGATGGAAGAATAGGACAGGCCTGTATGGTAGAGCTCTGCCAAGTACTCCAGGATGTTGGCTATATTCACCAGTGTCACATCTTGCCCCTTTGCAGTACTCCAGATGAGATATCTTCTCCATTTTGCTGCATAATTCTTTCTTGTGGAAGGTCTACGAGCCTCCAGTATTATGTCTTTAACCCTTTGGGATAAATTCGGGTTAATTGCTGTTATGTAATGTTCCAGGCAGTTAACTGCAGAGTTTTTAGACTTGGATGCAGGATGCTGTAGTTGTTCTGTGTTAGCAGCAAAGGGATCAGGGGCAGCGTCCATATTTGTTCCCTGGACATGCTCCTCAGAAGTGGGTACCAATGTTGTCTTGGCCAGTTTGGAGCTATCAGAATGATCCTCGGACGTTCCTCTTTGATCTTCAGAAGCACCTTGTGCATCAAAGGAAGTGGTGGGAATGCATATGCTGTCAGGCTTTTCCAACTGAAAGAAAGGGAGTCCACCTTCCAAGCAAGTGGGTGGTAAGTCCTTGTGCAGAATTTCTTCAACTGGTGATTGAATGGGGATGCAAACAAGTCTATTTGTGGTAATCCCCATTTTCTTGTGATGGTTTTGAAGATGTCCGGATGCAGCATCCATTCGTGGGCATCTGTTGTAGTTCTGCTTAATATGTCTGCTAGAATGTTTTCCTTCCCTGGTACATAAATTGCCTGTAACTGAATGTTGCAGCTCAGAGCCACATCCCATAGGTCGAGTGTCAGCCGGCATAGAGGGTATGAGTGTGTGCCTCCCTGTTTGTTGATGTGCCACATAACTGTGGCGTTGTCTGTTCTTATCATCAACTGGCCTTTTTGGAGAAGAGGTCTGAATGCCTGGATTGCCAATTTCACTGCCATCATTTCTTTTAGATTTATGTGTAGATGCAGCTGGTCTTGAGTCCATAGGCTTTGAATGCACTTGCCCAGCATGTGTGCCCCCCATCCGAGGTCTGAGGCACCTGTCGTGATGGTTTGTCTCGGTTGACTTTTGCAGAAGGGCAATCCTGTGTTTGATTGGCAGGCCTGAGCCCACCATAGGAACTCCTGTTTCAGGCATGGGATCATTAGAATTTTGGTTTCTAGGCTGTGCTTGTGCTGGGACCACAAATTCTTTAGGTACCACTGTAGCTTTCTCATATGCAGCCTGGCATGAGGGACCAGTATTATGCAGGATGCCATGAAACCTAGAGCTTGTAACACTTTTCTTGCAGTCAGATGGTTCTGCTTTGTTAATGCCAAGAAGTAGAGAGGAAGTTGTTCTTTCTTTTCTGCAGTTAGGAATGCCATTTGTTTTGATGTGTCCAGTTCTGCAACCAGAAAGGTTATTCTTTGGGATGGAATCAGCCTTGATTTTTCTGTATTGACTGTATATCCCAGGGCTTGCAGCAGGTAGATGACTCTTTGTAAGTCTTCTGCTAGTTTGTTTTTGTTGTCCGCTTGTATCAGGCAGTCGTCCAGGTAGGGGTAGATTTGAATTCCCTGAAGTCTGCAATGAGCTATAACTGATGCCAGGCATTTCGTGAACACTCTGGGCGCAGTAGATAAGCCAAAAGGCAATGCTGAGAATTGATAATGCTCTGATCCTGCAAGAAATCTGAGGTATCTTCTGCAAATTGGTCTTATGGGGACGTGCAGGTATGCCTCCTTGAGATCTAGAGTTACCAGCCAAGACTCCTTGCCCAGCATGGGAAGAAGCTGCTGTAGGGTCAGCATTTTGAATTTGGGAACAATGAGGAATGTATTTAAAGCGGACAGGTCTAGAATTGGTCTCCATTTGTTTTCTTTCCTTGGTACCAGGAAGAGTCTTGAGTAGAATCCCTTTCCCTGTTCCATAGATGGTACCTTTTCCACAGCTCTCATTTTTAATAATTGAGATATTTGCTGTAGAGCTTCTGTCTTTTGAGTAGGTGGTAGGTTTGGCATTCCTCTCTTTTCTGGTAGAGTATGGAAATGGAACCTGTAACCTTGGTCTATAGTTTGCAAAATCCATTTTTCTCTTGTAATGCAGTGCCAGTTTCTTGAAAATAATGTTAGCTTTCCGCCCAAGGGTGCTTGTAGTTGTTCCCTGGTAGGCGGTACCACCGCCAAGTCACTGAGATTGAGTTGTTGTAGTGGTGGTGGCTGTATCCGTACCTTGTTGGTTGTTACCATGCCATTGGCGACCCCTGTAGGCACCCCTGGATTGGTTTCTGCCTCTAGTGCGCCTATTCCTGCCTCTTTGTGGCTTAGAGGATTCCGGAAAGGACCAGTTCTTGGAGGGCCAGTTCCTGCTAAACCTTGGAGGTTGAACTTGTAGGAAATCTTTCACTGTTTGCACAGATTTTGCTTTCTTCCATCTTTTTTAGTACCTGCTGTGCAGGGGAACCAAATAAATTGACCTTGTCCATAGGTGCATCCAAAAGCTTTGATTTGACATGGTCTGGTAATGCCTGTTCTTTCAACCATGCATGCCTCCTAATAACTGTGCCAGTCATGGCTGATCTAAAGGAAGCCTCCAGTGCATCATAGCCACATTTTAAAGAATGGTTACTAACCTGCTGTATGTTATGTACCATTTCCTGAACATACTTTTTATCTAAAGATTCTTCAGAGGACAGCTTTTTAGTCAACTGGTCAAGCATAAACTCTTGATATTGAATCATATGAAATTGGCAGTTCAAAGCTCTAGCTGACAAAGTAGCAGAGGTGTAAACTTTTTTACCCCATCTCTCTAAGGATCTGGATTCCCTTTCAGAGGGGAGGGGGTTTTTAGAAGAAGTAGCTGCTACAACTTTAGGGCCCTGGGAAATAGTCTCTGGATCTGCAACAGGAGCCTTATAGAAATGGTGGTGAGTGTCCGGGACCCTATAGTACCTATCGGGCTTAGCAGGAGCCGGAGGTAAAGAATCAGGAGCAGTGCAAGCATCATTAAATGCATCATCAACAACAGAAAGAACTGGGGGTATAGCTAAAGGTCTATGTTGTGGCAAATGTAGAAAGGTCCTAAGCCTCTTTCTAGAATCTGTGAAATCTTGGCCCTGCCACTGAAATTGTTCCCTCATAGCATGCAAGGTTTCCCCAAAGGAAAATTCCTCAGGAGAAGAGGCTGAAGGGATGGACTCCTCAGCATCAGAATCTTCGTAAGGGGAATAAGAAGCCTCAGGAGGATCTGTATGTTCCGAGTCATCAGAAGAATCATCTGCGGATACTGGCTCAGGGGCTCTGCTCTAGGTCTCTTTTCTGGAGGAGGGAGAGAGGCCCTGTCAGGATGAGGCTGGGCTCCACGGATTAAAGATATGAGATCCTCAGCCAAAGAAAGCATGTGGGAGCTGGAGCTGGGCCTGTGAGAGGGGCTTGGCAGGCACAGGTTTTTGTTTTGGCTGCTTTAGCCCTGGCAAAGGCCTTAATAGACATAGTTGGAGGAGGCCTAGCAGCTCCACGTGCAGGGGTTGAAACATCCAGGGGAATGGTGTCTGATAAATCCTGTGAAACCGCAACAGAAGGTTGGATTTCAGAGGCCGTCTACCAGGCTAGAAGAGGCCTCGTGGAAGGCAAGTTATCGGCTGAAGAAAGAACCGCTTGCTCGGTTTCGCCGAAACTGAGACACTCGTGGTTTGCTTAACCGGTTTCGAAAACCGCGGACCGCGAGTGTCGGTCCTTTTCTTTGCATTTTTTAGTAATTTGCGTAGTCGGAGGATCCGACGGCATAATGTAGGCAAAATCAGAGCCGAATATCTGTTCTGCAAAGTCCGACCGATGTCTAAGCGTCCGTCGGTTAAAAGAAGAGCAGGCTAGACAAGCTGCTACGTCGTGGTCTGGGCCTAAACAATGTATGCAATAGGAGTGGAAATCTTTATGAGGTATTTGTTTCCCACAAGATAAACAGTTATTAACTTTCTCTGACATCGGCTGAGGCAAGAAAGAGTCCCCAACGGGGTACTTAGCTTTATAGAAGTCTTCGAAGAAGTATTCGGTAGTAGTAATCTCTGGATCTGACCGACCGGCACTTGCGAACAGCTTCTGCTTCGGGCGCCACGCGGCAAGAAAGACTGAGGAAAATGGCGTTGGCTGATGCCTTTATACCCGAATAACTGCTGCAATGACATCGGGTGAAGTGCGACACCAGCCGAAGCCAGACCCAGACTTTGGAATCCGGCCGACCGAAGGGCTGCCTGACGACAGGACAACCCATTTGTTAAGACTGCAGATGCATCCTTGAAGGACATCCTCTGATAAGAGTAATTAAATCCTCAGCCATTGTAAGCATCTGTTTCTTAGGCATGGGGCCTGGAGATGGGCCCTGTGTAGCTGGTCTCTTAGGGTGCATGGTTGCTTTAGACTTTGTGAAAGCCTTGGAGAAAGAAGAGGAAGGTCTGAAGACACCTTGAGTGGAGGTGGACCTGTCCACATTCTGAGTTTCAACGCCAAGAGTGGCTTCGGTATCTGTATTCGGGTGTGGGAGCAGCCTGCACCTGGCACAGGAGACACTGTCAAAGACAGGTCGTCGGTAGTCAGGCTGCGTAGTCGCCTCGCTGAGAACCGGACCACGGTAGTCGGCTTTGGCGTGGTGTTGGTAGAGGCCGGACCTCGTGTCGGTCCTTGTCTTTGCTTTTAGACAAAACCGAGTCGGAGTATCCAACGACATAGTATAGTTAAATGCTTTCCCAAAATAATGCTGGGCGAACTCACCGACGCTTAATAGTGCGTTTGTTGAATGTAGCACAAAAGCAACAGACCGAGACGCCGTGGTCTGGGCCTAAACAAGGTATACAGAGGAATGGAAATCCTTATGCGTATTTGCTTCCCACAAGAAATACAATTATTAACTTTGTCTGACTCGGTCTGAGGCAAGAAAGTTTCCAACGGGTACTTAGCTTTAAGAAGACTTGTTTCCAAATTTTCGTAATCTCAGGAGCTGGCCGACCGCACTTGCTAACTGCTTCTGCTTCGGCACCGCGGCAAGAAAGACTGAAGAAAATGGTGTCGACTGGTTCCTTTATACCCCTGTCGCACTGACGTCAGGGAAGAAGCGACGACAACCGATGCTGGACCTAGACTTTGGAATTCGGCCGACCGAGGACCCGCCTGACGGCAGGAGAACCCCATATGTTATGACTGCAGCTGTATGCACGATGAACATCTGCTTCTGCTTCGGGCACCGCACAGCAAGAAAGACTGATGTAATGGCGTTGGCTGCATGTTTTACACCCCTGACAACCTGACGTCATGGAAGAAGGGACAGCAACCGGCGCAGGACCCAAGACTTTGTTAATCTGAGGCAACCTGCTAGCAGATTACCCAAATGTAATGACTGCAACAGTGAAACACGAAGAACATCTCCAGCTGTACTCAGTGGCATATTGCTTACTCAGAGGTGATATCTGACTTACAAAGCCATGTCTAACTCAGAACTGATGGACATGCTCCACCTAAAGAAATCCAAGTCACTACAAGCCTAGTGAGCTAAACCTCGCCACAACAATAAATAAAACATGCTGGAGGGATAGATTCCTGTCACAGAGACTCCCCATGCTTTGGAACAAAATTCCAAACTACATTAGGCAGAGCCCCTCACTAACACTCAAGAGAAACCTTGACGAATGGATGGGTAACAGAAAATACACCCCTGAGATCACTTCATTGGCTCTGCTTGACAGAGGATCAGTTAATTAATCAATGGGGCGGCGAAAGCCGACACACACTGGCTAGGCTTATAAATGCCCTCGGGCAGATAGTCTAATACCTACCTATGAACCTATGGTTTCGATACCAGTCATTTGTCTCAGTGAGGCCTTTCTGTAGGAAATCTACATCACTTGGGGAGTTAATGGCTCCCAGCTTGCACTCATTTGTGAACTTGGTCAGCCAGAGTCCCTTCGTGTTGGCCTGGAAGTAGATGACAAACAGGAGAGGACCCAGGACTGAACCCTGTGGGACTCCACACATGACTGGTCGGCAGTCTGACTTGGAGTCTGCTACTTTCACACTGTGGGTTGTATCTGTGAGCCAATTTGCAACCCACCTAGTGATATATGGGTTGATGCCTAGTTTGGCAAGTTTATCAGTAATTCCTGAGTGGGGAATGGTATCAAAGGCCTTGGCCAGATCGAGGTAGGCTGTATGAACTGCCTTGCCCTCATACACAGCTCTGGTGACTGACTCAAAAGTCGTCAACCGGGTTGAGCAGGCATGATCTACCTTTCACAAAACCAAACTGCGTGGGGATCTAGAGTTTGGAGATTCCCCATCTCCTTGTTAATTAGGTCCAGGATAATGAGCTCCATAGCCTTACATATCAGACTCATCAGACTAATGGGGCGATACTTCCCAGGGTCTGTAGTCACTCCCCCTTTATGGAGAGGGATGACTGTAGCAGTGCGTCATTCGGTAGGGACAAAGCCTGAGGTGAGGCTGTGATTGAACAGGGCACACAGATGTGGTGCCAGTTTACTTTGTAGTTCATGTAGAACACGTACAGGAATATTGTCAGGTCTCATGGAAGCTGTATTCTTGGCCCTGGACAATGCAGCTTTAACCTGTGTTGCAGTAATGCTGGGCGCTTGGCATTCCTCCAATATTGTGACTGGTCCTTTGGGGGGGGTAACGTTGGCACTGAATCTGTTGGCCAGTATGTTGGCTCCATTGTGCAGTAACTCGGAGCAAACCTGGGTATTGCCGTGGAGATTCTTGACATAACTATAGAAGGCTTTGTGGTTCTTTTTAGTGCCTGCCGCAATTCTGCCTTCATAGCTGGCTTTAGAGGTTTTGATGAGGCATCTCAACTTTTTGTTGAGGCTAATAAGGGAGTTTTTCCAGCCTTGGGACTTCACCTTTTTTTGCAACAGTTTCAGTTTCTTCTTTCAGTTATAGAGTTTATTAATGGCAGGGGACCACCAGACTGGCTTCTTTTTTTTTTTTTTTTTTTTTGGAGGACAGCATTTTGATTCTGTTTGGTAAGGCTAGTTCCATGCATTTATGTAAGTGTTCGCACAGTGCATCGATGTATGATTCGGCAGTCATGCATCTATTTTTCATTGACATGGGTGCTGTGAAGCTAGCTACCTCTGTTTTAAGAGCCCACAGTCAGCTCTGGAGAAGTTTTTCATAGTGGTTTATCTTTGCGGGGGGTGTGGGTGAGATGTAGATTTCCATGGTGATTAGTCTGTAGTCGGATCTAACCAGGGAGGAATTGACTATTGGTGTAGAGCAACGGTTGCCCATGTTAGTAATAACCAAGTCAAGGATGTTGCTTCCTCTAGTGGGGTTAAGAATGAGCTGGTCCAGGGCATTGGAATTGATGAATTCCAGTATGCGTTGGCCAGTGTACTGGTGCATTAGTATTTTTCCCAGTTGATGGAGGGGTAGTTGAAGTCACCTAGTATGAGAGTGTTGGGTTGGACCCTAATACTTTCCAGGGTACTTAGGAACGTGGAGTGAGAGTCTTGGGACATGGCTGGGGACCTACAGCAAGCTACAACCTGAATTGCCATCTTACTCAATGTTAGTTGTAGCTGAAGTACCTCAGATGCGTTATGCTGGGCTACTAGTCTGGAGGTGTGCATATCCTTTAGGAATATGGAGATATCATTGCCTTTGGAGCTTCGGTCCATGTTCTGGGGCCGAAAGGTGTGGAATGAGTTATAGCCTGGGAACGCAGGGGTGCTTTCTGCACCTTTAAACCAGGTCTCCATTACAGCACAAATGCTGATGTTCTTCATATTGAGGAGTGCTTTGATCAAGTATTTTGGATTTGTAATACCATGGTGGGAATGGACCCCATTCCTAAGTCAAAGTATGATAAAAGTTCATGAAATTAGTACTGTTTCAACCTTTCACGCTAGCCAGAAGCGTTCTTCTCAGCATCCACAATGTGCCCAGTACTGACTCCTCCTGCAATTCATACAAGAGTTACATACATCAGTATCACATCCAAGTACAACTGTAAATTCTTTTCAAGACCCATTGCTTCTACTACTATTGGAACTGTTCCTTCTTCCATACTGCCCTCGTTTCTGCAAGCAAATCCTGGTATTTTATGACTGTCTTTCTGTACATAAGACGCTGTAGTCACTGGGTGTAGCAATTTCAATTATCAATGCTACTTTTTTCTTCTTTTCATGGACTATCTGGTTTTCTCGCATCTATTTTTTGAACTGTTGGTAATGGGTGATCCCATGTGATACAAAACTTCACTTTCTGTAATGCTTTGTGGCTCAGGTTTCCAATGTTTTTCAACTACTTCAATATTATAATGTTTGCACATTGCACAATGCAACAGTCTTGCCACATTATTATGCCTTTCAAGTATACAATCCTGACATTTGTACATCACAACCAGCAACAAGATGCGAGACTGTTTCCAATTTTGTTTTACAAAACCTACATTTGTCTGTTTCTCCCACAAGTTCAATGGACTTTATAAACCACCGTGTACTTAGTCCATGATCTTGGACCGCCAATATTAACCTTTTCTCTTTTGGTTTAAGTTCACCTTTCCTTAACTATTCCCGAGTTAGATCCTGATTAACAAACGAGATTGTTCCAAGAATCTTCTATACTTGCAACTATGTTTATGCACTTTCCACATTTCCTGCCTTCTCATCTGCTCCTTCAGTTTATATTCTTTTTGTTTTTTTGGCACATTCAGTTGCTGTCTGATAATACATTTACTTCTGGTTTGATTACCATTCCTGTCGTCATTATGTTAACAGAATGATGGAAAACCTTCCTTGAATGATGAAACAGTGGGTTTTCTGCCATGTAATAATTCAAAGCATAGTGTGACAGCATTAGTGGAAACCACATGTGCAGTGTATCAGCATGATACTGCTGGTCTGTCATGGAGCTGGCCTTTGTACAGAATCTTTTGCATCTCTGTTTAAAGTGAAGGGAAGTAGGTGTAGTGTACTCATCTCAGAGTCTTGCAACCATTTATGTGCCTTGCCCACCTTTAGACCATACCCCTTCTCTTGAGAAGGGCTAAGCTAGTCACGCCCATAGCGAATTTGTGAATACCTATCCAATAATTCAGGTCCTACATGAAGGAAGGATATCAGTGTACTGCACTACTTAATTTGTGTAGGCAGTCTGCTCTAGAGGAGGTGCTGGCACTTTGTGAGGTACACTCTCCACCATGTTTTATTTAAATACTGGTGAAGATTTAGATCCCTGGTTCTGGTATAAGGACTATCTGACTTGTGGATACACAAGAGATCCAGGACCATTGTATACGCAACGGCATTGAAGCCAAAGCATAGATCTATACTCAGGAGTCTACAAGATACCGAATAAAATGGGCATTGTTTCAGGTCATTTCTGGAAGCTTAGCATTTAAAAAAACAAATAAAAAACAAAAAAAGACCAGCATAGAGATAAACCACTGGAATGCAACAATAATCCAGACAGACAACAAAAGCAATTCCAAATAACAGATGCGTACAGTCAATAAGGCAAGTGTGTAAGAATCTACAAGTAAAGCGGGTTTCTTATAAATGCACAAAGCTTTTGGGAAGAATCCTCTCCTCGTTGTGTAAGAATGTTAAAATCAATAACTCTCTTGTACATTTCAAAACACCACAACCCAATCAAAGAGAAGATCCAATTTCAGCCAATTAAAATTAAAATTTAAAGTGACCTTGCATATAAAATCCTATATACAACCACATAAAAAAGCAAACATGCACATTAAGACATAAAATGTTTTGCTTTTTCTTCAGTACAGGCTTAATACTTACAGTTGTATTTACACCTGGTCTTGAGTCAGCATTTAAACGTGTAATCCTGGTCTTGAGTCAGCATTTAAACGTGTAATCCACTCATACTCACAAATGTCTATTGCATTATTCAAATCACTTCCTCTTTTCTTCCTGAACATAACATCCAAAACCCTAAAAAGGAAAGTGTGCTCTCCACCTGCCTCCCTAATATGTCTAAATAGGGCATTTGTTTCCACTTTCCTTTGTATTTCCGACTTCTGCTCAATAATCCTGTCTTTAAGCTTCCTATCGCTCTTACCCATACAAAAAGCAAGACCATTTTGTACATCTAGCCAAACAGAATCCAAAGTTCCTGTAATCATGGCTGCACAGGTTAAAAAAAACACTCTCCAAAGCCAAGACACAGCATCCATGGGACCTGACAACATCCCAGGTTGTGTTCTACATTAAGTACAGAATGAACTGGCACCCCACCTAAGCACCATGTTCAATCATAGCCTCACCTCAGGCTTCATGTCCACCGAATGGCGCACAGCGATGGTTATCCCACTCCACAAAGGGGGAGCCACCACGGACTCCGGGAACTACCGCCCCATTAGCCTAACAAGCCTGGTCTTCAAGGCCATGGAACGTATCATCATAGAACTTCTAAACAAACACATTGGTAATCTCCAAACTCTGGACCCCACCCAGTTCTGGTTTGTAAAAGGCAGATCACATCTCCTATATCTGACGGACTTCTCTGAAGCAGTCACCAAAGCCGTAGACAAGTTTAAGGTGGTTCACACAGCCTATCTAGATCTCGCCAAGGCTTTTGACACCATCGCCACTCTGGAATTATAGATAAACTCACTAAACTAGGTATAAATCATGTCACAAGATGAGCTGCCAACTGGCTCACTGACAGAACCCACACTGTGAAAGTAGCAGACTCCAAATCTGACTTCAGACCAGTGACAAATGCAGTACCACAGGGTTCAGTCCTGGGTCCTCTCCGGTTTGGTATCTACTTTTCTGAAGTACAGGCTAACACAGAAGATCTTTGGCTGATGAAGTTCGCAGATGACTGCAAACTAGGAGCCATAATTGAAACTCCTAACGATGTGGACATCCTACAAAAGAGCCTCACCGAGACAGATGCCTGGTGTCAAAGCCATGGCCTCAAGCTCAATGCCAAAAAGTGCATAGTCATCCCCTTTGGTAAAAACTCTGTACCCATGAGCTACCACATAGGTGGTAGTCTACTTAACACCGAAAGTGTGATGAGACCTTGGGACAGAGGTCGACAGCAGTCCCTCCTTTGATAATCACATCGCCACAGTAGTCAGGAAATTCTTCTACGTGGCACACCTCATCACAAAAGGTTTCTCTCATCAGGAAAAAAGGAGGTCATTGTTCCCCTCTACTCGACACTCATTAGACCCATTATAAAGTACAAGCGCCCGTTTTGGTATGTACCTCACAAGACATCTACAACAACTGCAAAGGCTGCAGAAACACCTCACAAAGAGGATTACTGGCCCCAAACAGATGCCCTACGCAGACCACCTCGAAAAATTAAAAGTTATGTACCTACCATAACGTTCCATGTTAGTTGTCTTCTCTCGCCTTCTTTCTTGCTGGATAGGTTCGGAACCGATCCTCGGCTCCGACTCGCCACTTGCTAAGCTCGAGAGCTAATTTTACCAGCTCGAGGCAACCCTATATCCCATGATGCAAGGCGGAGACTACCCAGATCTCGTTTGGTAGCTAAAGAAATAGTAATATTTTCTTCCAACTGTAGAGGAGGAAGAAAAAGTAACAATACTAAATAACATCATAATCCTCTAGAAAGGATCAACCTAATCTAGTGACATTAGAAGCTGAATAGCTAGAAAAAGGAATAAAACCTCTTAATAGAAGATGCATAATCTTCTCGGTCTGACCAGGCTAGGGGATGGAGGGGGGCAAGAAAGAAGGCGAGAGAAGACAACTAACATGCAACGTTATGGTAGGTACATAACTTCTAAATGTTAAGTTGTCAATCTCGCCTTCATTCTTGCTGGATGGGACCGCGTCCCTAGCACCTCTATCCTGGGTGGCTCAATGGAACAGACTCTTGAGAACGGTGGAACCAAAATTCGCTCTGTCTCTGGAGGCCAAGTCTAATTTGTAATGTGAAACAAAGGTATGAGGAGAGGCCCATGTGGCTGCTGCACAAATAGTGTCTATTGGAAGTCTAGCTTGAAAAGCTGTCGATGTAGCTAGAGCTCTGGTAGAATGGGCTTTTGGCTTAGAAATCAACTCTTTGCCTCTGAGCTGATAAATGTAAGTGATCACAGAAGACAGCCATCTAGATAAAGTCACCTTGGAAACTGGAAGGCCTTTCCTGTTCTCTGCATAGGATAGAAAATTGATCAGATTTCCTAAAAAGTTTAGTTTTGTCCAGATAATATCTGAGCTGGCGGTGAACATCAAGACAATGTAACTTTTGTTCCGCTCTATCAGAATAATTCTGGAAAAACACTGGAAGATCAATGGATTGATTTAGGTTAGTCTGCGATGCCACTTTTGGTAAGAAAGACGGATTAGTCCTTAGAGATACCCTATCTTTGTGGAATATTAAATAGGGAGGACGAATGCAGAGAGCATAAAGCTCAGATACTCTCCTGGCAGAAGTAATGGCGACTAGAAAAAGTGTCTTCCAAGAAAGAAATTTCAAAGAACAGGCAGCTGCAGGTTCGAAAGGGGGAAGAATCAAGGATGTTAAAATTAAATTTAGATCCCACTGTGGTGGGGGGTCTCTAATCGGAGGTTTAAGTAAAAAGATACCTCGAAGGAATGCCTTGCAAAGTTTATGTGACATAATGTTGTGGTCCAAAAGGCCTATATGAAAATTCGAAATGGCTGCCAGTTGAACTTTCACTGTGGAAGAAGAGGATCCTGAATGAAAAATCTCAGCTAGGAAGTCCAACACCGAATGAATCGGAGCAGTATAGGGGTTTATGTTCCTAGCTTTTGCCCAGAAGGAGAAACGTCGCCATTTACTAGTGTAAATCTTTCTGGTAGAAGATTTTAGGGAAGCTACTATGATATCCCGGACGGGATTAGAAATCATAGGAAGCCTGGCTAAGGATGGAAGTGGAGCAACCAAGCAGTGAGGTTGAGAGAAGGTATGGATTGGTGCAGTTGCCCCGACTGGTGGGTCAGAAGATCTGGAACCGGGTCCAGATGCCATGGCTGTACCAAGAGATAACGATGTAGGAACGGAAACCATATCTGTCCGAGGCCAATAAGGGCAATGAGAATCAACTTGGCTCTCAAGGCGGTTGCTTTCTGAATTAGCTGAGGTATCAGCGAAAGGGGAAAGGCATAAAGAAGTCCCCGGGCCAATCTTGGGTTAGAGCATCTCTGGGGATGGCCTGGAAGGGGAAGAGAGAGAAGAAGTCTGGGCATTTGCTGTTTTGAGGTGCAGCAAAAAGGTCGCAGCAAGGAAGGCCCCACTTCTGAAAAATCTCTTCCATCACTGATTGTTTGAGAGACCACTCGTGAGGCATGAGAATAGCTTTGCTCAATCTGTCCGCTATGATGTTGGATTTCCCGGGGATATGCGTTGCTATCAGAAACCGCTGAGAAGAGATTGCCCATTGCCAAAGTCTGAGAGCCTCTCGACACAGTGGATAGGACTTGGTTCCGCCCTGTTTGTTGATGTACCACACTACGGACATATTGTCCGTTTGGATTGCAATCGTTCCCAGGGGAAGAGAGTCGTTGAGGGCTTGCAACGTTAAAAGCACCGCCCTCATCTCCAGGACATTTATGTGCAGATGGTATTCGAAAGGTTGCCAAGTGCCATGGACCATTCTGCATTGATAATACCCCCCCCCACCCGATCAGGGAGGCGTCCAATGTAACCGTGGCAACCGGGGCAAGAGGAACAAAAGGTCTGCCCTGATGGACTTGAGGGGACGATATCCACCAGGTCAGATGCCTTTTGCAAGTTGGAGTTACTATGATCTTGTGACGCATGGGAAGTTGTTGAAAAGACCATTGGGCGAATAGCATCCATTGTAGAAGACGCATGCAAAAGTGGGCAAAGGGAAGAAGTGTTATGGCGGCCGCCATAAGACCCAATACTTTCAGAGCAAATCTGGCCTGAATTCTGTTGCTGAGAAGAATCACCTGGACGTGTCTTTGAATGTCCAAGATCCTTTGGTCTGTTAACTTTGCTGAAAGTTATGGTGTCCAATTTTGCGCCTATAAAAGTAATAGATTGACAAGGTGACAAGGCAGATTTTTCGAAATTTATAGAAATCCCTAGCCCTCTGCAAATGTGAATGGTGTAATCTCTGGCTTGGAGAAGTTGATGCCTGGTGGTGGCAGTGAGGAGCCAGTCGTCTAGATATGGAAACACCTGGAATCCTTGATGTCTCAGGTGAGCCGTAACCACTGCCATACATTTGGTGAACACTCTGGGGTTGTAGTGAGCCCAAAGGGCAGGGCTCTGAATTGGAAGTGACTGGTCCCCAGCCGAAAGCGGAGAAATCTTCTGGAGCGTCTGTGAATTTTTATGTGATAGTACACATCCTGAAGATCTATCGAGCACATCCAATTGTCCTTGCCCAGAAAGGGTAGAATGGACTGAAGTGTGACCATCCGGAATCTTGATTTCTTTACAAACTTGTTTAGTTTGCTCAGATCTAATATTGGTCTCCAGTCCCCTGTCTTTTTTGGAACTAAAAAGAAACTTGAGTAGATTCCGGATCCTATTTGGTCCGCTGGGACTGGCTGGATGGCTCTTTTTGCTAGCAGTTTTGATAATTCTAGTACTGCTAGTTCCCTTAGACCGGGTGGAACGTCTGGAAGGGTTCCCTATTGCTGAATTGGGGTTTGAATAAAGGGAATTTTGTAACCCTCGGATATAATCGACTGTACCCATTTGTCTTGAGAAAGGGAAAGCCAGGCTATTGGGTACAGCGATAATTTTCCCCCGACTGCCTCCGAAGTCAGACAATCGAGCAACATCTCAGGGATGCTGGAAGGGTTTGTCAGAAAGAGGCTCTCTGCTATCCTGATTCTGCAGACCCCTCTGCCCCTAGGGCGACGTCTATTATTGTTACCCCCTCTGCCTCTGGGGGTAAACTGACTTCGTGCGTCAGGAGTGATGACTCGAGATTTGCGGAACCACATTTTCCCTCCCTTCTGTCCTTTGGGGTAAGGTCTTGGAGGGGTGGAGAAACAGACTCCTACGGCAGAAAGAGTCTTGCCATCTTGTTCGCATCTAGTCAAAGTGTCTTTCACTTGAGGTCCGAACAAGGTCGAACCATCAAAAGGGGAGTTTGTGAAGGACGCCTTGAAGGGGTCTGCAAAATTACAAAGCCACATCCAGGACTGACGCCTTAAAGTCACTCCTGTGCCTGCGGCCCTACTCGCTCCATCGGCTGCATAAGAAATGAGCCGCATAGAGGAGTTAACAATGGAGTTAAGGATTCCTAGCTGTGAGCTAATCTTATCCTGAGACCCAGCAGCTGACGGATCCTGTAAAACTTCTCCCAACTCTTTAAGAACATCTCTTTGAAGGCGGGTGAAGTGGCACAAGTAGTTCAGCGATCTCATGGCAAAAGTCGCTGAAGAAAAAATCCGCTTGCCGTACCTGTCCATAGTCCTAGAATCCTTGTTAGGAGGATGGACAGGTACTGAAGGATCAGCTAGTTCCTTCTTGGTGGCAGCAGCCACCACCATGGCATCAACTGGGACACCCTTTGTCAAATATTGTCTATCTGGTGAGGCCGTAATGAATTTTGAAGGCCTCCTAGGAATAGGTTCCACCGAATCCGGAGCCATCCACGCCTTCCGAGCCACTACCTCCATAAGAGGGTCGAAAGGCGGAGACACCCCGGAGGTGGAGGGTCGAGATCTGAACGCCTCCAGGTATACTGACTTGTCCTTGGAAGGATAAAGGGAGGGCCAGTTCCCCCTCTGCTTAAGGAGTTCAAGGATGTCTGAGAAAGAGACATCCTCAGAGGAGGACCTTGGGGATCCCTCCGACTCATCCAGGTCAGTATCAGATGTAATAGACTCGGGGGAGTCTAGATGTTTCCTCTTACATGTCCTCTTACGCGGAGGTTCACCTGACGGATCAGGAGAAGCCTCGGAAGAGGAAGATATTCCCAATGGAGAAACCTGAGGCGTTGGATCTCTGGGTCCGGGAGCAAGAGAGTGGGAAGAGATGTCAGCAGGCACTGTAGTGGGAGGAGCTGATGGAACTGTCTGTTGACTAAGCCCAGGGGCTAGTACACTCCTCATCACCTCGAAGGCTCCCCCGTCAGAGAGACCAGAAAGTTCCCGCTCCGAAGAGATAGGAACTCCAGGCCTCACCGAGAGGGAAGGCTCCGAAGCAGATGTCGGGGCTGAGCTCACCAACGCTGAAGCCCCGAGAGGGAGAACAGGGTTGGACAAGGGTCCGATACCACTCGCCCCCTCGGAGCAGATGAGAGAGACCAGATGCCCGGATCCCTCCAATGAAGGCCTCAAGGAGGAAATCGGAGCAGAGGACGACGGAGCCGAAAGGGGTGGTATCGGCTCCGAAGCTACAACGGTGACTGTTCCGAGGAGCTCCGGCTCCGAGCTCTGTAAGAGAGTCGAAGGAGGAATGTTTGGTGGATGTGAAATAGCTACCGTCTGTTGAGACGGGCTATGGAGTATTTGGGCCAATGCCTGAGACTTTAATAGTCTACTCACCACTCTCTCGAGGTCGTGATCAGACAGCCTGGACGACCGAGAAGAACGGCTCCAATGGCTCCGCTCCGAGAGCAGGGGTGATCTCGGAGCTGAACGTATCGACTCTAATGAGGGGGATCGAGATCTCTTTTTAGAGATAGATGGAGCCAACGGAGCCGAGGATACGTCGGCTCAAGCCGGAGCCGACACTGAATGTCTAGATTGGGCAGTATCGGCGCCGGATGGAGCCAATACTGTGACTGCTATTGTGGAAGGATCGGCTCCGGCCGGAGCCGATCTCGACCCTGGTGAAGATAAACCAGAAGCCGACGGCTTGGAACTTTCAGCCGAAGGCTTGATAGGTTTCGAGGGCTTCCCCGGCGCCGACTTATTTGGGGAGTTCTCAGGCTTTAATAAGCCCCTTAATATCAATTTATTTCTGTGCTTCTGCAGGACTCTTGGGCTGAAGGCATGACAGATAGCACAAGAGTCCTGCAGGTGCAGAGGTCCCAGGCAGTAAACACAAGAAGTGTGACCGTCTGTCAGAGACATCTTCTGACAGCACGAGTCACACTTCTTGAAGCCTGAGACCTTCGTGTCCTTCGACATAACTGTCGAGAAAACACAAGTTGTGAAAAACAAAACACTAACACACACACATACAAAAAAAAAACCAATCCAACAATTTAAACTAAACAGGGATAACAACACAGTCAGACACAAACAATCCCTGACAGGAAAAAATTTAGGAAGGGGAAGGCCTAAGGCCTAAGCTAGGGAAAGAGGATAAATAACTCGAAAAAGAAGGAACACTAACGGGAATAGGGTTAAAGTAAGCATTAAGGTTAACAAAAAACAACTATAGATATGAAAATTTAAAGGGGGTAGACTAAAGTCTTATATTTAGTAACTTACCTGGAGCTGGTAAAAAAAGGCACCTCGTTAGCGAAGCAGCAAACGAGATCTGGGTAGTCTCCACCTTGCATCATGGGATATAGGGTTGCCTCGAGCTGGTAAAATTAGCTCTCGAGCTAAGCAAGTGCCAAGTCGGAGCCGAGGATCGGCTCCGAACCCATCCAGCAAGAATGAAGGCAAGACTGACAACTTAACATCTCCAGCTTTACTCCACTGCATATCACCTACTCAGAGATGATCTCTGCCTAACATACAAAAGCTATGTCAAACCCAGAACTGTTGGACATGCTCCACTTAAAGAAATCCCAATCCCTCCGAGCTACATGCTCTAGGGACCTAAACCTTGTCACCACAATAAACAAAACATGCTGGAGGGACAGATTCTTGTCCCAGAGTCTTCCCATACTCTGGAACAAACTACCTACCTATATCAAACAAAGCTCCTCATTAGCACTTCAAGAAAAATCTTGATGATTGGATGGGAAATGGGAAATTCACCCTGGGGATCACCTCTGTGGCTCTGCTCGACAGGGGCACAGGAAAATAATTTTCTTGGGTGGCAAAAGCCAGGGTACCTTTCTGGCTAAGCTTGTATAGGCCCTAGGGCCGACAGCCTACTTCCTATCTATGAACATGCTTAAATGCTAACTCAAGTCCAGGTGTAAATACAACTGTAAGTATTAAGCCTATACTGAAGAAAAAGCAAAACATTTTATAATGTCTTAATATGCATGTATGCTTTTTATGTGGTTGTATGTATATAGAATTTTATATGCAGAGTCACTTTAAATTTTAGTTAATTTTACTTGGCTTAAATTGGATCTTCTCTTTGATTGGGCTGTGATAATTTGGAAGGTATAAGACCGTTACTGATTTTAGTACTGGTCTTACAAACTGAAAAATTGATTATTCCTGAAAGCTTTGTGGATTTATAAGAAACCTGCTTTACTTGTGGATTCTTACAAATTTGCCTTACTGACTCGTATGTGTCTGTGATTTGGAATTGTTTTTGATGCTAACTTAGGATTTTTTAAACCAGTTATCTTAGTTAGGAACCTCTGGGGTCTTACTGGTTTGATACGTCTAATGAGGTACATCCCAAAGGGGGTGGTGCTGTATTTATTAATTAGCCTAATGGTGGTGAAGCGGTTAGCGTTGCATCCTCACAGCAAGAGGTTCTCCGGTTCGATCCTTGGTTGGGGTGCCTTCTGTGCGGAGTCAGCATGTCCTCCCTGTGGTTGCGTGGGTTTTCCTCTGGGTGCTCTGGTTTCCTCCCACATCCCAAAGACATGTTGCAGGTGGATTGGACACACTAAATTGGCCCTAGGTGTGAGTGCGTGCATGTGTGTGCCTTCTGTGGAAGGTTGGGTGCCGGACTGGCAACTTGACACCGTAAAACTCCACTGCCAATCATGAGCGGATGGTGATCCGCTGTGGCGACCCCTAATCGGGAAAAGCCGAAAGAAGAAGAATGCTAAATATAAGGAGATAAGGGGACAATAGCCTCTCTAAGCCTGGTTCAATCATCTGTGCTACATAGGACCTTCCAACTACAGTCATTACTTGATGATCAAAGGAGAGTGCATTATCAGCCCAAGTTCCAAGTTCTCGACATTTATTTTTGAAGTGGGGCACTGTCTACACTGTAAGGAGAGGTTGCCTACCAATTGTGACAACATTGCACTCTTTGGCATTTAATTCAAATTCAGTTTTCGTACACCCAAGTTTTTACCAGTGCAAGTTCTTGCTGAAGGGCTCGACTGTCAGAAAAGTACTTTAAAATGACTCCAACTTTGTAGTACTTTGCAAACATGGTTAGCCACAATTCTTTCTTCATGGTATGGAACTCAAGTAAATGCTGAGCAAAAGGCAGCTGCAGCACTGAGCCTTGTGGTTCACCACTAGTTACCTTCATACTTTCTTATGAGGCACCTGACAACGTGTAGATTCTGTCTTTAAACCAATTTGCTATCTATCTTACCACATAGCACGTTTATTTCATTACAACACATAGGATGGTGTCAAATGCCTTGGCTAAGTCCAGGTACACCATGTGAAAAACACTCACCAACAGCCTGTGTTACCATTCAGAAGTTAACCTAATTCATTAGATATGATCCACCCTTGACAAAGAAAAACTATTATAGAACTAGTCTGAAGGATTTTTCATATCATAGTTTCAAGTCAATTATAGGTTACATGGCTTTGCAAAAAACTATTTATTTATTTGAATGAAATGAAAGTAAAGTAGTCTGGCTGATGGGTCTATAAATGCAGGGTCAGTTGTAGAGCCACCCTTACGGAGTTACATCACAGCAGTGTGCCAAACCTCAGGTGCTAAACTCAGATCTATAAGGGCTTGTTTGGTATGGTTCATTAAACAACTAAGTATATAATCGGGTCCCATGGAGGAAGTCTTTTTGGTCTTAAAAGGCAACTTCAACACACTGTCTTTAGTAATGATGGGAGGTTTGAAAGATTCAGGTATAAGTCGGCTTTGAATATTTACTTCTGGGCACTGTGGCTGTGGGTTGGGGGAGAACAAGGGGATGTCGGACTACTATATGGTCGCTGTTCAACCACCAATTGAGATCTTTCTTGCAAAGGTTTGTTAATAGAATCTCATGTGACAAGGGCAGTTGTTGATAGGACCATTGTGTGAAGAGTAGCCACTGAAGTATCCGCATGTGCATGCGCCTCAATGGGACTGCTATTAGCGTGGCTGCCATTGTGCCGAATAGCTTCAGTATCTGGGACGCAGGAGCTTTGTTCTGGGTCAACAGAATGGACAATTGATTCCTTAGAGATATGATTCTTGCTTGAGGCAATCTGATCCTTGAATTGACTGTGTCTAGCTCTGCTCCTATAAAGGTAATACACCGAGATAACGACGATTTCTCGAAGTTTAAGGTTATGCCCAACTGTGAACATAGGTTGATAGTGTAGTCTCTTGCCTGGATTAGTTGACGCCTGGAGGTGGCGGTGAGGAGCCAGTCGTCCAGATATGGAAACACCCAGAACCCTAAACGTCTCAGGTGAGCCGTGACCACTGCCATACATTTGGTGAACACTCTGGGGCTGTGGTGAGACCAAAGGGCAGGGCTCTGAATTGGTAATGACTGGCCCCCAGCCGGAAACGCAAATAATCTCTGGATGATCTGGCCATTTTGATGTGGTAGTAAGCATCCTTGAGATCTATAGAGCACATCCAATCGCCCGTTTCTAGGAACAGAAGTATTGATTGAAGCGTGACCATCCAGAACTTTTCCTTCTTGACGAAGGTGTTGAGTTTGCTGAGGTCTAATATGGGCCTCCAGTCCCCTGTTTTCTTTGGGACTAAAAAGAAAGTACAGTTTTGTACCTACCATAAATGTAGATGTCCGATAGGTATGCATCTGCAGTCATCACATATGGGTTGTCCTGCCTCAGGCAGCCCTTCGGTCGGCCGGATTCCAAAGTCTGGGTCCGGCGTCGGCTGATGTCGCCTTTTCCCCGACGTCAGAGCGCCTGGGGTATAAAAAGAGTCAGCCGACGCCATCTTCCTCAGTTTTTCTTGCCCCAGATGCCAGGTGTCCTCTAAGGAAGGCTAAATTTGGAGAAATACAAAATATTCCAAACATGCACAGTAATAAAAAATAAATACACCATAATAGATAACCCTAGCTAGCTATAAGAGGGAGTACTACCCAAAAAATACCACAGAGGGGAAGGAGGGAGGGAAAACCTGACTGCAGATGCATACCTATCGGACATCTACATTTATGGTAGGTACAAAACTGTACTAGGTCCTTCAAGGATGCATCTGCAGTCATCACATATGGGTAGAATACCATAGCCAATCTGGGGGTGGAGGATCTATGTATAGGATGGTGTAGCTAAAATGTCCTGCAGGACTGCCGTAGCAAAGCCTGCTCTGGATCTGGAATATAAAGGTAAATTGTAATGCTTGGAAAATGTATGCACGGAGCTCCATGTAGCAGCTTCTAAAATGTCCTTGGTAGCCACCCCTCTTAAGAAGGCTGTGGAGGTGGCTGTGGCTCTCGTGGAATGAGGCCTAATGTTAGCTGGCACAGTTTTTCCATGAAAGGAGTAACAAAACAAATGCAATTCCCTATCCATTTTGAGATTGTCTGTTTGGAAATTGCTTTTCCTTGTGCACCAGCAGCATATGCTACCAACAGCTGGTCAGTTTTTCTGTAACTTTTAGTTCTGTCCAAGTAGTAGCGCAACTGTCTGTGTATGTCCAGGGTGTGCAGAAGTTTCTCCCCTTTGTTTTGTGGATTCGGAAAGAAGGTAGGCAAATGAATAGCTTGGTTTAATGAGACCCTGGATACCACCTTTGGCATAAATGTAGGATTGGTTCTCAATGAGACTCTGTCCTGATGAAAAATAGTAAATGGCTGTACTGCCATGTGGGCCTGTAACTCGGATACTCTTCTTGCTGAGGTTATGGCAAGAAGGAAGGCAGTCTTCAAAGACAAGAACTGTAGCTCTGCAGATGCTGCTGGTTCAAAGGGAGGCAGTGTTAGTTTTTCCAACACGAAGTTAAGGTCCCAAGTAGGCAGTGGTGGTGTCCTTGAAGGCTTGATGTTTTTAATCCCTCTTAGAAACTGCCTTAGGAGAGGATGTGAGAAGACAGGTGGATCAGTATTGTACTCTGCTGAAATTGCTGAAGCATGTAATGGAAGAGTACGACAGACCATTGTGGAACATTTCTGCCAAGTATTCCAGGATATGTGCCATGTTCATCACAGTCACATATAGGCCCTTTGTGGTGTTCCAAATGAGAAATCTTTTCCATTTTGCTGAATATGCCTTTCTTGTGGAAGGTCATGAAGCTTCCATGATAATATCCTTCACTCTCTGGGATAGCCTATCCTGAGGAGGAATCAAGGTATTTTCCAGGCTGTTAGTTGCAAGGTTTTCAGGTTGGAATGCAGAGTTTTGTAATTGTGCTGTGTCAGGAGCAGTGGCCATTGAGGAAGAGGCCATGGTTTCGTGTGTGACATGCTCTTTAACAGTGGGTACCAGTGCTGTCTTGGCCAGTCCGGAGCTATCAGAAACACTTTTGGCTGCTCTGTCCTGATCTTCAGTAAGACCTTGGTCATTAATGGGAGAGGTGGAAATGCATACACTGTTCTCCAGCTGAAAGAGAGGGCGTCCACTTTCCATGCTTGTGGGTGGTATGTCCTTGAGCAGAATTTCTTCAGCTGATGATTGTGGGGGGAGGCAAAAAGATCTATGTCCGGCCTGCCCCATGATCGAGTTATCTGTAGAAAGATGTCTGGGTGCAGCATCCATTCGTGTGCATCCATGATATTTCTGCTTAAGCTGTCCACCAGTATATTGTCTTTCCCTGGCACAAATTGAGATTGCAGCTCTATGATGAGTTTCAAGGAAAGTTCCCATAGATTCATTGCCAGTCTGCAAAGAGGATATGACTGGGTGCCTCCTTGCTTGTTTATGTACCACATAACTGTGGTGTTGTCTGTCCTTATTAGTAGGTGGCCTTGACGCAGAAAAGGTTTGAAGGCTTCGACTGCATGCATCACTGCCAGAAGTTCCTTGTGGTTTATGTGCATGCGTAGCTCTTTTTGTGACCATAGACCTTGAATGCATCTGCCCTCCATGTGCGCTCCCCATCCATGGTCTGAAGCGTCTGTTGTAATGGTTTGGCACGCCTGTTCTTGCCTGGCTATTGGTTTGCTGAAGGGCAGACCCCTGTTTGACTGGCTTGCTTGAGCCCACCACAAAAATTCCCTTTGAAGGCATGGGATGAGTGGTATCAAAGTTTCCAAGCTGTGACTGTGCTGAGACCATAAACTCCTTAGGTACCATTGTAGTTTCCTCATATGCAGCCTTGCTTGTGGAATCAGAAGGATGCAAGAAGCCATGTAACCCAGGGCCTGCAGGATTTTCCTTGCAGTCAGCTGAGTTTTTCTAGTCAGACTTTTGAAGTAATCTGGTAGTTGACTGTTTTTCTTCTGTGAGGAAAGCCATTTGGGTGGTTGTATCTAGATTCGCACCCAGAAAGGTTATTCTTTGGGATGGAACAAGTCTTGATTTGTGAATGTTGACTGTATATCCCAGGGCCTGAAGTAGGTGAATGGCGTAATTCAAATGTTTTACCAAAGTTTGTTGGCTGTCCGCTTGTATAAGGCAGTCGTCCAGATATGGGTATATTTGAATCCCCTGAAGTCTGCAGTGTGCAATTACTGATGCCAGGCATTTCGTGAATACTCTGGGCACAGTAGATAAGCCAAAGGGCAATGCTGAGAACTGATAATGCTCTGAACCTGCAAGAAATTTGAGGTGTCTTCTGCAACTTTGTCTGATAGGGACATGCAGGTATGCCTCCTTGAGGTCTAGAGTTACCAGCCAAGACCCCTTGCCCAGCATGGGAAGGAGCTGCTGTAGAGTCAGCATTTTGAACTTTGGTACAATGAGATAAGTATTCAGTGCGGACAAGTCGAGAATAGGCCTCCATTGTTTTTCTTTTCTTGGCAAAAGGAAAAGTCTGGAATAAAATCCTTGGCCTTGTTCTGAGAGAGGAACCTTTTCTATAGCTTTCATTTGCATTAAGCTGGAGATTTGTTTCAAAGCCTCTGCCCTTTGATTTGGTGGCAGGTCTGGCATGCCTTTTCTTTTTGGTAATGTGTGAAAATGGAACCTGTATCCTTTGTCTATTATTTGTAGTGTCCATTTGTCCCTTGTAATACTGTGCCAATTTTCTGAGAATAAAGAAAGCTTTCCGCCCAAGGGTGCTTCCAATTGAGCCCTGGTTGGCGGTGTCAAAGTCATTGAGCCTGTCCTTGTGCAGCAGTTGTAGGCCCTGCATTACCTCTCTGGCTGGGAGGCTGCCACTGACGCCCTCTGTAGGAGCCTCTAGCTTGCCCTCTACCTCTGGCACGCCTGTTCTTGCCTCTCTGAAACCTCTCTGTGTCTGGAAAGGACCAATTTTTGGAAGGCCAATTCCTGCTGAATCTTGGTGGTTGGACTTGGAGAAAATCTTTGACAGTTTGTACCGATTTTGCCTTTTCTTCAACTTTCTTTAGGACCTCCTGAGCCGTGGAGCCAAATAACATTTGCTTTTCCAGTGGAGCATCCAGAAGCTTTGCTTTGACATAGTCTGGCAGAGATTGTTCCTTCAGCCAAGCATGCCTACGTATGACTGCGCCAGTCATAGCTGACCTACGTGAAGCTTCCAATGCATCATAACCACATTGCAAGAAATGGTTGCTAACCTGTTGGGAGTTATGTACCAGATCCTGAAGTGATTTGCGATCTAGGGGTTCAGGTGAAGACAGTTTTTTTATGCAATTCATTTAACAAATACTCTTGGTACTATATCATATGAAATTGACAATTCAATGCCCTCATAGAAAGAGTAGCAGAAGTATACACTTTTTTACCCCATCTCTCTAAAGCTCCAGACTCCCTTTCAGAGGGGAGAGGATTTTTATTAGTGGCAGCTGCAACCCCTTTAGGGCCCTGGGAAATAGTTTCTGGATCAGCAGAGTGGGCCTTGTAAAGGTGAAGATGCGAGTCCGGGACCCTGTAGTACCTATCGGGTTTGACAGGAGCCGGAGGAAGAGAATCAGGAGCTGTGCTAGACTCAGAGTACACATCATCAATGACATTTAAAACAGGAGGAATAGCCAAAGGTCTATGCTGAGGCAAATGCAAGAAGGTCCTTAACCTCTTCCTGGAATCAGAGAATTCCTGGCCCTGCCACTGGAAATGCTCTCTCATAGTGTGGAGTGTCTCACCAAAGGAAAACTCTTCAGGAGGGGAGGCCGAAGGAATAGATTCCTCTGCATCAGAATCCTTGTAGGCCGAAAAAGCCTCCTCCTGGAGGTCCAAGAGAGTAGAACCATCTGAGGCCTCATCTGAGGAGTGGGGATCAGAGGGCTCAACCCTGGGCCTTTTGTCTGGAGGAGGTTGAGAGCCCCTGTCCGGATGAGGTTGAGAGCCCCTAATTAAGGAGATAAGGTCCTCTGCTAAGCTTAGAACCTGTAGTGGGTCCCTGAGGGATAACCTTGGGAGGCAAAGCTTTGGAGAGTTTAGCAGCTTTAGCCCTAGAGAATGCCTTAATGGACATGCATGCAGGAGGCCTGGCTGCACCATGTGCTGGTGTAGTTTTGTCTAAAGGTATGGTGTCGGAAGGTTCCAGGACACCAGTTTCTGTAGGAAATTCAATAACAGATTCAGCCGGGGCCTCCGGGACCGAGGTAGTTGGCGGAGCGGTTTCAGTGGTAGGAAGTACCAAGGACTCTGTTTCAGCCGAGACAGAGACACTCGCGGTAGGCCTGGCCGTGGTTTCAGCCGAAACCGCCCAGCGTCGGTCCTTGTCCTTCCGTTTCTTAATCAAATGTGAAGTCTGAGTCTCCGACGGCATATTGTATGAAAAACTAGCCCCAAAAAATTCCTCTGCAAACTCCGCCCGACGTCTAAGAGTGCGTCGGTTGAAGGAAGCACAGGCTGAACAGTCCGAGACGTCGTGGACTGGGCCTAGGCAGGGGAGGCAGTAAGAGTGGAAATCCTTATGAGGTATTTGTTTCCCACAAGTTAAACAATTATTAACTTTATCTGACATCGGCTGAGGCAAGAAAGAGTCCCCAATGGGGTACTTAGCTTTTTGAAGTCTTCGGTAGCTGAATTACAGGAGCTGGCCGACCGGCACTTGTGAACTGCTTCTGCTTCGGGCACCACACGGCAAGAAAGACGGAGGAAGATGGCATCGGCTGACTCTTTTATACCCCAGGCGCTCTGACGTCGGGGAAAGGGCGACATCAGCCGACGCCGGACCCAGACTTTGGAATCCGGCTGACCGGAGGGCTGCCTGAGGCAGGACAACCCATATGTGAAGACTGCAGATGCATCCTTGAAGGACATCCTTGAGTAAGTTCCGGATCCTATCTGGTCCGCTGGGACTGGCTGGATGACTCTCTTGTCTAGCAGGTTTTGAATCTCTACGACTGCTAGCTTTCACAGACTGGGTGGAACGTCCGGAATACTTGTACACATGGGAGGGAGTTTTGTAAAGGGACTGTAGTAACCTCTGGAAATGATGCTTTTCACCCAAGAATCCGTTGTAATGTTTAACCAGGCGTTTGGGTATAAAACCAAGCGACCCCCGACCACCTACAGAGAAGGACAGCCGGGCTTCCTTTCAGGAACGTTGATAGGGCTTACCAGAGAAAGTACAGTTTTGTACCTACCATAAATGTAGATGTCCGAACTGGATAGCATCTGCAGTCATCACAGCTGGGTTGTCCTGTCGTCAGGCAGCCCGTCAGTCGGCCGGATTCCAAAGTCCGGGTCCGGCTTCGGCTGATGTCGCTCTTCACCCGACGTCATCTCTGTTGGTCTTCGGGTATAAAGGCATCAGCCGACGCCATTTTCCTCAGTGTTTCTTGCCCCAGATGCCAGAAGCCCCCTTGAAGGCTAAAAATTTTGGATAGATGCCAATGTTTCCAAAAGGATATAGGTAACACAAAAATAAGCATGTATGTACATATATACAAACAAATACACCATAAAGACTCCCCATCAGCTAGCTATTAGGAGGGTAAACACCCTAGGAGTACCTCAGAGGGGAAGGAGGGAGGGTAATCCTGACTGCAGATGCTATCCAGTTCGGACATCTACATTTATGGTAGGTACAAAACTGTACTATGTCCTTCATGGATGCATCTGCAGTCATCACAGCTGGGTAGAGTACCATAGCCAACTAGGGGAGGAGGATAGAGGTAGATTATGGTGTGGTTAGGATCCCTTGCAGTACAGCAGTGGCAAACCCTGCTCGGGATCTGGAATATAGAGGTAAATTATAATGCTTGGCAAATGTATGCACGGAGGTCCAAGTAGCCGCCTCAATAATGTCTTTGGTAGCCACTCCTCGTAAGAAGGCTGCGGTAGTGGCTGTTGCTCTTGTAGAATGAGGTCTTATGTTCTGTGGAATTGGTTTTCCATGGAAGGAGTAACAGAATCGTATGCAATTTCCTATCCATTTGGAGATTGTCTGTTTGGAAATAGCTTTTCCCTCCCTTCCTGTTGCATAGGCCACAAAAAGTTGGTCAGTCTTTCTGTTGCTTTTGGTTCTGTCCAAGTAGTAGCGTAGCTGTCTATGTACATCCAATGTATGTAGTATTCTTTCCCCTCTGTTTTGTGGGTTGGGAAAGAAGGTAGGTAGGTGGATTGCCTGGTTTAAAGACACTCTGGATACCACCTTAGGCATAAATGTTGGATTAGTCCTCATGGACACTCTATCTTGGTGGAAGATTAGGAAGGGTTGCACTGCCATTAAGGCCTGTAGTTCTGAAACCCTCCTTGCTGAAGTAATTGCCAGTAGGAAAGCAGTTTTCCATGACAGGTGTTGCAGGTCTGCTGTTGCTGCTGGTTCAAAAGGTGATAGTGTCAACTTTTCTAGTACGAAGTTTAAATCCCAAGCTGGCAATGGTGGTTTCCTTGGAGGTTTTACATTCTTGATTCCTCTGAGAAACTGCCTGAGCAAAGGGTGTGAAAAAACAGGTGGATCAAAGCTGTATTCTGCTGAAATAGCTGATGCGTGTATCTTGATGGAGGAGTAGGACAGGCCTGAATGGAGAAATTCGGCCAGATACTCCAGAATGTTTGGTATATCTATGTTTGACACATCTTTTCCTCTTTCAGAACTCCAAATGACAAACCTTTTCCATTTTCCAGCGTAGTTCCTTCTTGTTGAAGGTCTGCGTGCTTCAAGAATGATGTCTTTAACTCTTTGGGAAAGTTCTTGATTAGCTGCTGCTATGTGATGTTCCATGCAGTCAGTTGTAAAGTTTTTAGGTTTGGATGTATGGTGCTGTAGTTGTTCTGAGTTAGCATCAAAGGTATCAGGGGTATTGGCCACATATTGTTTCGAGACAAGCTCCTCAGCAGTGGGTACCAGTGTTGTCTTGGCCAGTTTGGAGCTATCAGAATTATCCTTGGATGTTCTTCCTTGATCTTTAGTAGCACTTTGTGTATCAAGGGAAGAGGTGGGAATGCATATGCTGTTAGGCCTTTCCAGCTGAAGGAGAGCGAATCCACTTTCCATGCTAGTGGGTGGAATGTCCTTGTGCAGAATTTTTTGAGCTGATGATTGTGAGGTGATGCGAATAGATCTATCTGAGGCATTCCCCATTTCTTTGAGATGGTCTTGAAGATGTCCGGGTGCAGGTGCCATTCGTGGGCATCTGTTGTGGTTCTGCTTAATATGTCTGCTAGAGTATTTTGCTTTCCTGGTACAAATATTGCCTGTAGCTGGATGTTGTAGCTGAGTGCCAGGGTCCACAGCTCCAAAGTCATTCTGCATAGGGGGTATGAATGAGTGCCTCCCTGTTTGTTGATGTACCACATGACTGTGGTGTTGTCTGTTCTTATCATCAACTGACCTTCTTTGAGAAATGGTCTGAACTTTTGGATTGCCAGTTTTACGGCCAGCATTTCTTTTAGGTTGATGTGCAGGTGAAGTTGATCCTGAGTCCACAATCCTTGCACGCATTTGTCCAACATATGGGCCCCCCATCCTAGGTCTGAAGCGTCTGTTGTGATGCTCTGGCTTGCTTGACATCTGCGAAAGGGTAGGCCTGGGTTGGACTGGCATGCCCGAGCCCACCATAGGAACTCCTGTTTTATGCATGGAATTAGTGGGATTTCTGTTTCTAGACTGTGTCTGTGCTGGGACCATAAATTCCTTAGGTACCACTGTAGTTTTCTCATATGTAGTCTGGCAAATGGGACCAAGATTATGCATGAAGCCATGAAACCCAAGGCCTGCAGGACCTTTCTTGCTGTTAACTTGCTCAGTTTTGTTAGTGCCAAGAAGTAAAGAGGGAGTTCTTTTTGTTTTTCTGTAGTTAGGAATGCCATTTGCCTTACTGTGTCCAATTCCGCTCCCAAGAATGTCCTTGTTTGGGATGGTATCAGCCTTGACTTTTGTAAATTGACTGTGTATCCCAGTGCTTGTAGCAAGTAAATGACCCTTCGTAAATCTGTTGTCAACTTGCTTTTGTTGTCCCCTTGTAGCAGGCAGTCGTCCAGGTATGGGTAAATTTGAATTCCCTGGAGTCTGCAATGCGATTACTGATGCCAGGCATTTTGTGAATACTCTGGGCAGTAGATAAGCCAAAGGCAATGCTGAGAATTGATAGTGCTCTGATCCTGCAAGAAATCTGAGGTATCTTCTGCAGATTGGTCGGATGGGGACGTGCAGGTATGCCTCCTTGAGATCTAGAGTTACCAGCCAACACTCCTTGCCCAGCATGGGAAGAAGTTGCTGTAGGGTCAGCATTTTGAATTTTGGGACAATGATGTATGTATTCAGGGTAGACAGGTCGAGAATTGGTCTCCAACTTTTTTCCTTTCTTGGAACTAGGAATAGTCTGGAGTAGAACCCCTTTCCTTGCTCTGCTGTTGGCACTTTTTCCACAGCTCTCATGTTTGCTAACTCCATTATCTGCTGTAGAGCCTCTGTTTTTTGATTTGGAGGTAGATTTGGCATTCCTCTTTGACTGGTAAAGTGTGGAAATGGAATCGGTAACCTTGATCTATGGTTTGTAAAATCCACTTGTCTTTTGTTATGTGGTGCCAGTTCTTTGAAAATAAGGTTAACTTTCCGCCTAGAGGAGCTGCTATTTGTTCCCTGGTAGGCGGATTTAGGATTAAGTCACTGCTGGTGTGTTGATGTAGTGGCAGTGGTTGTGTCTGTTCCTCTGTTGTTACCTTGCCACTGTCGTCCTCTGTAGGCACCACCTCTGGATTGGTTTCTGCCTCTGGGACGTCTATTCCTGCCCCTTTGAAATCTTGTGGAGTCAGGAAAGGACCAATTTTGGCAGGCCAGTTCCTGCTAAACCTAGGGGGTTGAACCTGCAGGAAATCTTTAACAGTTTGAACTGATTTTGCCTTTTCTTCCATATTCTTCATAACCTGCTGGGCAGGTGCACCAAACAAACTTGTCTTATCCATAGGAGCATCTAGCAACTTAGCTTTAACATGATCCGTAGAGCTTGCTCCTTTAGCCATGCATGCCTTCTAATTACTGTGCCAGTCATGGCTGATCTAAATGAAGCCTCCAGTGCATCATAGCCACATTTTAAGGAATGGTTACTAACCTGTTGTATGTTATTTACCATTTCTAATACATATTTCTTGTCAAGAGATTCATCAGTGGTTAGCTTTTTAGTTAACTGATCAAGCATAAACTCTTGGTATTGTATCATGTGGAACTGACAGTTTAAAGCTCTAGCTGAGAGAGTAGCTGAAGTGTAAACCTTTTTACCCCATCTATCTAATGACCTTGCTTCCCTTTCAGAAGGAATAGGGTTTTTAGCTATGGTCGCGGCTACTGCCTTGGGACCCTGGGAAATAATTTCGGGGTCTGCAAGTGGAGCCTTGTAAAGGTGGTGATGAGTATCTGGTACCCTATAAAATCTGCTGGGGGTATTGAATCTGGAGCAGAGCAGACATCGTTGAAAGCATCATCTACCACAGAGAGAACAGGAGGTATAGCTAAGGGCCTGTACTGTGGAAGGTGCAGAAAGGTTCTAAGTCTTTTTCTGGAATCTGAAAAATCTTGATGCTGCCATTGGAACTGCTCCCGCATGGCATGTAAGGTTTCCCCAAAGGAGAATTCTTCTGGAGGGGAAGCAGCTGGAATGGATTCTTCAGCATCAGAATCTTCATAATTGGAAAAAGGGGCCTCTGGCTGGTCAGTTATGTCTGATTCATCGGCAGAATCATCAGAAGACACTGGCTCAGGGGGCTCTGCCCTAGGTCTCTTTTCTGGGGGCTGAGAGGCCCTGTCAGGGTGAGGTAGAGATCCTCTAATTAAAGAAATTAAATCTTCTGCCAAAGTAAGCATTTGAGAACTAGAAGAGGGCCTAGTTGAGGGTGGTTTAACAGGCACTGTTTTCTTAGTCTTGGCTGCTTTAGCCCTGGCGAAGGCCTTAATGGACATGGCTGCTGGAGGCCTAGCAGCACCACGTGCTGGGGTAGAGACATCCAGGGGAATGGTGTCTGATAAGTCAGTGGCTAAAATTTCTGAGGCCAATTCAGGCGTTGTAGCAGGGGCCTCAGCTGTGGAGATAGATTCGGCAGTACCTTGATCAGTTTTCTCGGTTTCGGCCGAAACCGAGACACTCGCGGTTTGCTTAAGCATGGTTTCGGCCGAAACCACGGACCGCGAGTGTCGGTCTTTATCTTTGTTTTTGGCAGAAAGTGTTGTCGAGGATCCGACGACATAAAGTCAGAACCGAAAAACTGTTCTGCAAACTCCGACCGGCCTAAGCGCCGGTTGAAAGAAGCGCAGGCTGAACAGGCTGCTACGCCGCGGGCTGGGGCGGCCTAAACAAGGCAGACAGTAAGAATGGAAATCCTTATGAGGTATTTGTTTCCCACAGGTTAAACAATTATTAACTTTTTCTGACATCGGCTGAGGCAAGAAAGAGTCCCCAACGGGTACTTAGCTTTAGAAGTCTTCGTAGTATTCGGTAGAAGTAATCTCTGGATCCGACCGACCGGCACTTGCGAACCGCTTCTGCTTCGGGCGCCACGCGGCAAGAAAGACTGAGGAAAATGGCGTCGGCTGATGCCTTTATACCCGAAGACCAACAGAGATGACGTCGGGTGAAGCGACATCAGCGAAGGCGGACCCGGACTTTGGAATCCGGCCGACTGACGGGCTGCCTGACGACAGGACAACCCAGCTGTGATGACTGCAGATGCATCCATGAAGGACATCTGCTCCCTGTCACCCTGACCGTGCGGACCCCCTCTGCCGTTTGGACAGCGTCTTCCGTTTCTACCCCCTCCTCTGTCCCTACAGGGGGTATCCATAGGTGTGTTCTGGAAAGCTCCTTGGGGTTTTCGGAACCACATTTTTCCACTTCGTTGCCCTTTGGAGTACGGTCTAGTTGGAGTGGAGAAACGGACTCCTACAGCAAATAGAGTCTTTCCTTCTTGTTCACGCCTAGTAAGAGTCTCCTTAACTTTGGGCCAGAACAAGGCGGAACCATCGAATGGGGTATTGACGAAGGAAGATTTGAAGGCTTCCGCAAAGGAGCATCCAGGACCATCTCCTAAGAGCTATCGCTGAGCCTGCCGCCCTACTCAATCCATCGGCGGCATAAGAAATGAGCCGCATGGATGAGTTGACTATAGAATTGAGGGTGGTGAGTTGTGCAGTCACTTTCTCAGAAACTGCATCAGCTGTGTTACTCTGTACAGTATCCCCCAGCTCTTTAAGGAGATCTCGTTGAAGGCGGGTAAAATGGGTCAGGTAGTTGAGCGATCTCATGGAAAATGCCGCAGAACTAAATATGCGTTTCCCATACCTGTCCATCATCCTAGAATCCCTATTAGGAGGATGGACAGACGAAGATGTTTCTGACATCTCTTTCTTGGTGGCTGCCGCCACCACCATGGCATCAACCGGGACTCCCTTGGTAAGAAAAGCTTTGTCAGCATGGGAAGTAATGAACTTGTTGGGCCTCTGAGGGACCGGTTCCACTGAATCAGGGGACTCCCACGCCCTTCGAGCAACCACATCCATTAGTTCATCGAAGGGGGGAGTAACCCAGGAGGTGGATGGTTGAGACACGAAGGCCTTCAGCAGTACCGACTCATCCTCAGTATGGGCAAGGGACTGCCAATCACCCCTCTGCCTTAAGATCTCCAATATGTCTGCAAATGAGACATCCTCTGAAGGGGATCGTGGGGACCCTTCTGATTCCTCCAAGTCGGTATCCGATGTCAGGGATTCCTGTGGGGAATCCAGGTGCCTCCTCTTGCACAGCCTCTTCCTGGGTACTTCACGGTGGAAGCGTCCGATGAAGTCCCTGTAAAGGAGGGGCCACCCAATGGGGATACCTGAGGCTCTGGGTCTCGACGCTTGGTAGGGACCTGTGTGGAAGAGACAGAACGAGGCCCTTTAGGGGGAGGGGAAGAAAGATCCGAGGAGGTAGTGGTCTTGGCAGACATGACCTTCCTCACCACATCGAACGCACCAGAATCCCGGTCCGAGAAGTCTGTCGGCTCTGAAGAGGCCGGCAGCATTCCCCGAGCCAAGACCCCGCGCTCCAATCCTGAGGACGGACCCGAAGCCACCTGCGCCGAAGCCCCTAGGGGAAGGGTCGGAACCTAAGTATCGGTCCGACTCTCCGCCCCGGAGCCAGCGAGGGAGTGTCAGCCCCAAGACTCCCCGGTCGGAACAGAGGAGATCAAGGCTGACTGAGCCGAGGGAGGTGGATCAAACCTCGGCTCCGAGGGCTCTACCGACATCGGTTCTGTCTGCCCCAGCTCCGAAAGCTCGACTGGTTTCAGAGGAGGAGGAGAAGAAGAAAGTAGGATTGGAATTTCAGGCTTCGAAGCAGAGTGGCTCGAAGCGGAAAGCATTTTGGCCAGGGCCGGGTTCTCTAGCAATCTCTTAACCACTCGGTCTAGGTCCACATCAGATAGTCTCGAAGAATGGGTCGAGGGATGGGTCGAAGGAGCCGAAGATGGCACCGATTGAAGAATCGAAGACTGAGGAGTCTCCAACACTGGATCCACAACTGGGCTCCGAGGTAAAGGATCGATACACGGCTCCAAGGGCTGTGGAGCCGATGATCGAACCATACTAGAGGAGCTCGGAGCAGAGGACTTAGGCTCTGAGGACCCCTTGGACGACTTCGACCCCTTCGAAGCCTTGGAAGAAATGTCGGCCTTGTCCAGATAGCCTGAAATTCAGGCTTCAGGAGTCTCTACCTACCAGCTTCCTGCATCTGTCCAAGAGAACTCTGGTGCTGAAGGAGTGGCAGATGGAGCACACTTCCTGCAAATGAACAGAACTCAAGCAGTAGACATGGAGTGGTTGTCCGTAACTGACATTTTCTGACCACACTCATACCTTTTGAAGCCAGACTTTTGCTTCTCAGACATTTTACTATAATGGAAAAATCGATGTAACTATATGTGTAAATATAAGAATATATGTACCAGTTCAGATCCCTAAACTAACCATTAGAAAAAAAATTATTCAGTATATATTTTCATATATATATATATATATATATATATATATATATATATATATATATATATATATATACATACATATATATATATATTTTTTTCATATATGTATATATATATATATATATATATATATATATATATATATATATATATATTTTTTCATATACATATATATATATATATATATATATATATATATATATATATATATACACATACACACATACACATACATACACACACACACACACTACAGAGGTAGCTAATTTTAATCTATCTATTAATTCTAAGTAATCCTAAGGAAATTCTAAGAAAAAGAACACACTCAAAGGAGCCCGGTCACGCCCAAAACAAAACTAACATAGGCCTAACAAACAGCCGATGAGAACACACTCCAATCTAACCAATCCTAAGGATTCTAATTACACTCTAAATATAACTAACTGCAAATATTAAACACTAGCTGACACTATAATAGAACATTTTTAGAAAAAATACCGCTAAATATAGAAAAAAATAGCACTGGCCCGAGCTTGCTCCGACGAGTCTGTAGATCTGTTGCAGCGGCAAACTAGATCTGGGGGTTTACAGTATAGCATCTTGGAATATACACTAGGTCTTGAGCTTCTCTGACAGTTTGAGCTTGAAAAGTGGCCGACTCGGAGCCGAGGGATTGGCTCCGAACCCATGTGTAAGAACAAAACGGTGAGATAGAACAACTTCACATCTATTTATTTATTTGAATGAAATGAAACTAGTCTGGCTGATGGGTCTATAAATGCAGGGTCAGTGGTAGAGCCACCCTTACAGAGTTGCATCACAGCAGTGTGCCAAACCTCAGGTGCTAAACTCAGATCTATAAGGGCTTGTTTAGTATGGTTCATTAAACAACTAAGTATATAATCGGGTCCCATGGAGGAAGTCTTTTTGGTCTTAAAAGGCAACTTCAACACACTTTATTTAGTAATGATGGGAGGTTTGAAAGATTCAGGTATAAGTCGGCTTTGAATATTTACTTCTGGGATAAAATTCACACTGAATTTGTTTACTAATATGACGTAAATGTCTACTTGATCAGAATAGGTGATCTATTTTGAATAAGTTCAGGGCAATGCCCAGTTGTATTTCTTTGTTTCCTCATGTAGCTAAAGGAGAATCTGAAATTGTCCCAGGCCTCAGATGCTAACCCAAGTTTATGGACTACTTTAGCAGAACTAACAGTATTTTTCAAGTTTTTAGTCATATTTCTGACATTATCTATGATATGAGGGGGTTACTTAATGTTGGTGCACCACCAGTGTGTTTATTATTAAATTGTCCATCACATTTAGATCTGCTTGGGCTTGCCAGTTCTATACATTTATATAAAAGATGACACAGAACTCCTTTGTGAAGCTACCTGCTATGACAGAGCAGCATCACTCCTAACGCTACGTGAATTCTGAAACTTTACAGAATTTGATGACATTAGTACACTTGAAATCACTGACTTTAGGTTTCAGAGGGTTCAGAGACTTTAATGGTAAAAGTTATTTGTTTATGACAGACTAAACCAAGGAAGAAGAGACCATGGGGAATAGTGCAAGAAGAAAGTGCAGTTGTGTACACTTACTATAAATGTGGATGCTGAGTGTATTCACTGTTGCAGTCGTCACACTTGGATTATCTGCCTGAATACCAGAGTCTTGGGATTTCTGCGTCGGATGCTGTTGCCTCTTCCATGATGTCAGGGGGAATAAAACAGGCATCCAACGCCATTACATCAGTTTTTCTTGCCCCAGATGTCTGCAGCCCCCAAAAAGTACAGTTGTGTACCTACCATAAATGTAGATGTTCGAGTGTGTTCACTGTTGCAGTCATTACACTTGGGTTATCCTGCTGGCAGGCTACCCGCAGTCGGCCTGAATTCCAAAGTCCTGCTCCGGCGTCGATTGCTGTCACCTCTTCCCTGATGGCAGTGCGCCAGGGGTATAAAAGATGCAGCCGATGCCATTTTCTTCAGTTTTTCTTGCCCCAGATGTCAGGTGCCCCCAAAAGGGTAGGCTAAAATCATTGCTTATAAAAGCATGCACTAAAATAAATACCTTCATCTACAAGCAAATACACCACATAGGTTGTAATAGGTTGTATAGGACACAGAAGTACAGATAAGTCCCAGCAAAGAAATGGGGTGGTGGCTGGGTAACCTGGACTGCAACAGTGAATACACTCTAACATCTACATTTATGGTAGGTACACAACTGTACTATGTTCATCGTTTTTCACTGTTGCAGTCATTACACTTGGGTTGAATCCCAAAGCTGAGGTTGGGCGGCTGGGTCTAAATAGAATTAGGAGTGGCTATAAGGCCCTGCAGAACTGCAGTGGCAAAGCCTGCTCTGGATTTAGAGTAAAGAGGTAAGTGGTAGTGCTTAGTAAAAGTCTGCACTGAAGTCCAAGTTGTAGCCTCCAAAATATCCTTGGTTGGTACTCCTCTGAGGAAGGCTGCTGAGGTGGCTGCTGCCCTGGTAGAATGCAGTCTAATGCCCTTAGGCACTGACTTGCCATGTTGTGAATAGCAGAAATGAATGCAGTGTCCTATCCATTTTGTAATAGTCTGCTTTGAGATGGCCTTTCCTTGTGATCCTGCAGCATATGCCACTAAAAGTTGCTCAGTCTTTCTGAAAGCTTTAGTTTTGTCCAAGTAGAAGCGTAGCTGTCTGTGTATGTCCAAAGAATGCAGAAGTCTCTCCCCTTTATTCTGTGAGTTTGGGAAAAAAGTAGGCAAATGAATGGCTTGGTTAAGAGCCACACTGGACACTACCTTAGGCATAAACGTTGGGTTTGTCCTTAGAGAAACCCTGTCCGGATGGAAGATAATAAAAAGGTTCCACAGCCATCAATGCCTGTAACTGAGACTCTTTCTTGCTGAAGTTATTGCTAGGAGCAGAGCTGTTTTCCATAATAAGAATTTTATCTCAGCTTTACTGGCTGGCTCGAAAGGAGGCTGTGTGAGTTCTTCCAAGACAAAATTGAGGTCCCATGCAGGTATTGGTGTTCTCCTTGGAGGTCTTATATTTTTGGCCCCCCTGAGGAACTATCTAAGAAATGAATGTGAAAAAATAGGTGGGTCTGTATTGTAATGAGCTGAAATGGCAGAAGCATGGATGATGAGAAGGATATGTCTTTGTCCAGCATCCCAGTTAGATATTGTAAAATCTGAGGTATATTTGGAACAAGTGTGTCAATTCCTTGTGCCTGGTTCCAAGCACAGAATCTCTTTAAGATTTTCTGGTGCTGGGCCTCCTGGCCTCCAAAATAACACCCATAACCACTTTAGAGAGAGGTGTATTCTGAATGGTTACACTATCTGCCATGCAGCAAGATTTAGGGTTCTGAGTTGGCTGTATAGGATCTGACTGTTTTGTTGGGTCAGTAAATGAGGAATTTGGGGCAATGTCCAGGCTGGACCTTGGGACAAGCTTAGGATTGGGTATCAGTGTTGGCGTGGCCAAGCTGGGGCAATTAGTATCATTTGTGGCTTCTCTTGTCTGAGCTTTAGGAGTAACTTGGGGAGGAGAGGCAGTGGAAGAAAGGCATATACTGTAAGGTTGTTCCAGCTGAATGACACGGCATCCACTTTCCATGCTTGTTTGTGATAAGTCCTTGTGCAGAATCTCTGAAGTTGGCAGTTGTGAGGGGAGGCAAAAAGGTCTATGTCTGGGCATCCCCATTTCCTTGTTATCATGCTGAAGATTTGTGGATCTAGTTTCCACTCGTGAGGATCCATGAGGTTTCTGCTTAGTTAGTCTGCCAGAGCATTTGTTTTTCCTGGCAGGAATTGTCCTTGCACGTGTACTTGATAGGTCAATGCTGTGTTCCACAAAATCATGGCTTGTCTGCAGAGGGGGGTAGGAATGTCTGCCCCCCTGCTTGTTTATTTACCATATAACTGTGGTGTTGTCCGTCTTTATCAGCAGCTGTCCTGGATGAAGTAGGTCCTTGAAGGCTATCAGGGCATTTTGTACAGCTATTATCTCTTTTTGAATGTTGTGAATATGCCTTTGGTTTGGGGGCCATGTGCCCTGAATACATTTTTCTACCATGTGGGCTCCCCAGGCATAATGTGACGCATCTGTTAGTGTTTGCCTGGCTGTGGGTAAAGTGAATGGCTGTCCCTAGTTGTGGTAAACAGGCCTGTGCCCACCATCGAAACTCCTGCTGCAGGCAGGGAATGAGTGAAATTAATGATTCCAGGCTGTGGCAACGTCATGTCCAAACACTTTTTAGATACCATTGTAGTTTCCTCATATGCAGTCTTGCATACGGAATTAGCAGAATGCAGGAGGCCATGTAGCCCAGAGCCTGCAGAATTTTTCTTGCAGATAACTGGGTCTTTGTTGCCATGCTTTTGAAGTAAGAAGTCAGTTGCCTTTGTTTGTCTGGCATGAGATAAGCCATCTGAGCAGTTGTATTTAAGCTTGCACCCAGGAATATTATCTCTTGAGAGGGTACTAGTTTTGATTTATTTTCGTTTACCGTGTACCCTAAGCAAATTAGTAATCTTTTTACAAACACCAGATGCTTTAGTAGAATGTCTTTGGTCTCTGGTTGAATAAGGCAGTCATCCAAGTAGGGATATATTTGAATTCCTCTGTCTGCAAAATGCAATTACTGGTGCCAGGCATTTTGTGAAGACCCTGGGCGCAGTAGATAAGCCAAAGGGCAGTGCAGAGAATTGGTAGTGCATTGAGCCAGCTATGAATCTGAGGTATCTTCTGCAAGATTGTCTGATTGGGACATGCAGGTACGCCTCTTTGAGATACAAAGTTACAAGCCAAGCCTTCTTGCCCAGCATGGGCAGAAGCTGTTGCAGAGTCAATATTTTGAATTTTGGAACGTCCAGAAAAGTATTCAGAATAGACAGGTCTAGAATTGTCTCCATGCTTTGTCCTTTCTTGGTACTAAGAAAAGTCTTGAGTAAAATCCTTGTCCCTGCTCTTGATGTGGCACTGGCTGAATGGCCCTCATGTCCATGAGAGATGTTACTTGTTTTTGTGCCTCTGCCCACTGATTGTGTGGCAGGTCTGGCATACCTTTTGCCTTTGGAAGGGTGTGAAAGTGGAACCTGTAGCCCTGAGAGACTATATTTAGGACAAATTTGTCCTGGGTGATCGTGTGCCAATTTTGTGAAAAAAGTGCTAGCTTTCCCCTTAAGGGTGCTGCCAAGAGAAAAATGCTTGGCATTGGCAGAGGGAAATCACTGGGACTGTTTCCTATATGGCTGTGATTTTGTCTTCTCTGCTTTTGGAAGTAGAACCACCCCATTGTTTGGGTCTGTATGAGACCTGGGGCTGTTGTCTGCCTCTAGGGCATCTGTATCTGCCTCTTTATGGCCTGTCTGACACGGGAAAGGACCAATTCTTAGAAGGCCGGTTCCTGCTAAATCTGGGTGGCTGTACGTGTAAGAAATCCTTCACTGTCTGCATAGATTTAGCTTTATCCACCATTTTCTTCAACACCTCTTCTGCCTTAACACCAAACAAAGTATCATGCTGTAATGGAGCATCCAATAATTTTGCTTTAACATGACCAGGCAGAGTCTGTTCCTTTAACCAAGCATGCCTTCTAATAAAGAACCTGTTACAGCAGCCCTGCAAGAGGCCTCCAGTGAATCATAACCACACTGCAAAATATGTTTTCCCACTTGTTCAGCTGCATGCAATAAATCCTGCAATTCCTTGTTCTCAGAACATTCAGAATTTCTCAACATTTTTTGTTTTAACAGAGACATTAAGTGTTGCTGATATTTAAGCATATGAAACTGACAATTTAAATCCCTTACAGTGTAGACTTTTTTTCCCCATCTGTCCAGTGCTCTAGAATCTCTATCTGAGGGGACAGGGTTTTTAGCAGTGGCAGCCTTGACCCCTTTGGGACCCTGAGAAATAGTTTCTGGGTCAGCAGCAGGGTTTTTATATAGAAATTTATGAGAATCTGGAACCCTGTAGTATCTGTCTGGCTTAACAGGTGCAGGAGATAAAGATTCGGGAGACAAGCCGGACTCTGAAAATACATCATCTACAATGTCTAGAACAGGTGGAATAGCAAGAGGTCTGTGCTGAGGTAGTAGAAGAAAGTCTCTAAGCCTTTTCTTAGAATCTGAATAATCTTGGCTCTCCCAGTGGAAATGCTCCCTCATGGTATGCAGGGTTTCCCCAAATGAGTAATCCTCAGGAGGAGAAGCTAAAGGAATAGATTCTTCAACATCAGAATCCTCATAGGGAGGAATAGAGTATCCCTGTTCTGAAGAGGAGTCAGAGGAAATGGAAACCTGATCAGAGGAATCATATTCAGCATCTTGCCTAGGCTCTTATCAGGAGGGAGATGGGTACCCCTGATCAAAGTAATTAGGTCTTCGGCCATTTTGAGCATCTGTTTCTTAGGCATGGAAGTCTGTCCTGGAGAATGCTGTACTGGTTTCCTTGTCTTTAAAACTGTTTTAGTCTTTGTCTTGGATGCTGAAGTTGGCTTGATATAAAGCTGTGTAGGTCTGAAAACTCCCTCAGAAGCCGATGCCTGCTCAGCGGCTCCGGATCCATCGGAGGGATTAGTTTCTGAAGGCCCAATACCTTGAGTATCCAGAGGCCTAGTTGTCTCCACGTGGGAGTAGGAGGCGGCCTGTGGCTCTGAGGTAGTGGGTGTCAGGGGCTGCAAAAGCACCTCACTGAGCACTGGCGAACTGGCGACTGGCCTAGAAGAGGCTTTGTCATCAGTTTTGGATTTCAGATGCCCGTCTTTCTTTTTCCTTGCGCTTTTTTATGAATTCCGGTCGTCGGTTGTTCCAATGGCATTATATAGTTAAACCTTTGGCCAAAGTAATGAAAAGCAAAATCATACCGACGTTTAATAGTGCGTTGGTTAAATCTAGCACAAAACTGACAACTAGCAACGTCGTGGTCATGGCCTAGGCAAGGAATACAGTAAGAATGAAAATCCTTATGAGGTATTTGCTTCCCACAAGAAATACAATTGTTAACTTTTTCTGACATTGGTCTGGAGCAAGAAAAAGTTTCAACGGGTACTTAGCTTTATAGAAGACTTCGGATCTGAAATTCAATTTCGAAAATCTCAGGAGTCTGCCGACCGGCACTTGCGAACTGCTTTTGCTTCGGGCACCGCATGGCAAGAAAGACTGAAGAAAATGGCGTCGGCTGCATCTTTTATACCCCTGGCGCACTGACGTCATGGAAGAGGCGACAGCAACAGACGCCGGACCAGGATTTTGGAATTCAGGCCAACTGCGGGTAGCCTGCCAGCAGGATAACCCAAGTGTAATGACTGCAACAGTGAAACACGATGAACATCTGTGTACACACCCACACAAACCACGTTATAACAGGAAGAGAAGTTGCTGCTTTGGATACACAGTCAGCACAATCATAAAAACAATTGTAATGCTTTGTTACTTGGGATACAGGAGTAATTAAAGAATTCAAAGAGGACTTGCTTTCATAAAAAGGGTAAACTAGCAGTAATGTTCATTATACTATCAAAAAACACCCATGCATATTTTAAACAAGCGGGCTTTACAGTTTAGAACTCAAAAGACTAATAAATCATCTTCCCAAATCTATCAAAAGCTTTCCCGTCCTTCTCAGAGGGGGGATTATCATTAACCAAACTTTTTACTGTAGCAGATTTGACAAAGAAATAACTGCAAGCTCAGATGTGGGAGGAGAAAAATATCCAAGACTGAGGACTTTTGTAAAACAGTATTGCCTTTTTTAGGGACTGCAGGTTAACTGTCAGGCATATTGCAGGCAATTTCAAAAACATCCTCCAAAGCAGATAAAATAGGAGGACTAGCATTACACTGTGGAAATTCAAACTGTAATAAATAACACTTCAAAGTTGTTGGAAAATCAGTTGGCTACCACACAAGCATCTTATTCATTCTAGATATGGTTTCAAAAAATGAAAAGAAAGGAGACTCTCAAAAAACATTTTTCACAGAGAGAATCCGATAATTGGGCAGAAATATCTTGATCATCATGAAAAAGGACATTTTTCCCACCACAAATTCAGTCATTTTTCAAAGGCTGTAATGCTGCAATAAACTATTCCTTATCTACTCGAAAACAATTCAAGACAACGATTAACTTGTTCTCTTTTTTTCCCCCTAGGGACATCACTAGAAAAGGATCAAGGCATGCAGCTTTACCCCAGGGACTAGGTCTCTTAGACCAGCTATGTAGGTATGCATTCTGCACTCCTTCTCAGAAACATACTACAGCCACAGGTAATGTGGTGCTACACCAGAGGGATACCGGGGGGGGGAATGGTTTGAGGAACCAGTAATGGGTATGGCAGTACCACCCATCATACAGATGAAGCACAGACTGAGCCTGCTGCCTGGCAAGGACTTCTTCCAGGTTTTCTTTTTGTTGGGTCTGGAGAAGTTAGAACCATGGGACTGGTATTGTGTTTCATGCTTCTGTCGAAAAATTAGCCATCACAGCTACACTGAGGCAGTGACATGCAAGTTGTCAAAGGCAGCGTTTACAAGTAAACGACACATTGACACTCCCCACGCATACTTGCCCTCAATAAATCACAGAAAATAAGCACGTGTTCTTCCATAAAGCGTTTAACATAAGCAGAAACAGTAAAAGGTAACACTAGAAAGCATACAGTCCATCACACCAGACAAATCGGCAGTTCCCCAAAACATGCACTTTTCCTTAAATTGAGTTTCTCAAAGAAATAACAACATTTACAAAAAAATAAAGTATTGGGGAAGGCTTTCCCCCAAAATAACCTGTCTAGTAATGAAAGACCAACAGCATGTTGCTAATGAAATCCGCAAGAGCAACAAACACGCACTGAAGCTTTTAGTTCCCAGTCTGAGATTCAGTATGCTGGTGCTCTTTACTTGGAGCTCATGTAACCGGCAGCCTAGGTGCACACGTGGAGTTAAGCCTATGGCTTTGAAGACTGGCTAGCAGATACATCCTTCAGTCTGCTAGCTTCCAGGGTACTACTGCACACTTTAGTTATAAAATGGATACTAGAACCAAAACATTCAATAACTTTAAACTTTTCTTGAGCCATATCAGGCTGAGAATATCACAGCAGCAAAAATGATGCACACGGAGGCCAAAGCAGACAAACTGCAGCCCTAAATAAAGCTATGAAATAAGCCCCAAACATACAAAGACACATCTTTCTGTCATCACTTTTTCTGCCCTTCCTGAGCAGACAGCACCGAGTTTCAGCCAAACATCCTTTAAAGAAAGCATGTTAAAGAAAAAACAAGCAAGACGTGGTATCTTACCATATTCTACCAGTTTTCTCTTTTGTCCTTCAGTATCAGCCTCAGCACATCATTCAGTGCACAGAGTAGATACACACCTCTTGCAGTTCCCCTCACAAAGGTCATACATTAGACAGCATTTGCTTAAGCAAAAAAGTACAGTTGTGTACACTTACCATAAATGTAGATGTTTGAGTGTATTCACTGTTGCAGTCATTACATTTGGGGTTATCTGCCTGTAGGTAGCCCTCAGCCGACCTGAATATCAAAGTCTTGGATTCCTACGTCGGATGCTGTCTCTTCTTCCATGACGTCAGGGGGTACAAAACATGCAGCCGATGCCATTACATCAGTTTTTCTTTCCCCAGATGTCAGGTGCCCCCACAATGGGAAGCAATTATATGATATGTTACACCTCCATCAAAAAGCAAACACACCAGAAAGCTTAAAACAAGAAGCAAAGGTAGAGCCAAGAGAAGTCAGGGGGCTGGAGGGAGGGTAACCAGGACTGCAACAGTGAATACACTCAACATCTACATTTATGGTAAGTGTACTTTCTGTTAAGTGTACACAACTGCACGATGTTCTTTGTGTTTTACTGTTGCAGTCATTACATTTGAGTAGATCCCCAAAGCTAAGGAAGGGAGGAGGAAGTTAGAGAGCATTAGGACCAGCTATTAATCCCTGCAATACTGCAGTGGCAAAACCAGATCTGGATTTAGAAAAAATAGGCATGTGGTAATGCTTGGTGAAGGTATGAACCGAGCTCCAGGTAGCAGCTTCTAGATGTCCCTGGTAAGGACCAGTCTGAGAAAGGCTGCAGAGGTAGACGCAGCCCTGGTGGAATGTGATATTATCCCCAGTGGGGTAGGTTTTCCATGGTGCTTATAGCAGAAATTAATGCAATGGGCTATCTATTTAGAAATGGTTTGCTTTGAAATGGCCTTCCCCTCTGCCCCTGCAGCAAAGCCAACTAGCAGCTGTTCAAATTTTCTGAGAGGATTCGTCTTGTCCAAATAAAATCTAAGTTGTCTGTGCACATCCAAAGAGTGCAGAATTCGTTCTCCTTTGTTTTTTGGATTAGGAAAAAAGGTAGGCAAATGAATGGACTGATTTAGGGCCACACTAGACACCACCTTGTGCATAAAGGAAGGATTGGTCCTGAGGGAAACCCTGTCTGCATGGAAGATAATGAATGGCTCCACTGCCATGAGGGCCTGTAATTAAGACACTCTTCTTGCTAAAGTGATGGCTAGAAGGAAGGCTGTTTTCCAAGAAAGGAATTTCAACTCTGCAGTTAAAGCTGGTTCAAATGGAGGGAGAGTGAGCTTTTCAAATACAAAGTTAAGGTCCCAGGCTGGAGTAGGGGCTCACCTGGGGGGTCTTAAATTTTTAGCCCCTCTGAGGAATTGCTTTAACAGGGGGTGAGAGAAGAGGGGTGGTTCAGTATTATAATGTGCTGAAATTGCAGAGGCATGAATTTTAATTGACGAGAAGGATAGGCCCTTGTGGAGCATTTCTGTTAAGTACTGAAGAATATGAGGTAAACTGGACACCGTAGTGCCCATACTCTGGATCTGGCTCCAGGAACAGTATCTTTTCCACTTTTCAGCATAGGATTTTCTAGTACTAGGTCTCCTTGCTTCCAGAATGACCTCTAGTACCTGCTTACACAGGGATGCTATTGGAGAGCTCAAGGAATTAGCCAGGCTGCAAGGTTCAGGGTTTGAAGCTGAGGGTGCAGAATCTGGCCTGCCTGCTGGGACAGCAGGGAAGGTGTCTGAGGTAGGTGCCATGGATCCAGCAGTATCATGCTGCGCAAGAGGGGTGCCAGCGCTGGCGAGGCCAATCTGGTGCAATAAGAATTGTCTTTTGTCTTGTTTCATCTTTAGCAGAACCTTCGAGAGGACAGGCAGAGGGAGAAAGGCATAAACAGAGAGGCTTTCCCAGGTGAAGGACAGGGCATCCACTTTCCAAGCTTGACTGTGGGGAGTCCTTGTGCAGAATTTGTCCAATTGGTAGTTCTGGGGGGAGGCAAACCGGTCTAGCTCTGGAGTCCCCCATTTGTTCCACAAGAGGTTCAATATTTTTGGTTTTAGTTTCCATTCGTGTGGGTCTATGAGATTTCTGCTTAGGTCGTCTGCCAGTGAATTTAGCTTGCCTTGCAGGAATTGAGCTTGTAGGTGCACTTGGTAGCTCAAGGGTGTGTTCCACAGAGCCATGGCTAGTCTGCAGAGAGGGTATAAGTGGGTTCCCCCCCTGCTTGTTTATGTACCACATAACTGGGGTGTTCTCAGTCTTTACCAATAATTGTCCTGGAAAGATGTGGTCCTTGAAGGCTGTCAGAGAATTCTGTACAGCTAAAAATCTATTTTTGGTTGATATGCAGGTGCATCTGACTCTGGTTCCACTTGCCCTGAATGCACTGCCCTGCCAAGTGAGCCGCCCCATGCATAGTCTGATGCATCTGTAGTCAGGGTTTGGATGGCAGGGGGGGTAGACTGAAAGGGAGCCCCTTTGTTGAGGTGGCAGGCCTGTGCCCACCAAAGGAACTCTGTCTTTATACAAGGAATGATAGGAATCATTGATTCCAGGTCCTGAGAATGTTGACACCATAGGTTTTTTAAATACCATTGTAGTTTCCTCATATGCAGTCTTCCATATGGAATTAGAAGAATGCAAAAGGCCATGAACCCCAGGGCTTGCAAAATTTTCCTTGCAGATAGCTGGGTCTTTGTGGCCAGTACTTTGAAGTAGGCTGTCAAATAAACTTGTTTCTCTGGCATGAGGTAAGCCATCTTGGGAAGTTGTGTTCAAGCTTGTTCCCAGAAATACAATCTGTTGGCAGGGTATCAGACGAGATTTCTTTTTGTTTATGGTGTACCCCAGCGAGGTTGGAAGTTTCTTTACAAATGCCAGATGTTTTAATAGCACGCCCTGGCTTTCTGCCTGAATTAGACAATCATCCAGGTATGGGTATATCTGAAGAAACCAGTGGTTAGAGCCTGGTGAAAGCGCTTAGTCATTTGGTTACTGTGTGTACTGTAGCACATTAAAATTGTGTCTTTCGTTTAGTCTCTTGTATTTTTTTTATTTTGTTTACAGGTTTGGGTACATCCATTTGGATTTTTCTACGTATATTTGAATATTTCTCTGCCTGCAAAATGCAATGGCTGGGAGCTAGACACTTTGTGAAAATCCTGGGTGCAGTAGATAAGCCAAAGGGAAGTGCAGAGAACTAATAGTGCATGGAGCCTGCTCTGAAGTGTAGGTATTTCCTGCAAGATCCCCTTATTGGAATGTGCAGGTAAGCTTCCTTAAGTCTAAGGTTGCCAACCAGCCATCTTTGCCTAGCATAGGAAGCAGCTGTTGAAGTGTTAACATTTTGAATTTTGGGATTACCAAAAAGGTGTTTAGAATAGAGAGGTCCAGGATAGGACACCGGGAGCAGTCTTTTCTGGGTACCAGGAAAAGTCTTGAGTAAAAGCCTTGTTCCCTTTCTTCTGCTGGGACAGGCTGAATAGCCCTGACAGTCAGAAGAGAGAGAACCTGCTGTTGAGCCTCTGCCCACTGATTTAGGGGGAGGTCTGGCCAACCATTTGGGGTTGGTAAGGTGTGGAAGTGGAATCTGTATCCTTGGGAAACTATATTTAAAACCAATTTGTCCTGGGTAATGAGTTCCCAGTTTTGTGCATGCAGGGCGAGCTTTCCTCCTAAGGGAGCAGGCAGTTGAGCAGGGCTTGGAGGGGTTAAGGTTAAGTCATTGTGACATTTTTCCGTAGGGGGGTGTCTTACTACTTCCAGCTTTGGAAGTGGGAGCCCCCCACTGCTTAGGCCTGTGTTTAGCCTGAGACTGTAACCTATGTGGTCTGCTGATCCTGGGTTTGGACTGAGAAGGCCTGTAAGAGACTGGAAAGGACCAATTCTTAGAAGGCCAATGCCTACTAAATCTGGGAAGCTGTACTTGCAGGAAATATTTAACAGTTTGCATAGATTTAGCTTCTTTCTCCATCTTTTTAAGGACTTCTTCTACCTTGTTGCCAAACAGGTGGTCTTGGTTTAAGGGAACATCCAGTAATTTAGCTTTAACATGATCTGGCAAGTTTTGCTCCTTAAGCCAAGCATGCCTTCTAAGTACAGACCCAGTGACAGCAACCCTGCAAGACGCTTCTAAAGAGTCAAAACCACACTGCAAACTATGTTTACCAACTTGTTCAGCAGAATGCATTAAATCCTGTAATTCTTATTGTTCAGCAGAGTCAGGAATCAACATAATTTTCTGTTTAAGTAGTCCCATAATATGCTGCTGATATTTTAACATATGAAACTGGCAATTTAAGGCCCTAATGGCCAAAGTAGCAGAAGTGTATACCTTCTTACCCCATCTGTCCAAGTCCCTGGAATCTCTTTCAGAGGGGGTAGGGTTTTTGGCAGCAGTAGCCTTAATGCCCTTTGGTCCTTGGGAAATGGTCTCTGGATCCATAGTAGGATTCTTGAAGAGGAACTTGTGAGAGTCAAGTACTCTGTAATACCAGTCAGGTTTTCTTGGAGCTGGAGGTAAAGTGTCTGGGGAAAGGCTAGATTCCAAGAAGGCATCATCTACAATGTTCAGAACAGGAAGGATAGCTAAAGGCCTGTGTTGAGGGAGAAGTAAGAATTCCCTAAGCCTCTTTTTGGAGTCAGAGTAATCCTGGCTTTCCCAATGGAAATGCTCCCTTAGAGAGTGTGCAAGGTTTCACCATAAGAAAAATCTTCTGGAGGGGAAGCAGAGGGAATGGAATCCTCTGCATCACAATCCTCATAGGTAGATAAGGGCAAATCCTGGTAATCAGAAGAAACAGAAATTTCAGAATCCTGATCAGAAGAATCAGAAGGAAAATCAGTTCTAGGTCTCTTAGAGAGGGAAGGCTGGCTTCCCCTAATTAAAGTAATAAGGTCTTCAGCCATTCTAAGCATTTGTTTTTTAGGCATATGGGCCTGACCATGAGGTTTGGACGTCTGTTTTCTAGGAGCGTGTCGAGTTTTAGGCCTTGATGAAGAAGATGGTGTCTGTTTAAAATGCAAATCTCTAGGCCCGAATACACCCTCAGAAGCCGGTGCCTGCACAGCGGCTCTGGACCCATCCAAGATAGAGACATCCGCATGTTCCATAGTCGAAGAAGCATCTCTCGGCATACCGGACTCCGAATGGTTCTCAGTAGAGGCCTGCAAATCCGAAGTAGTGGGTATCAGGGGCTGCGAAAGCACCTCACTGAGTACGGGCGAACTGGCGACCTATGCGGTCCGTCTCTGTCTTTGTCTTTATCCTTTCGTTTTTTCGGAATATCGGTAGTCTGATGGCTTACCGAAGCCATTTCTGGATAGTTAAACAGAGTACCAAAATAATTAGCTGCGAAAATATACCAATGACGAATAGTTTGGGGGTTGAATAAGGCACAAAACAGACAGTGAGGGACGTTGTGGTCTGGGTCTAAGCAAGGAATGCAGTACGAATGAAAATCTTTATGAGGTATTTGCTTTCCACAGGTAAGACAATTGTTAACTTTTACTGACATCGGTTAAGAGCAAGAAAAAGGTTCCCCAATGGGGTACTTGGCTTTTTTGAAGACTTCGGTTCGGAAACTCGAAAATAAAAATTTCAGGAGTCGGCCGACCAGCACTTGCGAGCTGCTTCTGCTTCGGGCACCGCGAGGTAAGGAAGACTGATGTAATGGCATTGGCTGCATGTTTTATACCCCTGACGACTTGACGTCATGGTAGAAGAGACAGCATCTGACGCAGGAATCCAAGACTTTGATATTCAGGCTGGCTGAGAGCTACTTGCAGGCAGATAGCCCAAATGTAATGACTGCAACAGTGAAACACAGAACATCGGGCAGTCTCCTGCTGTTTACCTCACTGACTGAGGAAAGAAGCTCCCAGGCATCTTAGGTGGTTGTTCTCCCACATCTGTTAGCCATCAACCACACTTATCACAACCCTGCAGGAAAGACAAGGCATCATTATGATCCACAGAGGTCTTCACTCCAGTACGAAAAGACAATCCTAAATATACAAGGTAAATCAGTCCGCAGATTACTGCTTTCTGGTGGTGTGGCTTCACAGCTGGGATAAAATATGTGCACTTATTCAGAGTTTGTAGTCAGTACGCTTGTTTAATATAAAAATATGTTGGTCTCCAAATCCAAACTAGAATTTAGTATTCCTGTCTTACAATTATGCATTCAAGTCTTCCTTGGGCTACATTTCTTCTTTGTAAAAAGACATTATGTGGCTGCTCCCCTCCTTATTTCACTTCCTGGCATCCCAGTCCTTATCAAGAGTCAATGTGAAATGCTACAATGCCGACATTTTCTTCTCATTTCATCTTCAACTTTCCATGAAAGCCATTCTACTTCAGTTTCCAGGACCTTAACACTTAGTCTGCTCTACCACTATTTAGTGTTGGAATGGGAAGCCAGTTCCTCATGGATACCCTGCCGTCTTAATAGTAGTGATCTCTATCACAGTATAAGATTTACAGGCAACCCTTTCTCTGGAGCTTCTCTAGAATGGTTTCCAAGGCTAGCAGCAGATTTGAAGCCTACCACTTTTGGCACATTTTAGAAGAATCCACTTGCCTACCAGCTGTCACCAAATGATCCCTATAACTAACTGTCATCTCAAAAGCCTTCGTTAATTCACTATGGCATTCATGCAAAATGGGAAACTGCTGTATTATTCAAGTTGTAACCTTTTTTGGCATGAAACTAAAAAATTTTACAGAACTAAGCAGCATGAACTGGGAGCCTTTTCCAGTCACAGTACCATACCAATTACAGTGCATTTTCCATTAAGTTTAAAGTAGTAGAACAGAAAAAAAAACTCTTGAACAGTGCTTACAGATTCAAATTCCTAGGTCATTTTCAAACACTATTTAAACTGCACAAGACCAAGAAAGCCAATTTACCCTTACAATTTATACCATCTGTTTGATTCAGGGGGTACTACACTAGCTAATGGCGTTTCTTGGAATGTACTGATACAATCAGTGGTGCTAATAATCTCCTTTTGAAAACCTTTAGAGTTAAATCTAGTACTAGTCCTCAACAAGTGGATAAACTGGCAATACACTTTCTACAGAGGTATGATACTTCATGCGAATGTGATCCTGAAGGGTCTTAAATAACCATATTTCTAACGTGACTATAACTGTTGCACTAGTTTGACAATTTACTTCTCTCTCTCTACATCAACTAAAATCTCTGTTAGTCAGACACAGTCAGCTCTGTAGTTCTTCTGCGTGCTGTGGCTAAACATTGTTACTCAGCTTACTCCTTTCCATAGGGACAAAATCCTCAGTCTTAGTAGAGTACTTTACACATGCAGGGTCACCAGTAACCCAAACAGATGCATATGCCATACAAGTTGCCTACAAGCAGGTAGAAATAGTTAAACAGTTAACACGAGGAAGGAGGAATAAATATCACAAAACTCCAAAAATGAAAACTCGCCTCTGTGAAAAGCTACTAAAACAGTGCAACCATTCTAAAACAAATTAAACATTTGTGTACTTATTCTTCACAAAATAATCAGTGTAAATGTGGGCATGGTTACTAATTTTCATAGCTACTTTAGACCTTGTACATTTGTTCTCCAAAATATTAATCTACACATAGCTACAAACAAATTTTCACAAGTGCTCAAAATCCTGTACCATCACCACAGCTCTACTAACTGCTGCACTGGCTTGAGTAACTGAAAGGATCTTTTCCAATGGATTTTTCATAGGTAGTACTTATAATCCTGTAAAACTATTGCACTACTAACTTTTGTTGTGCTACACTGAATAACTGAAAGGCTAGACAGCGGACAGCTCCCAGGGCCCGAAGTACTACTGAGTTACTATGCTTCCCATAATCTACTGATGTTAGAATTCAACTACTTATGTTTGCACAGTCACATAACTTCATATTCTGACTGGAAAACAAAAAAAAAAAAGCATGCAAACTAATTAAGTATTTTTGAAAGGTAAAAACAAAAAGCCAATTATATGAATGATATACTTAAAAGAAGTCAACCACCAAGTGATGTAAATTTCAACTTTTATTTTTAATAACCATAATACTACATTAAAAGAAAGCCTCCAAAAAAGTGACAATCGTTACTTCCTCACTATGAGATGCCAACCTGGACCTATTAACGGACATTTGAGAAAGCCAAAAAATGTTGCCCAGCCACAACACTACAATTGCAGTCCCTGCCAGATATCCATTTACGTCAGATAATTGTGTAAACAGCATTTTAAATACTGTCACAGTCAGAAAAAACAAGCAGTTCTGGAAACAGAATACTTAGTCAGCGGAACTACCGCAGTTGAGTAAAATAAAAGACAGATGGCAAAAATTTAAGATGCTTTGTGACAGAGACAGCTTTAGGTAAAATGGAGCTCTGGGTGAAGAGCTCCAAGACCCCATCCCACTGTTTCCCTCTTTCATGGCTTCCCTTACATCACCTAGGTTTACTATTTTCTCATATTCTGCTTTACTTTTCAGCTTTCTCCTGCATCCTTTTAATATACTCAACTTAAGACAAACTGCGCCAACAGTTGTAGATATAACTGAAAGAAGCTGTGGCTTTTTTAGATGTTCCGAGGTGAATTTTTTCTCCACCCTTGTGATTCGATGATGCCCCGAACAAAAATCATAACTAAGGGAAGAAATGCAATTTTATTGTTCAACTTTACACTGCTGGCCTGTTAAGGTATGTGGAAAGGGTGAAGGAAAAATGAAATTAAGTCAGGGGGTTATACAGAGGCTGTGAGGGGCATTTTAGAGAGGATTTCCAACATGCTGATTAAGTGGTGGTCTGAGCAAAAACACAAGCAAGGAAAGTAAATCAGTACTATGTTTTTTTTTAAACTTGTCCAACAAAATTTAGTAATCATTTGACATTTGTTAATTGGGTAAGTCCAGCTGAGTCACAACACCCATTTTCAGTGGAGACCAGATGAGAAAAGCTCCATTATACAGAAAAATGATAGATTACAAACAGTAGTATAAACAAAGAAATACAGATGTTGTCATACAGTGCTAAAAGTCTGAAATTACATAGATAATATCAAATATGCTTAGAGTACATACATTGCATAGACAAAATAATAAAACAGAGATTGTCACTACATTTTAAAACAAAGTACACACCTTGAGCTAACCCTTTATTCTTTTTTTTAAGCCTGGTAGAGGAATAGAAGTTCAGGGATGAAATAGTAATTATACAAATGACCCCTCATTAATATTCTGAAACATGCACGCTGATTGGCCAGCGTGCCCGTTGTAAATCCCACAATATACCAATGGAAAAAGGTCCTTTTGCCCTAACTTTTTTCCATTGGTATAGAGAGTCCAAAACTTTTTTTTTTTCTTTTTAATAAAAAAAAAAAACAGAGCAATGGAGACTTTATTTTCTCCGTTGCTTTCGTTTCAAAGCATTGATGTACTGGGTATGCATAGGAACGCAAGTCCCATGCACAGTACATCAACACAAGGATGCAGTATACTACCACCGGCAGAAGAACAGTAATGCGCCGCTATACAAAGCCATTATTTAAAAAAAAATAAGTATTTTTTTTTTTTTAAATAATGTTATTGTATAATAGCAATAACCGACTCCATGGTTGTGGTATATTGAAGATTTACCCACAGTTGGCTTTATTTAATCACTCGGGCTTCGCCATCATGCTTAAACCATGCCAACCATGGGTAAATCTTCAATATACCACACCACGTCGTTGGTTATTGCTTAAATAACTGCAGAGCAAGAAGGGTGGGAAGGAGGAACCATAGGCAGGAAATCTAGAGAGCAAGAGAGAAAATTAAGTGGGATGATGACAATGTCAGGATTGCCTTCAAGTATTATTTTTTACTTCAACCTTGAAAAAGTTGGTACAGTTAATGCTACGGATGTCTGGAGAAGCCTATTCCAGGCTTGGGACACTGAGTTTTTGTAGAGGAGTTTGCCAATATTTATGTTTGGTTTATAAAGGCAAATAAATTCTGGTCAGAGCTACGAAGTGAATAGCAATTCGCAATACACTTAGAAGACAACAAATGCTGAAGAGGATGCATAAATCCCTGTAAGGGAATAATGTCTGCCTCCTTACCCCAGACAACACAAAAAAGGTCACCTTCCGTCTCTCCATTTGGTACTAGAATGCAATGAAAAGCATATATGGCCAGTGTGACATCAAATATATACAGACTACCTCTTCACCCCATCCCTGAAAAGCGGCCACCTTGTGTGTACTCTCATGTGGTCACACAGACCACATTAGCTTAGGTCAGCCTGCTGTAAGATATATACATCATGCCTCTTTACCACAACACCTAAAAAAAACCCCACCTATATAAGCATCCAATGACTGATAAACAAGGAAGTGAATAAAAGCGGCAGCCATAGTAATATATTGCTACACAAACTACAGTGACCTTCTATGCACACCTATGACCAGGGTTGTTTTACACTAGAAGAAGTTCAGGGTAGGGACCCCACTATTAAGAGTGTCAAAACCCACTTTTTCAATCTGGGATGCGAGGGTTGTCATGTCCTCAGCATCTGAGGGCCCTGGCTGTTCTGTGATGCATTTTATGCCTTTTTTTTTTTTGAACAAGTTAGCCCCCCCCCCAACTAATACCCAGTAGAGAGTCCTGTACACGACTGGCAACACCATACCATTTTTAAACCCACATACATATTTTTTATACATACATACATATATATATATATATATATATATATATATATATATATATATATATATATATATATATATATATACACACACACACACACACACACACACACACACACACACACACACACACACACACACACACACAGAGATGGCACAAAGTCAGGGATATATTTTAAATATTGCTCTTATAAAATGCAAAAGTCTATAATATGCCAAGAATAGTAACATGGCTTTGAGTCAGTCCATGTAGGACATGCTGCTTAGGCCTTGCATACTTTTAGTAAGGTATCTCAAATAGGCATTTCAGTTGTTGCATGTGTTTGGACAGATCCATGCCAAAGGGCAAATTACATTCAATGACTGGGCTTATGAGGGCAGAGTAAAGGGGACAATGACATCCCTAGATGTAGGCACAACACTTTTGTTTCTAGGTTATGTAATACAGTAGGACTCTCTTACAATAAGGGATACATTTTGGTAAAAAATTATTAGATCAATGTCCACACACGTTCCAAATTCCCAAACAACTGTCAACTCCTAGGGGTGTATTGTTAATCTGGAAGTTTCCTGAGATATACTGCTTTACAAGGGCTAAAGCAATACATTTTTGGCATTTAGTTTCAGTACATGATTTTGGCACCAAACATTCTTACAGAATGGCCAAGTCATTTTACAGTGCTTTGATAATGGCTTTTACTACAAGGAAAAAAGAAAACACATTATTATGCGTGTGTTTGTGTACACATATATATATATATATATATATATATATATATATATATATACATATACACACACACATTATATACATATATATACACACACACACACACACACACACACACACACACACACACACACACACACGCGCGCGCGTACATATTTCACATATACACACATACATTATCTACAGCAAATAAACTCCTGCTTGCATTGTGATAGTTATCACCCCAAGTATCAAAAGATGGGCTTTATAAAGAGACCACTTGTATGACTGACTCATGCCATTCTGGCTAATTTGCTGAAGAGGCTCATACTTGCAGACAAGTTTCAAGAAAGGGGTTACCCACATATATCATTTTTTTTAATATATTTCAACATGTGTATGACAAGACAATTAAGGGAATTTATAAACCCTTACTGGGTAGTGAGAAGACATAATATTGACAATATACAAGCAATAACACTAATAAATACAACTGTAAATACTGTTACAGGGTTGAGAATATTATACTTGGGACTTGCATTAACAACTACAGGGATGTGTTTACACATTTTGGGAACATGTTCCAAACGCTGGTTTGAACCCGAAGTTTGTATACAAGGTTATGAAATTTGAAAAACATTCCTGAATATAAGAATTTGACAGGAAGTGGTGACATGAGAGAAGTGAGGAATAGAAAATGACGTAAATTCCTGTTTACTGCCAGAATCCCCAATACCCAGAATGACACAAAGATAATGCCACCCAGACAGAGTCGTACTGCATTCCTTTCTTCCCGTGTCACTAAAACAAACACAGTGGAGAAGGTGCAATACACAAGATTTTATTCTCGGGATAAGTATCTCCGTCTTCCACACCACCAGAAGAAAACAATTGTCTACTTCATTTCAACACCTGTATCTTCTGCTGTACTTCAATTACATTATGAACAGAAAAAGTACAGTTTTGTACCTACCATAAATGTAGATGTTAGAGTGGTTATACTGCTGCAGTCATCACACTTGGGTTATCCTGTCGTCAGGCGGTCCCGGAGTCGGTTCCTGTCGTCAGGTGGTCCCGCAGTCGGCCGAATCCCAAAGTCCTGGTACGGCGTCGGTTGTCGTCGCCTCTTTCCTGACGTCAGTGCGACAAGGGTATAAAAGAGACAGCCGACGCCATTTTCTTCAGTTTTTCTTGCCCAGATGTCAGGTGCCCCCAACTAGGAAGGCAATACAATAGCTATGCAACAATATCTTAGTAGATAAACAATAGTAATAGCCGTTAGCAAATACACCATATAGACATGCTTCCAATTGATTGATGTACATGGAGTTGTAACTAACACCCTGGTATGTAGAGGGGATGGAGGGAGGGTAACCTGGACTGCAGCAGTATAACCACTCGAACATCTACATTTATGGTAGGTACAAAACTGTACTATGTTCATCGTGCTATACTGCTGCAGTCATCACACTTGGGTAGAATCCCAAAGCTATGGAAGGGTGGCTGGTACTAAACTAGGTTAGGTGATGCTAGGATGCCCTGCAGAACTGCAGTGGCAAAACCAGCTCTGGTTTTTGAGTATAATGGAAGGTGGTAGTGCTTGGTAAAGGTGTGCACTGAACTCCAAGTAGCTGCCTCCAGAATGTCTTTGGTTGGAACCCCTCTGAGAAAGGCTGCTGAGGTTGCAGTAGCCCTGGTAGAATGGGATCTAATATTGGCAGGCACTGCCTTCCCATGGTGCGAGTAGCAAAAGCGGGAGCAATGTGCTATCCATTTGGAGATGGTCTGTTTTGAAATAAAGAAAAAAATGAAAGCCAGCAGAGCCTTCTTCAGTGGATACAGATAAAAATGAGAACTCATTTTTATCTGTATCCACTGAAGAAGGCTCTGTGGAGCCGAAACCGGTTTGGATGTATTGTATTTATACAATCTTTATATAACCTTGAGGTTTTGTCCTTCGGGTTTATTAAATGGTTTTGCCACCTTCTCATCTTGCTGGCTTTCATTTTTTTCTTTGGTTCTTGTTGCCGTGCAAGAGGGCTTCACGTGCATCTGCTATTGGAATTGGACTGTTTTGAAATAGCCTTTCCTTGTGAACCTGCAGCATATGATACAAAGAGTTGGTCAGTTTTTCTGAAGATCTTGGTCTTATCTAAATAGTAACATAGCTGTCTGTGAATGTCCAAAGAGTGAAGGAGCCTTTCTCCTTTATTCTGTGGGTTAGGATAAAAGGTGGGTAAATGAATGGTCTGATTCAAAGCCACACTGGATACTACCTTGGGCATGAAGGTACGGTTAGTTCGTAAAGAGACTCTGTCCTGATGGAAAATGATGAAAAGGTTCCACTGCCATAAGTGCCTGTAGTTCTGAGACCCTGCATGCTGAGGTAATAGCCAGTAGCAAGGCTGTTTTCCAAGACAAGTACTGTAGTTCTGCTGAGAAGGCTGGTTCGAAAGGAGGCAGTGTTAACTTTTCTAAAACGAAGTTCAGGTCCCAAGTTGGTGTTGGTGGTTTTCTGGGGGGTCTTATATTCTTAGCCCCTCTGAGAAACTGCCTAAGTAAAGGGTGTTAGAAAATTGGAGGATCCGTATTATATAGAGCTGAAATGGCTGAAGCATGGATCTTAATGGAGGAGAAGGAAAGGCCTTTGTGTAGCATCTCAGTTAGGTATTGCAGTATGTGAGGAATGTTTGGTATCCAGGGATTTTGACCTTTAGCCTGGTGCCATGCACAAAATCTTTTCCATTTGCCTGAGTAAGTCTTCCTGGTGCTGGGCCTCCTGGCCTCCAAAATGACATTCAGGACGTCCTTTGACAGAAGTGTTGATTGATAATTTAAGGAATTCTCCATGCAGCTAAATTTAAAGTTCTGAACTGGCTGTGACGGGTTTGAGAGTTTTTCTGAGCCACCAGTAGTGGGAATTGAGGCAAGATCCATGGACGGCTGTGAGTTAAGTTCCTTAGTAATGGGTACCAGTGCTGGCGTGGCCAGTTCGGAGCAATGAGGATCATTTGTGGTCTCTCTGATCTGACCTTCAATAATACCTTGGTCAATAGAGGTAGTGGAGGGAAGGCATAGACTGTCAGTGTTGTCCAACTGAATGACAGAGCGTCCACTTTTCCAGGCTAGGGAGTGATAAGTCCTTGTGCAGAATTTTTGTAATTGGCAATTGTTGGGGAAAGCAAATAGATGCCTGGACATCCCCATCTTTGAGTTATCATTGAAAATACTTGTGGGTGTAGTCTCCACTCGTGAGGGTCTGCCATATTTCTGTTTAATTCGTCTGCCAATATGTTTTCCTTTCCTGGCAGGAATTGTGCTTGTAGTTGTACTTGGTAGGTCAATGCTGTGTTCCATAAGGTCATAGCCTGTCTGCATAAAGGGTAGGAGTGTGTTCCTCCCTGTTTATGTACCACATAACTGTGGTGTTGTCTGTCCTTATTAGAAGTTGTCCTGGATGCAAGAGGTCCTTGAAAGCTGTCAGTGCATTTTGCACAGCTAGCATCTCCTTTTGGTTGATGTGAAGATGCATTTGTTTTGCAGACCATTTGCCCTGTATGCACTGTCCTGCCATGTGTGCTCCCCAGGCGTAGTCTGAAGAATATGATGTCATGGTTTGGTTTGCTGGAGGTAAGACGAAAGGGAGACCCTTGTTTATTTGACATGCTTGAGCCCACCATAGGAACTCTTTTTGAAGGCAGGGAATGATAGGGTATACTTGTTTCGAGGCTGTGCCTGTGTTGAGACCATACACTTTTCAGGTACCATTGTAATCTTCTCATATGCAGCTTTGCATATGGGATTAGTTGAATGCATAATGCCATGAACCCCAATGCCTGCAGGATTTTCCTTGCAGTGAGCTGGGTAAAAGTTGCTATCCTTGCAGTGAGCTGGGTAAAAGTTGCTATCCTTTTAAAGTATTGAGTCAATTGTTTTTGTTGGTCTGGCGTGAGGTAAGCCATCTGGGCCGTTGTATTTAAGCTGGCACCCAGGAATATTATCTGTTGCGAGGGTATTAGTTTTGACTTCTTTTTGTTTACTGTGTACCCTAGGCAACTGAGCAGCTGTGTTACAAAAGCCAGATGCTGTAATAGAATGTCCTTGCTGTCCGCTTGGATCAGGCAGTCGTCCAGATATGGACAAATTCGTATTCCTCGTTGTCTGCAATATGCAATTACTGATGCCAGGCATTTCGTAAATACTCTGGGCGCAGTAGATAAGCCAAAGGGCAATGCAGAGAATTGATAATGCGTTGTAACTGCTAAAAATCTGAGGTATCTTCTGCAATCTTGTCTGATAGGGACATGCAGGTATGCCTCTTTAAGGTCCAACGTTACCAGCTAAGACTCCTTGCCCAGCATGGGAAGGAGCTGCTGTAGTGTGAGCATTTTGAATTTGGGTACCTCAAGGTATGTGTTCAGAATTGAGAGGTCTAAGATGGGCCTCCAGGCTTTGTCCTTTCTTGGGACTAGAAACAGTCTTGAGTAAAAACCTTGACCTTGCTCCTTTGTAGGTACCTTTTGAATTGCTTTCATATCCATGAGAGCTGAAATTTGCGTTTGAGCCTCTGCCCATTGGTTTGGAGGCAGATTTGGCATGCCTCTCATCCGTGGTAAAGTGTGGAAATGAAATCTGTAGCCTCGGGTAATAATGTCCAGAATCCATTTGTCCTTTGTTATGATGCACCAATTTTGTGGAAATAGAGCCAGTTTTCCTCCCAAAGGTGCTGCCAGGGCAATTGTGCTTGGCAGGCGAAGAGGGAAGTCATTGTGCTTGTTTCCTGAAGGGTTGAGATCTTTTGTCTCCACCTCTTTGAGTCGTTGTACGCCATTGTCTAGGCCTGCGAAACAAAACCTTCAAGCCAAAAATAGAGAACCTTGTCCAGTATAACCTTAACGCAAATTTATTGAATACAAAAAGACAGCGTTTTCGCTACTCACACAAGGTAGCTTCTTCAGAGGTAAAAAGAGCGCAAAATCAACGCTCTTTTAAATACACACCACAATATAAATGTTAATACATCACTTCCTGCATAAAAAAGTAGTGCTTCCAATAATAAATAAATAAAATATCATGCTCAATTTGAAGCACTACCCTAATGCAATTGAAAAATGAAACAACTCATTATGAACAATTTAAAAATTGTCATTATAAACATAAATAAACAGCTTTTATTAACTAACAGATGCTTATAACCGCAAATTTCATAAAAGTGTGCAAATATATAACAGTAAGTCATCTGTAAAGCGCTAAATAAAAAAATTAATAAAAAATATAATGATATTATAATAATAATAATACAAATACAAATGACCAAATGCACCTTTTAAAACCAAAAAAGAATATTTTGGTTTCCACATAAAACATGATAAAACATATGTTACTACAAAACTAAGATGTGTCAGTACAAATCACACTTAATAGATCTGTATTGAACACTTTATTAATATGCTTGTGACTATTTCAATTTCAAAAGTCAATACTAAAATTTTATTAATTAAATTAAAAATGAAAAGTAGTAGTAAACAACTAGAAAACATGTAGTATTAATGCCTAAATATACAATGCATAAATTAAAACATTTCCTGTCTTTTAACAGGAAAAAAGTCTTTAACTAGTTGTTAATTACTATTGTCTAGGCCTGAAAGAACCTTGTGGCTGGCCTCTGCCCCTTGGGCGCCTGTACCTACCTCTTTGGGGTCTGTCTGATGCAGGAAAGGACCAGTTTTTTGATGACCAGTTTCTGCTGAAACGAGGAGGTTGTACCTGTAAAAAATCTTTAACTGTTTGCATAGATGTTGCCTTTTCTTCCATTTTCTTTAAAACTTCCTCTGCTCTGACACCAAATAACACACCTTTCTGCAATGGAGCATCCAGTAACTTTGCTTTGACATGTTCTGGTAAGGCTTGTTCTTTAAGCCAAGCATGCCTATGTATTACAGACCCTGTGACAGCTGCTCTACATGAGGCTTCCAATGAATCAAAACCACACTGTAAGGTATGCTTTCCCACCTGTTCTGCTGCATGCAGCAAATCCTGCATCTCTTTAAAATCAAGTTGATCTGTCTGAGGATTCAGTTTCTGCTTTAACTGTGTAATCCAATACTGTTGGTATTTTAGCATGTGGAATTGGCAGTTTAATGCCCTCATGGCCAAAGTGGCACAAGTATACACTTTCTTTCCCCATCTTTCTAATGCTCTGGAATCTCTTTCAGAAGGAAGTGGATTCGTAGCAGTAGAGGCCTTAACCCCTTTGGGACCCTGGGAAATGGTCTTGGGGTCCGCAGTATGGCTTTTGTATAGAAACTTATGAGTATCAGGAACTCGGTAGTATCTGTCTGGTTTAGCTGGTGCTGGAGGTAAGGAATCTGGGTTTAAACTGGATTCAGAGAAAACATCATCCAAAATGTCTAAAACTGGAGGAATTGCCAGGGGTCTATGCTGTGGAAGAAGAAGAAACTCAATGAGTCTTTTCTTGGAGTCAGAGTAATCTTGGCCTTCCCAGTGGAAGTGTTCCCTCATGGTGTGTAAAGTTTCCCCGAAAGAGTAGTCTTCGGGGGGGAGACAGAGGGAATGGACTCTTCAGCATCTGAGTCTTCATACGGAGGGAAGGAGTAATCCTGGTAGTCAAGAGTTGCCTGAGGAAATGGATGCTTGGTCAGAGGAAGGAAAATCTACCTCCACAGTCTAGGCCTTTTGTCAGGTGGGGGTTGGGATCCCCTGATAAGGGTAATTAAATCCTCAGCCATTTTAAGCATCTGTTTTTTAAGCATAGGGGCCTGTGGAGGGGTGTGTGGCCCCGGTTTTCTAACTTTCAAGGGGTTTTGAGTTTAGCATAAGGCTTGGCAGAGATAGTTGTTGGTTTGAAAACACTTTCAGAGACCGAAGGCCTATCCAAAAATTCCAGATCCCCGTCAGGGCTGGCGTCTGAGAAGTGAGGTGGAACCGGTTCCGGAGGCCCAACTGCTTCGGTTTGGGAGGCCGTCAGAATTTCTGAATTTGCGGTAGTCAGGGGCTGCGAAGGCGCTTCGCCGAAAACCGGAGAACTGGCATCAGGCCTTGCTGAGGCCTCGGTATCTGGTCTTGGCCTTGGCTGCCGGTCCTTATCTTTGCGTTTTTTAATCATTGCTGATGTTGGTTGCTCCGACGGCATGCTATAGTTAAATTTTCTGCCAAAATAATGCTGGGCAAATTCTGCCCGATGCTTAATTGTACGTTTGTTGAACCTAGCACAAAACCAACAACCAGAGACGTCGTGGTCTGGGCCTAGGCAAGGAATACAATAAGAATGAAAATCCTTATGAGGCATTTGCTTCCCACAAGAAATACAATTATTAACTTTGTCTGACATCGGTCTGAGCCAAGAAAAGTTTCCCCAATGGGGTACTTAGCTTTAGAGAAGATTTCGGGCTGAAACTCTATTCGAAAATTTCAGGAGCTGGCCGACCGGCACTTGCGAACTGCTTCTGCTTCGGGCACCGCGCGGCAAGAAAGATTGAAGAAAATGGCGTTGGCTGTCTTTTTTATACCCCTGTCACACTGCCGTCAGGGAAGAGGCGACGACGACAACAGACGCCAGACCAGGACTTTGGGATTCGTCCGACTTCGGGACCGCCTGACGACAGGAACCGACTGCGTTACCGCCTGACGACAGGATAACCCAAGTGTGATGACTGCAGCAGTATAGCATGATGAACATCTTCCAGCTAGTCTGGTAGGTTTCCTTAACCAGAAAAGCTGCATCACACAATTAACACAAAGGGATAGATAAACTCCCAGTATGATAACTGCCATGTGTCTGACCCATGCATTCTTGAAAACAATTCACTGTTCAGGATCAAGTACCATGACCCTCTCTATGAATGCATGCTTCCCTGCAATGCTCCTCCCAAACCACCCAGTATATACCATAATGCTGTCCACTTGATTAGCTGATATCCAATTCCAGTAAGATACTTAACATGAAAAGGGTGGGACAAGACAGAAATGTTTCAGATGTTTTAATGTTTCGCTCCATGTCATTCCTGTGTTTTGCATCTCCAGACATTTTTGTACATCTACTCCAGGGGTTTACTTTCATCTTTACTCCTAGGATTTTATTTCTCTGTAGTTCTATGTACTGAAACTAAGCTACCAATTTTCTTGCCATTATTCCATTCATATGAACTTCCTTCTCCATCTCTTGCACTTCAACCTTGCGCAAACCACTGTATCATCCTCAGAAAAGCAACACTGGGAATGTAACAGAGCAAACTGTCTCCACAAGGTTCACGAAAAACACACCACATAATAAACCTACAAAGGCTGATATTTTGGTTCTGCAACCAGCCATCAGCACTCCATTCAATAAGACATTTTATCCCATTTTGTGTGGTAGTGTTAAAACACCTTGCTTAAGTTCACAGACCGGTACCAGGAAAGTACAGTTGTGTACACTTACCATAAATGTAGATGTTAGTGTGTATTCATTGTTGCAGTCATCACATTTGGGTTATCTCTGTCAGGGTAGCCCTCGGCCTGCCCGAATACCAGAGACTTAGTATTTCTGCGCCGGTTGCGGTCACTTGAGGACTGACGTCAGGTCGTCAGTAGTATAAAGTAAGGCAGCCGACGCCATCACATCAGTTTTTCTTGCCCTAACCTGTCAGGAGCCCCCAAAGTAGAAGGTCAGGTTCGGGAGGAAGAACCCCATCAGTGGAAAATAAATACCAATATGTCCCTTGTAAGGAAAGGAGAACAAGGAAGAATGGGAACAGGAGGAGAAAGAGAGAAAAAAGGGGGCTGGAGGGAGGGAAACCAGGACTGCAACAGTGAATACACTCTAACATCTACATTTATGGTAAGTGTACACAACTGTACTATTCTTGGTGTTTCACTGTTGCAGTCATCACATTTGGGTAGATTCCCAAAGCTGAGGAAATGGGTAAAGGCAGTCAAGGAAGCTAGGGACTGGCTAGGATTCCCTGCAAGACTGCAGAGGCAAAACCTGTCCTGGACTTAGAGAAGAGAGGCAGGTGGTAATGCTTAGTAAAAGTGTGAACAGATGTCCAGGTGGCAGCCTCCAGGATGTCCCTGGTGGGGACTCCTCTGTAGAAAGCTGCAGAGATGGAGGCTGCTTTGGTGGAGTGTGTCCTGACTCCCTTGGGGGGGAGGCTTACTATGCTGTTTGTAGCAGAAATGGATGCTGTGTGCTATCCATTTGGAAATGGTTTGCTTGGAGATGGCCTTGCCTTCTGCCCCTGTAGCAAAGCTAACCAGCAATTGATCAGACTTTCTGAAGGATTTAGTACTGTCCAGATAGTATCTGAGCTGTCTGTGCACATCTAGAGAGAGTGAAGAATCCTTTTCCCCTTGTTCTGTGGATTAGGAAAGAAGGTGGGCAAATGAATGGATTGGTTGAGAGCCACAATGGACACCACCTTGGGCATGAAGGATTGGTTAGTTCTGAGAGATACCAGGTCTGCATGGAAGTTGATGAAGGGTTCCACAGCCATGAGTGCTTGCAGCTCAGAGACTCTTCTGGCTGAAGTGATGGCCAGAAGGAATGCTGTCTTCCAGGAGAGAAATTTTAGCTCTGCAGAAGAAGCTGGTTCAAAAGGAGGCAGGGTGAGCTTTTCCAAGACAAAGTTAAGGTCCCAAGCAGGTGCTGGTGCCCTTCTGGGGGGGCCTCAAGTCGCTAGCCCCTCTGAGGAACTGTTTGATCAAAGGGTGTGAGAAGAGGGGCTGCTCAGTGGGAAAATGAGCAGGAATAGCAGAGGCATGAATTTTAATAGAGGTGAAAGAGAGACCACTGTGTAGTAGGTCAGCCAAGTAAATCCAGGATGAGAGAGATGGAGGACTGTGCCATATTGGCCCCCCCTTAGTCTGGATCCAGGTGCAGAACCTTTTCCATTTGTCGGCATAACACTTTCTGGTGCTAGGGCGTCTGGCCTCACCGATAACATCCAGAACCTGTTTACTGAGGATGGCAGATGGATTCGGAGTTAGGGAACAAGCCAAGCTGCCAAACTGAGTGCTTGCAATTTGGGATGCAATGATTTTCCCTATCCTCTGGGTTGGGAGGTTTGGAATCTGAGGAAGATGTCATGGAGGCAGTGGGGACAGGCTGTGCAGCAAGGGGTACCAGTATTGTCGGGGCCAGTCTGGAGCTATAACAATGGTCCTGGGTTTTTCCACCCTTATTTTGAGCAGTATCTTGGGGATGAGAGGTGGAGGAGGAAAGGCATAAACCGAGAGGTTGACCCAGGGGAAGGACAGGGCATCCACTTTCCAAGCCAGGCAGTTATGCTCCCTTGTGCAGAATTTGCTGAGCTGATGGATGGTGTGGGAGGCAAAGAGGTTGACCTTCAGGGTTCCCCATTTCTGATTTATTAGGGTGAAGGCACTTCTGTTGAGTTGCCACTCGTGTGGGTCCAGAAGGTTTCTGCTTAATTGGTCTGCCAAGGAGTTGAGAGAGCCTGGTAGGGTACAGTGCTATCAGGTGTAGTTGCAGTTGCATGGAAGAGCCAAAGAATCATGACCAGCCTGCACAGAGAGTAAGTCTGAGTCCCTCCCAGCTCGTTGATGTACCACATCACAGTGGTATTGTCTGTTTTGATCAGGAGAACCCCTGGAGAGAGAAGTGGTTTGAAAGCTATCAAGGACTGCTGCACAGCCATCATCTTTTTTTGACTGATGTGCAGGGGGATTTGCTGTGGGCTCCATTGGCCCTGTATGCACCTGCTTTCCAGGTGTGCACCGCAAGCATAGTCTGATGCGTCAGTGGTAAGGGTCTGGGTGGCAGGGGTGGGGTAGGGCAATCCCTTGTTGTGGGAGCATGCTGTTGCCCACCAAAGAAATTCCTTTCTGAAGCAAGGAATTATAGGTAGAAGAGTTTCTAGGTCTTCAGAGTGTTGACACCAAAGGCTCTTTAGGTACCACTGAAGTTTTCTCATATGCAGTCTGGCATATGGAATGAGTAGTATGCAAGATGCCATGAACCCCAGAGCTTGCAGGATTTTCCTTGCAGAAAGCTGGGGCCTGGTGTCCAGTTGAGAGAAGTAGGCTGTCAGGAAAATTTCTCTCTCTGCTGTAAGGTATGCCATCTGGGATGCTGTGTCCAGACTTGCTCCCAGGAATATTATCCTTTGGGTGGGCACCTGTTTTGATTTATGTTCGTTGATTGTGTACCCTAGGAAGGTTAGTAGGGTCTTTACAAAGGCCAGGTGCTTAAGCAGCTTTTCCTGGCTGTCCGCCTGAATAAGGCAGTCATCTAAGTTGGGGTAAATCCGAATATTCCTTTGTCTGCAAAAGGCAATTTCTGGAGCCAGACATTTTGTGAAAACTCTTGGAGCAGCAGATAAGCCAAAGGGAACCACAGAGAACTGAAAGTGCTGAGATCCTGCCCTGTAGCAGAGATATTTCCTGCACGATTCCCTGATAGGAATGTGGAGGTAGGCTTCTTTTAGATCTAGGATGGCTAGCTAAGTGTCCCTGGACAGCATGGGTAGCAGCTGCTGGACGGTGAGCATTTTGAATTTTGGGATCACCAGGAAGGCATTTAGAATGGATACGATCGAGGATGGGGAGCCAGTGCCCTTTTTTCTCGGCACCAGAAAAAGTCTGGAGTAGAAGCCTTGGCCTACCTGTTCTGCAGGAATGTGCTCTACTGCCCTCAAAGTGAGAAGGGAATGGATTTGCTTTAGAGCCTCTGCCCACTGATTTGTTGGTATCTCTGGAAACCCTTTTGAGGTTGGAAGGGTGTGGAAGGAGAATTTGTAACCCTGACACAATGTTCAAAACCCATTGGTCCTTGGTAATGGTGGCCCAGGTGCTTGAGTGAAAGGAGGGTTTTACTCCTAGGGGTAAGTGAAGGTGGGCAGAGGGGAGGCGAGTCACTGTGAGTTCTTACCATAAGGGGGTGGCTTAGAACGCCCTGGTTTTGAAGTGGAGGTAGTCCACTACTTAGATCTCTGCATTCCCTGGGGCTGCTGTCTGGAGGGGGGTGTCTGTTTACTCAGAGCAGGAAAGGACCAGTGCTTGGAGGGACAATGCCTGCTGAAGCTAGTGGGCTGGACCTGTAAGAAATCTTTATAGATTTTGCTTTTTCTTCCATTTGTTTAAGACCTTTTCTACCTTAGTGCCAAATAAGCTTTCTTTGTGCAAGGGGGCATCCAACAATGCAGATTTGACACTGTCTGGCAGGGGTTGTTCCTTAAGCCATGCATGTCTTCTAATGACATATCCAGTGACTGCTGCTCTGCAAGAAGCTTCTAGGTCGTCAAAACCACAGTGCAAAGTGTGTCTAGTTACTTGACTTGCAGAATGCAGTACGTCTTGTAAATCTTTAGATTCTGCCCAAGCAGGAAAGGAAGACATTTTTTTGCTTAAGGAGTTCCAGGGTATGTTGCTAATATTTAAGCATATGGAACTGACAATTAGTGCCCTGATAGGAAGAGTAGCTGAGGTGCATACTTTTTTACCTCACCTGTCCAATGCTCTGGAATCCCTGTCTGAGGGAGCGGGATTCTTAGCAGAGGTTGCTTTAATCCCTTTTGGCCCTTGAAAAATGATCTCAGGGTCAGCTGTTGGATTTTTAAAAAGATATTTGTGCAAGTCAGGGACTCTGTAGTACCTGTCTGGTTTTCTGGGAGCAGGAGGTAGGGCATCAGGAGTCTAGCTGGATTCAAGGAAAACAACATCCACCACATCCAGGACTGAGGGAGATGGCCAAGGGTCTGTGTTGTGGAAGATCTAGGAATTCCCAGAGTCTCTTTTTAGACAAAGGATAGTCCTGACTTCTCCCATTAGAAATGCTCCCTTAAAGTATGCAGGGTTTCTCCAAAGGAAAAATCCACTGGGAGAGAGCCTGAAGGAATGGATTCCTCTGCATCAGAGTCCTCATAACTGGAGAGGGGTTGCATGTCTTCATAGTCAGATGATTCAGATTAATCTGATTCTTGTTCAGACAAAACTACTGGGAAAAGATCTCTTTTCCTTTTTGAGGGGGTGGCTTGGCTTCCCTTGATCAGCATTGTAAGGTCTTCTGCCATTTTAAGCATTTGAGACTGAGGCAAGGAAGCAGGCGCCTGAGAATGGGTAGTCGGTTTCTTGGGTGTGGTTCGAACCCTGGGCCTAAGGAACTTGGGCTGTTTTCGAAAGAACAGTAGTCGCGAAAGAAGATGGCAGTTTGCATCGAGATCTGATGGTGCGAAGGACTTCCTCGGAAGCCGGTAACTGCTCCAGACCCACCCAAGGTAGAGATGACCGCAGGATCCTTAGTCGAACAAGAGTTCTGCGACATACCGGACTCCGAAAGGGTCTCTGTAGCAGCCTGCGAGTCAAATAAAGCAGGCATCAGGGGCCGCAAAAGCACCTGAGTACCAGAGAACCGACTAGCTTAACGGAAGCGTCATCGGAAGGGTTGGACCTGTGCGGTCTCTGTCTTTATCTTTACTTTTTTTCAAAACATCTGTCGTCGGATGGCTTACCAAAGCCATATCGGACTTCAAGGACTGTAAAGACGGATAGTTCTGGCGTTGAACTAAGCACAGAAGCGACAACGGGGGATGTTGTGTTCTGGGCCTAGACAAGTGACGAAAGAGTAGACGTCTCGGTATGGTATTTGCTTTCCACAGGCAAGACAATTATTAACTTTTTCTGACATCGGTTAGTGCAAGAAAAAAGGATCCCCAATGGGGTACTTAGCTTTAGAAGACTCTAACTTCAATTTGGAAACAAAAACTCAGGTAGCGGCCAACCGGCACTCGTGCGAACTGCTTCTGCTTCGGGCTCTACGGCAAGAAAGACTGATGTAATGGTGTCGGCTGCCTTACTTTATACTACTGACGACCTGACATCAGTCCTCAAGCGACAGCAACCAACGCAGAAATACTAAGTCTCTGGTATTCGGGCCGGCCGAGGGCTACCCGGCAGGGATAACCCAAATGTGATGACTACAACAGTGAAACATGAAGAACATCAGCATCATGGGATCCTATCCAGCACTTCAGAAGTATTCTTCACTGGAAAGTGACAAAGTTCTGATAGTGTGACATATATGCCTGTAGATGTGACTGGCCAGAATAGTCTACCAAAACCTTCGCACTATCTTCACTGGTCTCCACACACTCAACTCAACTTCAGAAGAGAGATTCTGCAATTAAGCAGAAGTGAAAGCACTGGTATTGCTTTGGAAATGCTTTTACCATTGTGCAGAGGGACAGCAACTGTTCTCAAGTCGTGTCTTAACTTGCATATATGGCACTTTCAAAAAAAGTGAAACAAACATGCAACATACGAAAATGCAATAAAACAGGATGTGCAGTTCAGTAGTACAAGATGGAAATTAAGCTAATTAAAAAAATAAATTCAGATACCCGTTTTCATCTGTTATTTTTTGTGTCTGTACCACACAAAAACTTCCAGCACGTTATATCTACTCTTTTGCTCACTAAAGTTAATCAGTATACTAAACAATCTGTTTAAGTAGTGGTCACACTCAGATGAACTTAAAAAATCAATTAAAAACTAACATTTCTTAAAGTGAAAGAATTAGTTTTCATAGCAAATGTTGAACTGATTAAGTTTAAAAACAACATGCACCCAGTATGCCATATCCTATGTTGAATGCTGGCATACAAATGTATTCAGAGTACAGTAATTATGGGTTCATAGGTAGGTACTAGGCTATCTGCCCGAGGGCATTTTTAAGCCTAGCCAGAGTGTGTCGGATTTCACCTCCACATTGATTAATTAACTGATCCTCTGTCAAGCAGAGGCAATAAAGTGATCCCAGGGGTGTATTTTCTGCTACCGATCCACTTGTCAAGGTTTCTCTTGAAGAGTGTTAGTGAGGGGCTCTGCCTAATGTAGTTTTGAATTTTGTTTCAAAGCATGGAGAGTCTCTGTGACAGGAATTAATCCCTCCAGCAAGTTCTACTTATTGTTGTGGCGAGGTTTAGCTCACTAGAGCGTGTGGCTCGCAGTGACTTGGATTTCTTTAGGTGGAGCATGTCCATCAATTCTGCGTTGGACATGGCTTTGTAAGTCAGGCACAGATCACCTCTGAGTAAGCAATATGCCACCGAGTACAGCCGGAGTTTTTTCAGTCGGGCAGCATAGGACATATGTTTGAGGCCAGTAATCCTCTTGGTGAGCTACTTTTGTGGTCTTTCCAGCTGTTGGAAGTGTCTTATCAGGTACATCCCAAATGGGGCATTCTACTCTATGATGGGTCTGATGAGTGACTAGTAGAGGGGCACTATAACCTCTTTACTTCTAGATGCGAACCCTTTAGTAATTAGGTGGGCCACATAGAAGGATTTCCTAACTACTTTGGCAATATGATTGTCAAAGGAGAGATTACTATCTACCTGGGACCCAGATCTCATATTACCTCTTCTGTATTAAGGGGGCTGCCACCTATGTGGTAATTCGTGGGTGTTTTGTTTTTTCCAAACGGGAAGACTATGCATTTTTTGGCATTTAGCTTGAGGCCATGACTTTGACACCAGGTGTCCGTCTCAGTAAGGCCCTTTTGGAGGATATCCATGTCAGCCGGAGAGTCAATTATGGCTCCCACTTTGCAGTCATCTGAAAAAGTACAGTTTTGTACCTACCATAAATGTAGGTGTTCGAGTGTTCACCCTGCTGCAGTCATCACACTTGGGATATCCTGCCGTCAGGCGATCCCACAGTTGGCCCGAATTCCAAAGTCTTGGTCCGGCGTCCACTTTCCAAGCTAGTGGATGGAAGGTCCTTGTGCAAAATTTTTGAAGTTGGTGGTTGTGGGGGCTTGCAAACAGATCTATGTCTATGCGTCCCCATTTTTGAGCTATCATTGCAAATACTTGTGGATCTAGTTTCCATTCGTGTGGATCCATGATGTTTCTGCTTAGGTCGTCTACCAATGTGTTTTTCTTTCCTGGCAGGAATTGTGCTTGTAATTGAACCTGGCAAGACAGTGCAGTGTTCCACAAGGTCATTGCTTGCCTGCATAGAGGGTAGGAATGTGTGCCCCCTTGCTTGTTTATGTACCACATGACTGCGGTATTGTCCGTCTTTATTAGTAGTTGTCCTGGGTGTAGAAAGTCCTTGAAAGCTGTTAGGGCATTCTGTACTGCTAGCATTTCTTTTTGATTGATATGCAGGTGCCTCTCATCTGTAGTCTATTTGCCTGAATGCACTGCCCTGCCATGTGTGCTCTCCAGGCATTGTCCGATGCATCTGTTGTCATAGTTTGCCTGGCTGTGGGTAAGGTGAAAGGCTGAACCTTGTTGAGGTGACATGCCTGTGCCCACCATAGAAACTCCTGTTGAAGGCAGGAAATGAGTGGTATCATTGTTTCCAAGCTGTGGCTGTGCTGAGTCCGTACACTTTTCAGGTACCATTGTAATTTCCTCATATGCAGTTTTGCAAATGGTATTAGTAGTATGCAAGATGCCATGAATCCCAAGGCCTGCAGAATTTTTCTTGCAGGGAGTTGGGTCTTTGTTGCCATTATTTTGAAATATTGAAACAGCTGTCGTTGCTTGTCTGGCATGAGAAAAGCCATCTGGGCCATTGTATTCAAGCTGGCACCTAGGAATATTATGTTTTGTGAGGGCACTAGTTTTGATTTCTTTTCGTTTACTGTGTACCCTAGGCAACTTAGAAGGTGTTTGATAAAAGCCAGATGCTTTAAAAGAACGTCCTTGCTTTCTGCTTGAATAAGGCAGTCATCCAGGTATGGGTATATTTGAATTCCTCTTTGTCTGCAGTATGCACTTACTGGTGCCAGGAATTTTGTGAAGACCCTGAGCGCAGTAGATAATCCAAAGGGCAGTGCAGAGAATTGATAATGCGTTGAACCTGCAATGAAGCGGAGGCATCTTCTGCAATTTTGTCTGATAGGGACTTGCAGGTATGCCTCCTTGAGGTCCAAAGTGACTAGGCAAGCATTCTTGCCCAGCATGGGAAAAAGCTGCTGTAGTGTTAGCATCTTGAATTTTGGTACATGCAGATAGGTATTCAGAATTGAAAGATCCAGAATGGGTCTCCATGCTTTGTCCTTTCTTGGGACTAGGAAGAGTCTTGAGTAAAATCCTTGTCCTTGCTCCTGTGTAGGTGCCTGCTGAATGGCTCTCATGTTCATGAGAGCTGTAATTTGTTTTTGTGCCTCTGTCCATTGATTTGGTGGCAGGTTTGGCATTCCTTTTATCCTTGGTAAGGTATGAAAGTGGAATCTGTATCCCTGAGAGACAATTTTTAGAACCCATTTGTCTTTTGTGATGATGTGCCAGTTGTCTGCAAAAAATGCTAGTTTTCCTCCCAAGGGAGTTGCCAGGAGAGATTTGCTTGGTAGTTTGAAGATAGTCATTGTGTTTGTCTTCTGCTAGCTTGGGGCCCGTCTTCTCCTCCTTTCTGGGTAGCAGAACCCCATTGGCGAAGTTTGTAAGGGCCCTGTGACTGACCTCTGCCCCTTGGGCGTCTGTATTTGCCCCTCTGTGATCTGTCTGAAGCTGGAAAGGACCAGTTTTTTGTTGGCCAATTTCTGCTGAAACGAGGGGGTTGTACCTGCAAAAAATCCTTGACAGTTTGCCTAGACTTTGCCTTATCCTCCATTTTCTTTAAAACCTCTTCTGCTTTGACACCAAATAATACATCCTGCTGTAAAGGTGGATCCAATAATTTTGCTTTAACATGGTCAGGGAGGGTTTGTTCTTTTAACCAAGCATGTCTATGTATGACAGAGCCAGTAGCAGCTGCTCTACAGGAAGCTTCCAATGAATCAAATCCGCATTGTAAAGTATGTTTGCCCACCTGTTCAGCTGCATGCAACAGATCCTGCATTTCCTTGAATTCAGGCTGTTCTGAATGCGTGCTCATTTTTTGCTTTAACTGAGACATCAGGAATGGTTGATATTTCAACATGTGAAACTGGCAATTTAATGCTGTCATAGCCAGAGTTGCTGAGGTGTATATTTTCTTTCCCCATCTATCTAGGGCTCTGGAATCCCTTTCAGAGGGCACAGGATTTTTAGCCATAGAAGCTTTTGCTCCCTTAGGACCCCGGGAAATTGTTTCTGGGTCAGCTACAGGACTTTTATAAAGGAATTTGTGAGAGTCAGGTACCCTGTAGTATCTGTTTGGCTGGAGCAGGAGGTAGAGAGTCTGGATTTAAACTAGACTCCAAGTAAATATCATCCACAATATCTAAAACAGGAGGGATAGCAAGAGGTCTGTGTTGGGGTAGTAAAAGGAACTCTCTGAGCCTTTTCTTAGAATCTGAGTAATCCTGGCCTTCCCAGTGGAAATGTTCCCTCATGGTATGTAAAGTTTCCCCAAAGGAGTAGTCCTTCAGGGGGAGATGCTGATGGAATAGAGTCTTCAGCATCAGAATCTTCATAAGGTGGAAAAGTGTAATCCTGTTCCTCAGAAGAATCTGAGGGGAGAGAAACCTGGTCAGAGGATGCATAATCCTCCTCTTGTCTTGGTCTTTTATCAGGAGGGGGATGGGAACTCCTGATAAGGGTAATCAAATCTTCAGCCATCTTAATCATCTGTTTCTTAGGCATGGGGCCTTGAACTTTAGACGGAAGTACAGTTTTCTTAGGTTTTAGAGGAGTTTTAAGCTTAGCATAAGATTTAATGGCGAGTGTAGTCGGTCTGAAGACACCTTCTGCAACCGAAGGTGTTTCCACTGGACCGGTGTCTAGTTCTGCTCCGGTGTCGGTAGATGACTGCGTCGGCCTAGTAGACTCCACTTGGGAATCCGCAGCTGTCTGCGGTTCCAGTTCTGTGGTCGTCAGGAGCTGCGTAGACGCCTCACTGAAAACCGGAGAACCGGTGACAGGCCCAGCTGAGGCCTCGGGGTCTGGCTTATTCCTAGGCTGCCTGTCCTTATCCTTGCGTTTTTTTATGAATGGCGGTCGTCGGCTGCTCCGACGGCATGATATAATTAAATTTCCTACCAAAGTAATGCCATGCGAAGTCAAAACGGCGTTTGATAGTTCGTTTATTAAACCTAGCGCAAAACCGACAACCTGTGACTTTGTGGTCTGGGCCTAGGCAAGGAATACAATAGGAATGGAAGTCCTTATGAGGTATTTGCTTCCCACAAGAAATGCAATTGTTAACTTTTTCTGACATCGGACTGAGGCAAGAAAATGTTCCCCAACGGGGTACTTAGCTTTATTGAAGACTTCGGACTGAAATTCAAATCAAAAATCTCAGGTGTAGGCCGACTGGCACTTGCGAACTGCTTCTGCTTCGGGCACCGCGCAGCAAGAAAGAATGGAGAAAATGGCGTTGGATGCCTCTTGTATACCCCTGGCGCACTGACGTCAGGGAAGAAGCGACAGCAACCGACGCCGGACCAAGACTTTGGAATTCGGGCCGACTGCGGGACCGCCTGACGGCAGGATAACCCAAGTGTGATGACTGCAGCAGGATAACACGATCATCTTGGATAGCCATAGTCCTCCTGTGTTTGCCTGTACTTCTGAGAAATATATGCAGAACAGTAGGGGTCCCAGGACAGAGCCTTGCGGGATACCACTTGTGGCTGGTTTAGAGTCGGACCTGGAGCCTGCTATTCTTACCATGTGAGTTCTGTCTGTAAGCCAGTTGGCAACCCATCTCATGACGTAGGGGTTTATGTTCAGGCTGGTGAGTTTTTCTGTAATACCAGAGTGGGGAATGGTGTCGAAAGCCTTGGCGAGGTCAAGGTAGGCTGTGTGAACAGCCTTTCCCTCGTCTATGGCCTTAGTGACTGTCACGAAGAAGTCAACCAGGTTTAGTAGGCATGATCTGCCCTTAACAAAGCCGAATTAAGTCAGGTCAAGTGTTTGGAGGTTCCCAATGTCTTTGTTAATGAGTTCCATGATTATGTGTTCCATAGCTTTGCAGACCAGGCTAGTCAGGCTTATGGGGAGATAGTTACCAGGGTCAGTTGTGGCCCCTCCTTTGTGGAGTGGAATAACCGTTACTGTGGTCAAGCAGCCTGAGGTTGAACAGTTTAGGGGGTCTACATTATAAGATCGACGTTTGAAAAAATCGAACATATGGTCAACATCATATGGTCGAGGTCTTCAAACATCAATCTTATAAAAAGACAAAAAAAAAAGGTACCCTAACAGGTTTAAGCAGGGGGGCCAAGCCCCCCTGCGCCCCCACACCCCCCGCTACTTAAATATACTAACTCTGAGACCGCACTACATTCAGTAAACGAAAATCTCCCCTTACGGAGATTTCCCTTTACACGCTCGAGATTCTGAGTGTTCAATATCGTGTCGACAATGTCAGATTCGACAGTGTCAGCTTTCGAGAACATAATATTGACCCTGTTTAGGTGGGGGGTTAGTTCGTGCAAGACTCAGCCTGGGACACCATCTGGCCCCATTGACGCTGTGTTTTTGGCTTTTGAAAGGGCAGTTTTCACCTGTGCGTCTGTGATTTCTGGGACACTACACTTTTCCGGCATTGTTGTGGGCCCTTTTGGGGGTGAGAGGGGGGTGAAGTTTGCACTGAATCTACCTGCCAGGATGTTGGCAATATCAGTAGGTTCAGTATATTTTTTGTGCTATTTTGTACTAGTTCAGTGCATATCTGCGAGTTGCCACTTAGATTCTTAACATAGCTAAAGAAGGCTTTGTGGTTATCTTTTGAATCCTTGGCAATTTTTCTTTCGAAGTTAGCCTGGATGATTTTATGAGGAACCTTAGTTTCTTACTGATAATGATCAGGGATGTCTTTCCTTCTTGAGATTTGCTTTTTTTTCTGAACTAGTTTCCTCCTCCTATTGTATTGCCTGTTTATGGCAGAGGTCCACCAGACTAGTTTCCTTCTCTTAGAGGAGTGAGTCTTGGTTTTGCTAGGGATGGCACGATCCATGCATTCTTGTATGTGCTCATCCAGTGCATTTGTAAAGGTTTCTGCATCTTGGGCAGCGTTATCCTTTAGCGTGGGGGAAGAGAAACTTACCTCATCTGTCTTAACTAAGGTGAAGTTTGCTTTAGAAAAGTTTTTTACTGTGGTTTCCTTAGTTGGGGGTGGTGGTGGGGTGTGGACATTCCGAGTGATTAGTTTATGGTCTGATCGAACCAGTGATGGACTGACCTCCGGTGTGGAACACCTGTCGCCCATGTTGGTGATGACCAGGTCCAATATGTTTTCACCTCTGGTAGGGGAGTTTACCAGCGGATCCAGGGCGTTTGAGTTGACGAATTCCAGGAAGTGCTGGGCCTGGGAGTTTGTACTAGAGTAGTTCTCTCAGTTAATGGTAGGGTAATTGAAATCGCCCAATATCAGAGTGTTCAGTAGGGTATTCATGTTTTCCAGTGTCTCCACAAAGGTGCAGTGGTGGTCCTGGGTCATGGAGTGTGATCTGTAGCAGGCCACAATTTGCATTGCAGATTTGCCAGATGTTAGTTGCACATGGATGATCTCAGAGGTATCATGCTGCACCACTAACCTGGAGGTGTAGGTATCCTTGATGAACATGGGTACACCTCCTCCTTTTGTGTTTCGGTCCGTGTTCTGTGGCCGAACGTGTGGTATGAGTTGAAGCCCGGTAGTGCTGGGGTGCTCTCTGGAGCCTTGAACCAGGTTTCAGTTACTGCACAGATGTCAACGTTCTCCATGAGTGCTTCGAGCGCGTGCATTTTGAGATTTAAACTCCTGATGTTGAGTAGCATAACCCTTTGTTAATTGTGCTGTTTACAGAGGTGGGTTTGACTTTTGAGCCTTGCCTAAAAAAGACACTATGGGGGCAGCAAGAGCCTTGGCCAGTATTCAAAAGCCTAGGGGTGACAGGTGCAAGCTGTCTCTTGGCTGCGGCTTGTCGAGCATGCCGTCCCAGGCTGACAGACACTGGATCCCCTTTGAATGACACCAGAAGCTTAGCCAATTGTTGAAATTGATATTTTTTTTTTTTATACTGAGGTATCATTCTTGGTGAGGACAGGACGCTAGTCAGGGTCATACCAGCCTGGGCTACATGATCAGAGCGCTCTTCCAGATCTTTTTTCCTGTAGTCCAGGGAGGTACATCTCAGGTCATTCACACCAACATGAACAATGACAGTGTCATATTTGTACTTGTTCTGGAGTGACCTGGGTACTTGTGTTATGTGGAGGATTCTGGCTCCCGACAGGCAGCCAACAGTAACCTTCTGCTTGTCCAGCCTAGTGAGTGGGACGTCAGTGTGCCTGACTATAGAGTCACCTATCATTAGTGTGTTAGGTATGTTATTTCGCCTTAAAGGGACAATCCCAGGGATTTTTTGTTTTGATTCTGATCTTTGTTTACATTTTCAGTCTGGCTTTCTGGGCATGTCCCAACTTTGCCTGCAGGGGTTGGGGGAGGGTGCTTACAGGAACCTTCAGAGGTGTTAAGCAGATTCCTTCTCAAATTGCAGTTGTACTCACAACAGCTCTCAGTCATTCATTAGTTTCAACTGTCCTTTTTATCCTCAGAGAAACTAGCTTTTCTGGAATGTTATGATCTGACTTGCTAATACCCTGCAGGAAAGCATCTGAGCAGTGCAAAGTTAAAACATTGGTAAACAAGAGTTTTCAGTTAATTTCATTTCATATTTTATTTTGTGCTGAATTCTAAATGCTAGCTAACTACAATGATTTTATGACACAAATGCCCTAGCTTCT